>NC_135005.1:558198-869226 GCF_051020985.1 Nomia melanderi
GAGAGAGAGAGAGAGAGAGTATAGACGAATGGCGAATGGTTAGTGAAAGAGACGCAAGTTAATAAAAGATATTTAACAAATTAAAGGAAAGAGTTGTAAAGACCTTAATGCAACACTGAGGTTAAACCCTTTTATCGATGAATTTGGAATTCTTCACGTTGGAGGTAGATTTGGAAATGCGAATATAAGTTATTCGCATAAATATCCAATTTTGTTGCCAAGAAGTAATCATGTCACTGACCTATTGATACGCCATGTACGTACCAAACATTAGCATCCAGGAGTACACACCACATTAGCTATATTAAGACAAAAATATTGGCCTATTGATGGTAAAAATAGAACTAGATATATTATACATAAATGCATTCCTTGTTATAAAGTAAATCCGAAGCCACCAAATTATTTAATGGGTTCATTACCTCGAAATCGATTAACACAAAGTCGACCTTTCGAAAATACCGGTCTGGATTACTACGGTCCTTTTTTCATAAAGGAGAAAAAATTTAGGAACAAGACTAAACTGAAATCCTATGTAGTTGTCTTTGTTTGTTTTTCGACCAGGGCTATACATTTGGAGTTAGTAACGGATCTAACTATCGAAACTTACATAGCAGCGATTAAACGATTTTTTGCCCGACCGGGTAAATAAAAAAATCTTTATTCCGACAATGGAACAAACTTTGTCGGGGCAAGGAATGAAATGCTAAAAATAAGATCATTATTGTTATCTTCTAGTCATAACGATAGAATCATGCAGGAATTATCAAATAAAGGAATCAATTGGCATTTCTCACCACCACATTCACCTCACTTCAGAGGTTAATGGGAGGCAGGTGTAAAACAATTCAAGCACCACTGACGTTCATCGACATTATCGTTACTCCCGGTTGAAGAAGCATCCAGTACGAGCCGTCAACGAACGACAACTTCTGTTGTTAAATTGGATCATCGAATTCAAGAGGGAACACATTTAAGGAATCATCGACAGTGAGTGTTATCCACATTTACTCTTGCGATTTTGTTAGACCTTCCTGTACGAGTTTCTACTGAAATCCTTATTTACCACCATGCCTAATACTAGAAATACGGGCATTCCTACTACATCCTCAACTGCAACTCCAAATCCGACTCAGGAATTACCACTGAATTTTTTAACCAAATTATTACCCGACTCTTTCGATGGTAACAGATACAAAATACGAAGTTTCATCAAACAAGTAGACACTATTTTCGAATTAGCTAAGCCACATCAAACGCTACCATTATTACTATATGTGTCGCGTCGCTAAATCGCTTTAGGAGGGCTATTGACGAAACCTTCTGCGAGGCACATTAGAGCCCTGGGTATTTCTACCATAGCAGAAATAAAAGCCCAAGGAACCGTTACTTCAATAATTTAGTCGTAGTTGCTTCGGCACGTTTTGCCAGTTTTGTAGATTTACCGTAACTTTTACCTTACATCTGTTTGCCAGAAGTCGAGGCGATCCTTGGTTTTATTACTCGCTATGGTCAGTGCCAAGAACGCTCGGGACCCTTGCGTGGGTCACCCGGGGGCTGCAATCGGCAACCCCTCCAGGATCACTGGTTGAGTCCCACTCGAACGAATTTTTGTTTGTACGCGTCCACTATCTGGAAGGCTACAAATCAGGAAGCTTCCAATTTTGCACACGCCTACCCAAAGGTTTATAAAAACCCACGCAAGGTACGGAGACGGCAGATATAAGAAAAAATTGAACTAGACACACGAGACGGAGTATATAGACGTCGTTGTAGACTCTCGCCGTTGACGAGTATTACTGAACTCCCAAAAATAAACAGCAAATATTTTTACTGAAGTAAATATTTATACAGTCCACTTCCAATCAGTTCGCACAAAGTTAAGTCGGCGTACGACGTACGGGTTTCCCTACAACATATCGCAATTGAAAAAGCGTACACAACATTTGATCCTTCGAGCCGATGCAATTGCAAAGAGTTCGGAGATCTTCAGTGAGAAAAAATAAGTGTATAGTGCAGTGAACAACAAGTTACGTGCAAGTTCAGTAATACAACGGAAACTCCAACGGGTTTCATACATTGGATCTTAGCCTCTGTACAAGGAGGACAGATCAACAGCAGCACCGTAGGACCACGCGTCGCCGGAGAAGCTGATACATTCATAAGCAGCCGTATCGGACACTTCGAGCAAGGAAGCAACCATATTTGGACACCTTAAGCGAGGAAGCAGCCGTCAGACTGTGGATAATCAAGGATCACAGATCGACGAATTATCAGTACATCAAACCGTGAGGGCAGAGCAGCAGCATCGTCGCAGTGGACATCTCAGTCAAGGAAACAGCCGTTCGAACGAGAAAGGATTCACGAGCTGTATTAGAAACTCAAATGCCGGTAGGGTGAGTCCACGAATCACCACATCCTAACCCACCTTCCCGTATTAGATAACATCGATCTCGTTTATTTCGTTGAATTATCGTTATCATTGCGACATGGCTAATCCACAAGAGTCAACACAATTGAAGGGTCTTAAGAGACAGGGGGCATCGATTAAGGGACAATTGACGCGTATCGAAAATTATTTAAATGAGGGAGTACATTTCCACATTCATGAATGGCAAGTTCGTAAGGAAAGGGTAAACGAATTATTCAAAACATTTGACGGAGTACAATCGAACATAGAATTAGAAGACGAAGTCTCAAATCATGAGCTTGAACAGGAACAATTCGAACACAGTTATTTTACAGTCATTAGCTCAATTAACCGTCACATTGAAGGATTGCAATCTTCCGGCACGTCGACAAATTCTCTTAGAGCCACCGATTCGACAAGCACAATAACGGTACGACAGGAAGGCGCCCTTTTACCAAAAATAGAAATAAAACCTTATAACGGGGACCCAATTGAATGGCATAGCTTTCATGACACATTTAAAACGTTGGTCCATGATAATCCTGACCTACCCGCAGTTCAAAAGTTTCATTTATTAAAGAATGCACTGCGTGGGGAAATAGCATCGGTAATTTCAGCATTAAATGCCTCCGAACCTAACTACCTGGTAGCTTGGGATTTACTGCAAAAACGGTGCAATAAATCGCGTCAAATAGTGCACGCTCATTTAAAGGCACTGTTCGAATTAGCGGAGGTAACGCGCGAAACACCGGCGAATCTAAGATCTTTAGCGAAACAAGTGCAAATGCATGCCAAGGCGCTCGAAACGATAGGTTTGCCCGTAATACAATGGGACGCGATGCTAGTTTACCTCATAGGCAAGAAATTAGATAAAAATACGCGGCGCGGATGGGAACGAACTCTAGAGGACGATGAGATGCCAACTTTTGAGCAGCTATTAAGGTTCATAAACAAAGAAGCACGGGGGGGAGGAATTAGATGGGGATTTTTCGACCGCTTCTAGACGAAATATACAGCAGGAACGTAGTCAAGGGGCGAGAATCAACTCTCGGGGTCAGACATTCCTGGCAACGACCAAGGCAAGGGAGTGCGTAATGTGTAAGGATAATCACGAGATATATCAGTGCAAACATTTTTTACAAGCGACAATTCGCGATCGGTTAGAGCTCATAAAACGAAACAAATTATGTTTAAACTGCTTTAGAGCTAATCATATGGCAAATAATTGTCAAGCTAGTGGTTGCAAAAGGTGCAACCAAAAACACAACACGTTATTACATTTCAATAAGGAACAAAGACCCAATGTTCCACAGGCAGGTACACAAGCAGGACAAACGACAACGCCGGGAACGAGTGCAACCGCGTTAACGGTTACGTACAATTCGGAAGTTTTATTGGGAACAGCAAGAATTAAAATTCTGGATAGGTTTAATCGGGAACATGACTGTCGCGTGTTATTAGATGGAGGATCGCAAACACACTTTATTACGGAGGAGCTCGCGGAAAAATTACAATTGCGCAAGCAGGCAATGAACGTAACGCTTTCAGGTTTAGGTGAACAAGCCACTAGGGCTCAATATGTTGTAAGAACCACGGTCAAGGCGCGTGAGAATCCCTTTACGACTCAGGTATCGTTTGTCACTTTACCGTCTATAACCGGACTACTACCGTCGCGACAAGTCAATCGGTCGAATTTACAGTTACCGCGAAATATACAAGTGGCAGATCCGGACTTTCACAAACCCGGAAAAATAGACGCATTATTGGGAAATATATTATTTTTTAAATTATTAAGCAGCGGACAAATTAAATTAAACAACGATAGAATTATTCTGCAGAAGACAAGATTAGGTTGGGTAGTCACCGGCGAATCGAACATACAAGCACCTTATGTAGCACCGACGTCAATGAAGGCATTTTATGCAAGTTTAGACAAAACATTGAACAAATTCTGGGAGGTAGAGGAATTCACCGAGAAGAAATATTTTTCAACGGAAGAAAGGGTCGCGGAGGGGATTTTTAAGGACACGACAGAACGAGATGTAGACGACCGGTATTGCATTAGGCTTCCATTCAATGAAAAGCGACAGATATTAGGTAGTTCGCGAGAAATAGCATTGCGGAGATTTTATGCGCTAGAACGAAAAATACATTTAGATCAAGGTCTGTTAAAGAGTTATACAGAATTAAGGGACTTGAAGGAGGGTAATTCCGTTAGAAGGGGCAGTAAATTATTGAATTTAGCACCCTTTATTGACGAAGCAGGTATAATCAGAGTAGGCGACCGATTAAAACATGCACCAATAAGTTATTCACGTAAACATACGATTTTATTACCACGACACCATCACGTCACTGAATTAATAATTAGAAATGAGCATCTTAACCATTGGCATGCGGGGATACAAGCAACATTAAACGTCGTAAGACAGACATATTGGCCGGTAGACGGAAAAAACCCAACGCGCAAATTGATTCACAAATGTGTGAATTGCTTTAGGGCGAATCCCAAGGTACCGGAGTACGTTATGGGTAACCTACCGAAGGACTGTGTGACACAGGCACGCCCATTTGAAAACGCAGGTATAGATTATTGTGGGCCATTTTCTCTTAAGGAAAAAAAACATAGAAATTTAAAAACAATGAAGGGTTACGTGGTTGTATTTGTATATTTTGCTACAAGGGCTACTCATTTAGAACTAGTCACAGACCTAACTACGGAAGCGTGTATAGCCGCGATAAAACGTTTTTTTCGCAAGGAGGGGAAAATGGCGAAAGTTGTATTCCGATAACAGCAGCAATTTTATTGGCGCGAAAAATGAAATCCGTTAAATTGAAGCATTAATGAACTCAAGCGACTACAAGAGAGGGTTAAAACAATATCTAACAGGTGAGCAAGTGGAGTGGTCTTTCTCAACCCCTCGATCGCCCCATTTCGGTGGGCTGTGGGTGGCTGCGGTTAAGGCATTCAAAAAACATTTAACTAAAACTATAGGAGAAGCCATGTTCACCTACGAACAATTCAATAGTATTATAATCGAGATCGAAGCTATTTTAAATTCCCGCCCGCTGACACCCTTATCCTCCAATCCCAACGACTTTACCGCCTTAACCCCTGCGCACTTCCTAATTGGTGGTTCACTGCAAGCACTACCGGAGTATGAATGGACCGATACACGAACCAACAGACTGTCACTATGGCAGCACGCCCAAAAGGTTAAACAACATTTCTGGGCCCGATGGCACAGAGAATATCTCCACGAGCTACACACCAGGCGCAAATGGCATCTTGGAGACACCACACATCTCACCAAGGATAGGCTAGTCCTCATAAAGGAGGACAATCTACCCCCTCTGCAATGGAGGTTAGGCAGAGTGATAGAGCTATATCCGGGGGAAGACAATGTGACCCGTGTAGTGACAGTAAAAACACCATTAGGGACATATAAGCGAAGTGTTAAAAAACTCGCACCACTACCATTAGATTAAGAGTGACGAAAGGAAACAATCCTCCGCCTTATCAAAGACGCTATCGCGATTCCATTCTAAGTTATAAGTTTGAACTATTATAAGGTGTATGCAGCTAGCAGCAAACTCTCAATTGTATTTATCGAATTACTATCAGCCTTGTTAATATTGTAATTTTGTTGAACGTAACCGTTCAAGGGGGCCGGTGTGTTGCGTTGCTAAATCTCTTTAGGAGATTCTAAATCTCTTAGGAGACACCTTCTGCGAGGCACATTGGAGCCCTGAGTATTTTTACCATAGCAGAAATAAAAGCCCAAGGAACCGTTACTTCAATAATTTAGTCGTAGTTGCTTCGGCACGTTTTGCCAGTTTGTAGATTTATCGTAACTTTTACCTTACATCTGTTTGCCAGAAGTCGAGGCGATCCTTGGTTTTATTACTTGCTATAGTCAGTGCCAAGAACGCTCGGGACCCTTGCGTGGGTCACCCGGGGGCTGCAATCGGCAACCCCCTCCAGGATCACTGGTTGAGTCCCACTCGGACGAATTTTTGTACACGCCTACCAAAAGGTTTATAAAAACCCCCGCAAGGTACAGAGACTAAAGACATAAGAAAACCTAACCAAGACGTCGTTGTACACTCTCGCCGCTGACGAGTATTACTGAACTAACGTGTCTAGGACGACTTAGCACAACCGCTGAATATTTGGTAAGGACGCGCATACGATCCATAAATGAGACCTTTGAATTGCAGGTTACATCAATTGCACTTTCGTCAATTACGGGCTTATTACCGATACGTCAAGTACCGCGGAATCTTTTGAACATACCCGTTAATATTAAGTTAGCAGATCCGAAATTTGATAATCCACAAGAAATAGATGCATTAATCGGTAACACATTGTTTTATGAACTATTGCAATCCGGTCAGATAAAATTGTGTAACAGCTCAGTTATTTTGCAAAATACTCGGCTAAGTTGCTTAGTCACGGGAGAAATTAATGTAAAGGGATATTCCACTAATAAAACTTCTAATAGAATGTGTCACTTATCCATGTCGCTGGATAGGCAACTTAGTAAGTTCTGGACAATAGAAGAAATTCCAGAAGAACGATTCTTATCGCCAGAGGAAATTGCATGCGAAAAACATTTCACAGAGCACGTATCGCGTGATAATCAGGGACGGTACATGGTTAGTTTACCATTTAACGAGCACAAGACACTTCTCGGTGACTCTAAGACTACAGCCTTGAAAAGATTTTATAATCTAGAAGCGTAAGTTGCATAGGGATTCAAAACTTTTCGATCACTATTCCCAGTTTTTAAAGGAGTATTTAGAATTAGGGCACATGAGTCAGGTCAATGACGTGGTATCAGAGGGTTACTACCTGCCACACCACGCGGTAGTTAAAGAGTCTAGTACAACCACAAAGGTCAGGGTAGTTTTCGATGCTTCGGCGAAAAGCAAGTCAAGTATATCGCTCAACGATACTCTTTGTATTGGAACACTATTTGCCATTCTTCTTAGATTTCGTTTCCATGATTATGTCCTAACAGTAGACGTAGAAAAAATGTTTCGGCAGGTGAATATAGACAAAAAAGACCGGATCTTTCAGAAAATTTTATGGCGAGATTCAATGGATAAACTTGTCTTAGTTAATTAGCAGAAGATGAATCGAAAAGATTTCCGGTAGCCTTGCAAATATTTAAAAAAGATTTTTATGTAGATGATCTATTAACAGGAGCATCTACTTTTCAAGCCGCGTTACTTCTTAGAGACGAATTAATTGCTCTGGCCAGTGCAGGAAGTTTCCATTTAAGACAGTGGGCTTCTAATGACCCTAGATTAATTGCTGATATGCACACCAAGAATGATCAAGATTCATTATACTCAGATACATCCGAAGCAAAGAAAACTTTAGGAATTTTCTGGAACCCATCTAAAGACAATATTATTTATACCATTCATCAGTTTTCGGATCAACGCCATTTTACCAAGAGAATAATTCTCTCTCAGATCTCGCAGTTAATCGACCCACTCGGTCTACTTGGACCAATAATTATAAAGGCTAAAATTATTATGCAAAAATTATGGAAAGCTGTTGTTGACTGGGATGAGTTGGTTCCTGAGTCTTTACAGCAATCTTGGTTGGAAATTAGAAACGAATTACCATTGTTAGGTAGTTTTTTCGCTCCACGGCGGATTGCGATAAAAGAAACGATACAGCTACAGCTCCACGGGTTTTGCGATGCCAGTGAGAGCGCGTATGGCGCATGTATCTACATTCGATCCACTAACAAACATGGGCAACACACTGTGCATTTGTTATGTGCTAAATAGCTAGTGGCACCAATCAAGATATTATCATTACCATGTCTCGAACTCTGTGCAGCTACACTCCTAGTAAATTTGTACCAGGAAATTAAAAAATCTCTAGCAGGTCTTAAGCAGGTTAGATTTTGGTCAGATTCAACTATTACTCTGCATTGGATAAAAACGTCTCCACACTTACTAAAAACGTTTGTTGCTAACAGAGTAAACCAAATACAATCACACACCGATTTTAAGGATTGGTTTCACGTTTCAAGTGCAGATAATCCTGCAGATCCCATTTCGAGGGGTCAATTACCTTCAGAATTTCTTAAAAATAGCGTGTGGTTATATGGACCACATTGGCTGTCAGAAGACGAAATTCATTGGCCGGTTAATATTCTTGAAAATATTGACCTGCCAGAAAAGAAGCAATCGGTAGCCTTTCCTATTCATCCAAATATTGTAAGTTGGTTTTCGCGTTATTCATCCATTGAGTTGTTAAATAGAGTAGTTGCCTATATTTATCGTTTTTATAATAACGCAAGGCGAATTAACAAGCACACTGGTGCTTTGTCGCTATCCGAAATCCGCAATGCACATTATCACATTATCCGCTCCGTACAGGTAAAAGCATTTAAAGGCGAAATAGATAGTTTAAAAAGAAGTAAACCTCTTACTAAAGGTAAACTGCTGAATTTAAAACCCTTTATTGACGATGACGGTATTCTTAGGGTTGGTGGTAGACTGAAACACGCTCCGCTCAGGTATTCGCAGAAACACCCCATTTTATTGCCGCACAGGCATCATATTACAGAGCTCATCATTAGGAGAGAGCACTTGCGTCATTGGCACGCAGGTGCACAAACCACTTTATACGCAATCAGACAAAATTATTGGCCGGTAAATGGTAAAAGTATCACTAAACAAATTGTACACAACTGTGTTCGTTGTCGTAAACTAAATCCCAAGATACCGCGATATACATATAATGGGAGATCTTCCAAAAAGTAGAATCACACCAGCCCGTCCTTTTGAAATAGTTGGAATCGATTACTGTGGGCCTTTCTTTATAAAGGAAAAGAAATTTCGCAACCGGTCAAAGTTGAAAGATTACGTAGCTGTTTTCGTCTGCTTTTCGACAAAGGCAATACATCTGGAATTAACTACGGACTTGACTAAGGAATCGTGTCTAGGCGTGCTTAAACGTTTCTTTTCAAGAAGGGGAAAACTACAACAAATATGTTCTGACAATGCCACTAATTTTGTTGGTGCTAAAAATGAGATTCTGCAGATACGTGAATTTCTATTGTCAGAAGAATACAAAGCAAAAACGCAACAGTTTCTTACAAAGGAAAATGTTGAATGGCATTTTTCTCCTCCACACTCACCACATTTCGGTGGTCTATGGGAGGCAGGGGTGAAATCCTTCAAGAATCACTTATACAAAACTGTAGGTGATTCAATCTTTACATATGAACAATTTTATACGTTAATAGTTGAGATCGAGGCTATTTTGAATTCTCGTCCTTTAATACCGCTTTCCTCTGATCCCAACGATCTCCTGGCTCTAACCCCCGGCCACTTCCTTATCGGTGATTCGTTGACCAGCCTATCGGAACATGATTTTGTCGATATGCCAATAAATAAATTATCACTCTGGCAACACATCCAGAAGATTAAACAGCACTTCTGGAACCGGTGGCAAAGAGAATATTTACAGGAGCTCCACACCAGAAACAAATGGCACAGCGGAGACACTACGCTCATCAAGGAAGGAACCTTAGTGACTATCAGAGAAGATAGTAGTCCCCCACTGCATTGGCAACTTGGACAAATAGTCAAGGTTCATCCAGGAGAAGATGGAACTGCCCGCGTGGCTACCGTGCAAACCACAACTGGCACTTACACACGAAGCATCAAAAGACTCTCACCTTTACTCATTTTATAGATAAGCTAGAATAAGGTCAATAATATTGTATCAAGCACATTTAGGTAATTAACCGACGTTTTCTTTGAACGTTGCCGTTTAAGGTGGGCGGCATGTTCGGGCCGATTTGTACGGGGTTTATGGCAGTGTTTAGAAGCACAGTTCTTTTTGAGAATTCGTTAATTTAGTTTTTTTTTGCCATCTGGACGACACTCGCCGGATGGTACGCTCTTTACAATTTTTACTCTTTTGTCATAGCATTTGTAGATACCCTTAGTTTCTTGCACGTATTTTCCGTTCGTCTCAATAGTTACTGCCCTGCTGTAAACCTTCACGGCCTGAGCATGTCAGCGAGAACCATGGGTCACCCAACGGTTTCCGCGGCCGATGCAGGGTCAGGAAACCGTCTCTGGTGTTGACCAGATGTGTCGCCCACCACTGCCGAATTCTAGCGTCTCTCCCCCCTTGGAAAATCTCGCGATCCCTTCCTCAAGGAAACACGCCGAGGGCGTAAAAGAAGGTGTGTCTTCTAACCTAGGTTCGCTGATTGGACTTTTCCAAAAATTGGAAGAACCAATCAGTGGACAATTGTAAATTCCAAGGGGGAGCTGAGAAACACTTGCGAGTTCAAAATTCATTCGCAAAGGAACCACCGAGTAGGAGAGTCACACTTAGGAAACTTGTAACCCGACTAAGTTGTTCAAATACAATCCACTCTTTTCGCTAAGTCGCGATTTCTAAATCATTCACGGGATAGACCGCGACCCCAACACGGAGCCTGTGTATATCTCCGTTCCATCGACGCATTCGGCCGCGTGCAAGTCGAACTTCTCGCGGCAAAGTCAAAGGTAGCACCCATTAAATACCAGACCATCCCGCGACTCGAATTGTGCGGAGCGCTTCTTCTGACGTCAGTCATAAAAACAATCCAACAAGCCTTACACGTCGAAATCAATTGAGTAATTCTCTGGACAGATTCCACAATAGTTCTTCATTGGATACACAGTTCGCCTCACAATTTAAAAACGTTTGTCGCCAATCGGATATCTGAAATCCACACAAGAACGAAGAACACGGATTGGCGCCGTGTACCGACTGCGGACAACCCCGCAGATCTGATCTCCCGAGGTCTGACTCCGAAGGAATTTCTACATCCGTCAATCTGGCAAAATGGACCAAGATGGCTGCTTGAAGACGAGAGACAATGGCCAAAGTGGAAAATGACACCGATTGATACGGTACAAACAAGACTTTCCTATTGTCAAAGTCTTCAATCTTAATAAGGGGAGGTGTTGGATGACAGCCTGCTGTGACACAGTCATACAAACATGTTCCCTTGTGTGACAGTCATCCTCGCGACAGTTATCCTTTCCCTAAATATTTCCTATTTTTCCTCTGTTTCTATCTTATCTTCAGCCGCCTAAAACTCTCACTGACTCATCCATATACCTTGATCCTCGAGTCATATTCGGGATGAACATATTAGGAACCTTCATTCGGGCACACAAGCAACCCTAAGTGCCGTGCGGAAAACATTTTGGATACCTCATGACCGGGGATGGGTGCGTCAAGTAATACACAATTGCGTCACCTGTCGTCGTGCGAAACCGGCAATCATTAATTATCCGATGGGTGATCTCCCCACCAGTCGCATCACACAAGCGCGACCATTTTTTCAATGCGGAGTTGATTTTTGTGGCCCAATTTTCATAAAAGAAAAAATCCAACGTAATCGTGGAAGAATCAAGGTCTACCTGGCCATCTTTGTTTGTTTCGCGACGCAAGCAGTTCATATCGAAATCGTATCCAATCTAACGACGGACGCCTTTGCAACGATTCTTTCCGGGGCACGGTATGTCACGAGATCTATATTCGTGGGCGCGAACCGCGAACTAACAGAGCTGCATACATTTTTAGCAAATCCAGCCAATAATACGCTAATAACGCAATCACTCGCCGATCAAAATATCAATTGGCATTTCATTCCTCCGAAATCGCCACACTTTGGTAGTATACGGGAAGCGGCAGTAAAATCCGCAAAACACCATATGACACGCGTAATCGGGGACACGTTATTATCTTTCGAAGGCCGTCTCACCCTTACTAACCAAATCGAAGCCATATTGAAGTCCCGTCCACTGACTCCGATCTCATCCGATCCAAACCATCTAACCGTAATTACTCCAGGTCATTTCTCAATTAGCGGGTCTTTGATGAGCGTGCCTGACCACGATATGACCGACTTGCCTGACGGACGACTTTCGTCATGGCAACACATTCAGAAAATGCGCCAACACTTTCGGAAGCACTGGCGAACAGAATATTTGCAGGAGCTCATCACCCGCAAAAAGATGGCATTCCAGCAAGGTCCAGCATCTGCCAGTGGAAACATTGGTCATGGTTCACGAAGACGGCACACCGCCAATGCAGTGGCCGTTAGGACGAGTCACAGCAATCCATCCTGGCGTGGACGGGATCATTCGTGTGGCGACAGTGAGAACCAGCCGAAGAGAATATAAACGATCAGTAAAACATATCGCTCCATTACCAGTAGAATCTTAAAGGACTACTACTAGTATGATCTATAGTTCTAAGCGTAAACAAGTACAATCGAACTTTTTCTCTAATCTAAAGACATGTGTATCGTCAAATTAATTACGTTCAGAACTTCGCATGTTGTATACTCTAAGGCCTATTTAAGGTGTATATCTTTTCTTTTCTAGCCTAAGTAGCGTGAATAATTTCTATACCATTATGCAATCAAACGTATATACACAGCGGACTTATCGGGTATCATGTAATTACTAAGCGTATCGTAAAATTATTGAACAAGCCGTTCAAGGGGGGCGGCATGTTGACGCGCGGTGTCAGAAACCGAAACACCGCTACGCATCGGTCCTCTAAATCTTTCAAGGGATCGTAGCTCGAATAACTTTATGAAGCCATCGACCATCACTTTTAACAACCACCCTCAGCTGTTCGAGGATTAGCATTTTTACATTTTGGATATTTACTCTTTGCATGTTTTATTAGGGTTAAGGCGCTTCATACAGTTTTTTACCTGCTACGGTCGAGGCACGCGGAATTTCTATGACGTCACGCGAAGGTACTCTCGATACCTGCAAGTGACCGATGGACTTGGAGGCGGTCAACTTTCCGGTGACTGTCACCAATCAGAAAAAACGGCCTCCTCCCTGTCCAAAACTTATAACTCTAGGAGACAACCAATCCGCGTGTCTCATCCCCCGACGCTACCCTTACAGCAACATATTTCAGAGTAGAACTTAGCAAAACACGCCGAATGTCTACCGAAGAGTTCCACAAACTAAACGCATCGACGGAATCTCTAAGTAAGAGTTCCATACACAAAACGTATCGACAGAATCTCTAACCAAGAGTTCCACAAACTCAACACATCGACGAAATCTCTAACCAAGAATTCCACAAACTCAACGCATCGACGGAATCTCTAACCAAGAATTCCACAAACTCAACGTATCGACGGAATATCTACCGAAGAATTCCACAAGCACAAACTCAATATATCGACGGAATCTCTAACCAAGAGTTCCACAACCTCTGCGCATCAACGGAATCTCTAACTAAGAATTCTACAAACAACACGTATCAACTGAATATCTAACTAAGAATTCCACAAACAACACGTATCAACGGAATCTCTAACTAAGAATTCCAAAAACAACACGTATCAACGGAATCTCTAACTAAGAATTCCACAACTCAACGTATCAATATCGATTCACTTACAACTCATCTAAAATCTCATCGTTTCATTCAGACTCAGCATCACTAATCTGAAACTGAGCCAGAGCATTCGCCGTACCTACTGCGACGCTCAACATTAAGTTCAATAGTAAATTTTATTTTTAAAATTAAGTGTGGACTGATTTGCACCAACCCCAAATATTCGAGTGCAATTAATTTACCGCTCGAAGCTTACATATTATTAACTTTGAAATTTGAAGTTTAAAAATCATTGTGCGCGCTGAACACACTGCGAGCTATATCGTTTCTATTTATTTGTATTCTATTCAATTATCTATTCCTATGTTTCTTTAAAAATAAAACATATTTAAATACCATTAATACCACAATAATTATAGTATTATAATTTACCGCGTAAATAAGAAGCTTGCGTAAATAGAGGACGAGTGTACTAATTCTGTTGCATTACGTGAAACACACAGCGACCCTTCTTGCCCCTGCGTGCTCCCGCATGCCCTTTTTCCTGCAACGGACCCTACTAAATATGATATTTGTCTGCGGATAACTACAGTTTCTGATTCTTCAGCAACAATTGATTTCGTTACCTCAAAATAAATGACAATTGATGTCATGTTATAACAATAAAATATCTGCTCTGTGGTGGTCGATATTCCTCGAGAGCCTGGTAACTAACGGGTTAAGATTCTGTTACGCTTCAACAATTATAATTTGTATTTTGTCACATCGTTTGCATGTAAGGAGAATATAAATGTGATTATATGTGTAGGCAATCAAACTTTAGAAAAAGTTAATGTTATATACTACCTGCTCAATCTAACAATGTTCTTCGTTTCACGGACCATAATGCTCGTTTCCAGAAATGTACAGCTTCTGACAGAATAGTATTCTGAAATGAAACAAACGATAAAATATAAACTTGGTAATAACATATCTATAAACAATTGAGATGTTTGATAACAAAGGACAAACATACTAAAATACTATATTAAGAAAATTGAGTTCAACATTTATATTATCAAACAAACTATACAATAAAACAGCATCTAGCTAAGGTAATAAACATAGAAACAATATGCCCATAGTATATTATGTACAAGACATATATCTGAAAAAAAGGTTTGAAACTTTTAATTCTTAATTACAACTTTCACTAATTAATTGATAATTTGACATTTTTAAATCACCGCTGCATAAAAATTATTTTTAATAATTTATGATATATAAATATCAATATTATAAAACTTTATTGTATTATCCTTGGCTAAAAGTTTCGAACCAAACGTAAAGACGAGAAACTTGCGAAAATTTCGAAACTTTTTATATACAAGGTACCATACAAGAGGTCAAATATGAATGTCACGTATCTTTACATGGGGCTATTTTAGAATAAAAGCAACAAAAATAATTGACATGAAATGCCTGAGTATTTAGAAACAAATATAGAACAGACCAATGTTCTCGACAAAATTAAGTAACATTATGAGTTTACAAAGAAAGCAATGTGTTTGTATTTCAAAATTTAATCAACCTTTCTTTAACATTCGAATACTTTCTTTATAAAATAGTTAATAAAAAGTTTAATACAGCTAGTTTGAATTAAAAAAAAGTATCCACAATTATAGATGGTATAGAGCTGTATGATAACTCAACGTATTGAGCAAATGCTTTCTACTTAAAAATATTATTATTCATTTAAACATTATTCAATTAATAGGAAATATATTCGTGCATTTAAAAAGTTTTTGATACAGATCCTGGATCGGTACTCCAGGGATTCAGATAACTTTATCTTTCATTACAGTCATGTAAATCATCATAAGATTGAACAATTTGAAAACTACTTACAACAATAAGACATATCAACTATATACGGAATGTCCAAAAAATAGTCCTGATCTGAATCCAATTCAAAATTTATGGACACCCTGGAAGAAATTTATGCATTAAAATATACCATAAAATAAATAAAAATGTTTATAAACTATTACTTTATTCTGAAGACATATTTCGCTGTCCTACTGTAAAAATCCTATGCAGTAGTGCTCGCCTAAATTTTTAAATTTCAAGACCCATAATTAAAATTCTTACAAATAGGAAAGCGTTCTTTCAAAAAACGTCTCGAGCACAACTTGACAAAGTCAGAGAATGGATATAATGAGAAGAAGCGAGATAGATACAGTACGCCGAGCATCAACGGTCAAATCTCGTCACTTTGAAGGAATACCGAGAAAGTGAAACATAAACATGCAATAACAAAAATATTAATTTCATTAATTTAAACGCGATGTAAATGGGACTAATTTTACCGACCTAATGTAGTTACCGAAATTGAAAATTCATTTCTTCGAAAACTAGACCGATTTACATCGTGATTGGACTCATTTTTATCAGAAGAATCTCAATAAACCAGTTATACTGCATTTGAAAAGATAAAACTGGAATTAGTGAAACTAAAATTTTCATCACTGCATGATTGTTGTTTACGTTCGCGGCTCCATATTAAACTATGTCCGTTTCCCGTCCACTCTTTGTATTCATTTACTTTCCTTGCCCACTGAGATCAAATTACACTGAGCTCAAAGCAGTGAGTGGTGGGAGAAGAGTAAGGATGGTTTGTTAAAATTTAATCCAACAGATTTCATTAAAATTTAACCGGGTAATATCAATGCCAAAATCAATATTTAAATTTTTCGATACACTATGATACTTCACTTAATTTTTCGAAATATACAACTATTATGAACTTCCAGAAATGTTACATTATTTTGTATTAATAAAGCTTAATTTATATGTATTTTACTTAAATTTTACATCCATTTTTTCTTACTTTTCCTTATACTTACAAAAATGTGGTAGGTGAAAGACATTCTAATATGATGTTCTTACAAAATGGTTTTTCAAAATACCAGTCAAAAATAGTAATCGGATGTTATTAGACACATGAAATTCATCTAATAACTGTTTTATTCAAAACATTGCAATTTGATTAATAATTTCTCAAAATCATAAATCCCACTTAAACACAATTACAAAATCGAAACGTTCACGAATAACGGACAGTTACGAATTGTTTGTAGAGAAAAGACTCATTTGATCATTAACCTTGTATCGCGTACCCCGTGTTTTCTTCTTCACTATCGCATAAACTCTGCGCTGCCTACTGTGCGTTGTTGAGATAACCCTTGTGACAGCGCAGGGACAGGAGAGGTCTCTCGCTG
This sequence comes from Nomia melanderi, assembly GCF_051020985.1. Lineage (NCBI taxonomy): Eukaryota > Metazoa > Arthropoda > Insecta > Hymenoptera > Halictidae > Nomia > Nomia melanderi. Next base: position 575,282 of record NC_135005.1, read on the forward strand.
TGTGTTTTGTTTATAGTTCTGATTGGTTACCTGTAACAATATTGACAAATTACAAATTAGTATCGAAAATGAAATAAGAAAAGATGAAAGCTGACTAATTATATCCGCATTTCTTTCAAGACTTTTCTTGTGAATAACATGAAGTACTTTGTACGATGTGTTCAGCGCACTCGCGTACACGTTTACATTCTCGCGTCCAAAGACGCCGAAGTACGCACCGAAAGTGACACGTGTTTCGTACGTTATACATAATAGGCACCTTTCGTATTAACATGTCTTTCATATTCTATATATATATATATATATATATATATAAAACAGAGATGTTTAACTTGCTCCCCTCACCCTAGTAACTCGAAAGCAGCGTTCTCCACTACCTCTACTCAAAAAACTGCCCAAGGTTCTGTGTATGAGCAGTTCTAAACAGTTTTTTAGACACACTTGCCATAAAATTTAGAGCATGAAAAAATGTTCGAAACTTGCTCTGAGGTAAATTCAAATGAAATTCATCTTACAGTATTATCTCCATTTAAACATTTCAGATTGTGTACTGAGATGTGTACTGTACTTCAAACCGGCCATTTTCAATACTTATACTAACAATGAATATGTAACTTATTATTTACCTGTAAATTACTGAAGCGTTTAATTCGTATCTATAACATTATAAGTAGCAAGAGTAAAATTTTGGAAGCAAAGAAGTAAGTTTATTTTCCCACCCGTTATATAGAACAAAAATATCCTAGGAAAAAATGACGTTGAAAAGGCAAAAATATGTAAGTATTTAGAAGCTTCACGCTTTATAATGCGTCCAAGCAGAATGTTACGTGACTTTTTATTGCAACATTACAAGAGTTCAAAGACCGAGAATTTTTCGATTGCAACGTAATGATTCTTTAATACTGTGTAGCGGTGCATTTTCACTTACGTTTAAGAAGGAAGGTTCCATCATTGTATTTAACGTATATTTTAATTATGTGTTACGTGCGGAGAATGCTTTACGCCCGACTCTTCGGTTTCTGGTAAGAAGTGGCCTACGAACAACCCCTTGTCAGTTCATTTAAACAGTAGCACCCTTTCGAAAAAGCAACAGGAATGCAACTGCGTCAGTGCGTCATACGTCTACTCTCGCCCATTTTTCGGGTTATATAAACCTACCAATTATTACTCACATCGGTTCAAACTGAAGACTTCCGTGCCGTTACGTCGGTCCACGCTAGTCAGAAGTCGGTCAAGTCGTTTCATAAGAATCGATTCCAGTGAGATCGGATTAAAATTTCCTTTTGAATCAAGTTAACCTTATAGAACCCGCGAGTCCGGTAAAGTTCTAGTCAGCAATTCTTTTCTGCCTATTCTCAGACCCTTCATTGCCAGTGCGTCAACACCGAGCAAACTTAGTTAATACTTTTTAGAATCTTTTAAATTCGTCGCAGAATATAATTGAGTTATATTGAAAACGTCGCGATTCTCTAAAACCCATAATTATCATCCAAAACCCTAATTCAGCAATTGAACGTTTCTACACAGATACAATCTTACCGCTCGGGTTATATCAAATAATTATGATTACTACTGTTACGAGGTCTACCAACAATCCTAGTGACTCCCTGATATCTCATCAGGTTCGTTCACGACAACAGTTACTCCAAAAGAAAAGATTTCTCCAACCTAGTGGCTCCACAATTTCGCATTGGGTTCGTCCTCGCTGTCTATAATCCTGGCGGCTCTACAATTTCGCATTGGGTTTGTCCGCACACCTTATTAACTAACTGACTCCATAGTATCAGGGTAGCGGAGATGTATAACGAAAACTTTATTCGTAGGGGCAGTTTGGAAACAGATGAAAATAGCTGGAGTGAGAAGTAACGGAAAGTGGAAGTACCAGAGTGGGAAGTAGCGGAGTGGAGGTTTTAGAAATGGTGACCATCAGCGGTGGATATGGAAAATCATACAGGTGGTCGGTACTCAATCCGCCCTTAATCACTATTACGGTCGGTGCAGGCAACCATTTTTGAAGATCTACCTGCAGGTAAAACACTTGATTTCTTGACTTAGGGTTTTAGGGTGAAAACATAATCGACACCTGTATGTGTAAATAGACGTTCCACTTGTGTTACGCGAGGTGCTGGCAGGTCTCCCATGAGCTCCTCAGGCACAGTAGCTCGTTCACGCGTACACGTTACGTATTTATAGAGAACGGCTAGAATAATAGTCCTTGCTCGTAATATCCAATATTCGTTACGTAAGAACGTGAGGGTGAGCTGAGGACTTGTGTGTAATAATCTATAGTGTATATGCCCAATTAGGTGTGTTAGGAGCAGATGAAAGTGTAGGATAATAGGTATTTTTACCTTTTCAGTATGTTGTGAGTTTCGCCCTCTTACACAAATTAAACCGCCCAAGTCTAGGTATGGAGTGACTAACAGGATGGGACTTAATTTTCGAATTGTCTCAGATGCAACGAAGGCTTTAGGTGCCTCTGGGAAAGTCTTGTATTGCATCCTTTTTAGACAGATGAATCATCTGGTTCCAAAACGACTGACTAGGCTTTGGTTGACCATCTTGATTCGATAAGTGTTTGGGAGTCCTTCTGTTCTTTTCGAACCTGGATATTGTTTATAAAACATTTCGGAGAAGTTTTGAAAACGAAAACGAATAACGGCTAGGAACATGATGCCACCGCGATCCTGGAATGAACTCCTAGATTTTGGAAACTCGATTAGCAACAAAGGCTTTCCAGTGCGAGGGTGACTGACTCACCTATGTAAGAATAACACTGAAATCAGTTCAACAGTGACACTCAATCGGCTGCTCGTTCCACACGGTTTGAATAAAATTTAACAGACGAGCGAGAAGTAATGCTGCCCATAACTCTAGTTATGGGTCGCTTATGTTTTTAACCGAAGCGACTCGAGACTTGGCCATAATAAGGATGACGCACACTATGCCGTCCTGAAGAATGCTTTTAGAGCGTATTCTACACTGCAGCTGCATATGCTGTCATGGAAACATCGGAAAACCCATGCAGAGTCTGGCTATGTCGAATTTTCCTTGAAATTTTTCGGGGCATTGATAGGTATTGTGATTCCGATAACTGCGCAAAATTTGCTCCATTCGATCTTGTTTTCACAAGGAATTACTTTATCCCAATCGCAATATAAGGACCACAACCGCTGTATTAAGATTTTGGAGCAATCCATCCTATTACGTCGAAAATCTTAGCTGTCGTAGAAAGAATCGAACGTTTTATGGAACCAAGATCCGCTGGGATTGACGCTTGGAATTGAAATTGATACAGTACTTCGATCGAGACCGTGATTAGTTGGATCGATGTCGGGCAATAAAGTAGAGTCGTTACTCACTCATTTTCTCAAGGAAAAGCCATTTTTTTCGAGAAATTCGATCGTTTGATCGAGGGAGGAAATCATCAACATACGCTTGATTATTAAGAGCGGAAATTACGTCCGTATACTTAGGGCCTTCGTCCTCGATTAACTGTTTAAAAACTCGAAAAGCTAGGTAAGGGGCTGGAGTTGTCTCATAGATGACTGTGAGAAGTTGGTACTCCTTTACCGAATTGAATGGAGAGTCACGTTAAAGGATGCGTTGAAAATCTCGATGCTGAGGATCCTCGAGGACCTATCTATACATTTTGGTTATATTAGCTGTATAAAAATAGTGGAATTTTCCTGCTGTAACTTTGATCCACTTAGTAAGTGGTCGTTGAATGACTTTTCATTGGTCGTGCGACGGGATGCGTTAAAAACAATGTGAAAACGTGTGGTTTCACTTGTTTTTTGAAATATCGCATGATGAGGTATGTAATATATGGGGTGATTGGATAGGTTTTGAATGGGACTTGCCAATCTCATATGATTAAGAGACTCATGCTTGCAAAAGAATTCATAATACTCCTTATATGTGATTTGGTCTTGACGAAGATGGTTTGAAATCGGTGACTTCTCCATATTCCTAATCGAGATTCGATCTGAATGATAATAGAATTACATAGCGTCCGACAGGTGATCGAGAATGTGTTTCTTTAAAGTGACGTTCACATTTTTGTTTCTCAGGTGTCAACGTGACGAGTGCTATGGGTGTCCTTGAATTCCCAACATTATTTGAGGTCATAGTCGAAAGTTTCAAAAATCGAAATATGATGGATGTCGACTGAGGACGGTACAGAATCGAGGGAGAGAGGACCGGATAGGATCCACCCAAATGAACCTCGTTTTATCATATACAGTCAGGGTCTAAACTCAATCTAGGATTAGAGCTTATGGGGCCCTCGTCCGCGAGGTTTACACCAGAAAGATGCGACCATTTAGAATTTGAATTATGACGAAATGAGACGTACCTAGTCAGTGCCTTTATTATGTTGTCGAATATATAGGCTCGTTTTCCTTTGCCGGTGTTATTAAGATTACGGCAACATGGCGAGCGAATAATTCCGGTAAGTTTAATATCTTGCCTTGTTCGTTCAAGACAGAGCAATTAAGCCAAATGTTCCTTGATGAGCGTCATAGCTGAGCCTTGATCCAGCTACGCTCTTGCATTGACGCATCGACCATTGAGGGAATGCACTCGAACTCGTGCTGTTGAGGAAAGAATGATAATCTTTCCTCAAGATCATCGCCTATCAGAATGATGAATTCTAAAATGATTTATTAAATCGTTCGCGTTCACATAAGTAGTTTCTTAACGAGACTGACTTTATAGCGTCACGTGCTACCTACGAATATTCTTTCCTTTCTTTCGGTTGGGAATACCGAGAGACATATATTCACTTTCTGTCGCCACTAATTTATATAAACGTTTATTGCAAGGAATCGCGAAGGGTCACTCCTTTGACAAGTTACAAATAATTTTCTCAGACTCATCTTTAGGTTTATGCCGTTCTGACACTTCACGCTCGTTAGGAGTGTCTGCTTTCGCGGATGAGGACACGCTCGACTCGCTTGCCTCGAGTCATCTGTTTTTCGAAAGGCAGGAGTAGAAATTAGGGATTCTTTCGCATTGTGCAACACGGTAGAAATCGGTTTTGGAAAGTCCGAATCGGACTTTAACACACGCATACATACACGCGCGCAAACATGTACGTATTCTCGTAACGTATGCAGGAAATCCGCATCTACCCTACATTATTGTATTTTTTAAAAGTATAATGTTAGCGAGAAAGAATGATGCAACAAGATATTGTCAGGTCCAAGCTCTCCTTATTTCCATGAGACTGTTGTCTAAACGTCCGAACAACTAATACGACACTTCTCGGTCCGGTCCCGTCCCCGTATTGTCACGCACTTCTGACGCATACATGGTGTGACACAGCTCCCTTATTAAAACAACTTGTCATCCCCGATAATACTCGGATCTTGACTCTGAGTGTTATATCGCCCTCAATGGACCCCAAGCCAGTCTTCACGTCACTCCAGCGCCAGCTTGCCGTTTTCTCCGAGTGAACTTCAACCCTGAGTCACTACCCCTACCACCGCTTATAAATCCCTATAAGTATGGACCCAAAATACAACAAATGCATTCCGCCACGCTAAGAAAAACTTGTCAATTTTTTTTCTCTCCTTTATATTAGCTACGGCCCGTACTAGTTCAGAAGTAATTCACGAAAAAACATACCATCACATATTTACCTCGGCATCTCCAGCGTACAAGAGTGGGGGTGTAGAAAAATAAAGACCGGACCTGGCTTCTTGTCGATCTTTGGTTTTCTTAACGTCCCACAATATACAAATAAATAAGTAAAATAAATAATGCCACTCGCATGTGGTTAAGTGTGCAAACTACTGTTCCCGCGCAGCAAAATAAACCTAGTGCGAATGCAACCTATGTCGTGATAGGCATCACCACACACCCTTTTTATCTCATTTGCATTCTAATCTTCCGCCTTTTCTCCGAACCTAAAACAACCTCCTATCTATGCACCTAAATTATGTATCCTGAAAATCCCTTTTTCCTTTTAGCTGTCCAGTTTTCCTTTTAGATACCAAATTTATGCATTCGGTGACAAAATTCACCTTTTCCAAAATTCAGGGACCGCCACGATGGAATTCCAAAAGTACAAAACTACATTCCTACCAAATCTCTGCAGCCGTCAGTTCTCCCAAATTCCCTTTCCCCCACTCCTTTACAAAATCCTTTAAATACGGAGGAAAAACGGAAGAGAGGAGGCAGTTTTTCTTAGACGAGCGACACTTCGACATCTGTACTCCAATATTACACTCAGTTCAACTAAATAAAAAACCAGTGCTACAAAACCAGTGAAACTTTCTCCCTTGAACCACACTCTCAGAGTCACCTCGACGACATCTCCAATACTGCATAAGACAATAAACCTACCGGAAGGAGAAGTATCTTGACTGGAAGGCAAACAACAAAACACTCAGCTGCCGGTTGCGAACAAGACAAATCAAACAAACTTCCTGTCAAGAAGGCGCAGCCGAAATGTCTCTGAGCCTTACAAAATAAGGAGGTCTACCTCACTCCCCAACTCTCGACCGCCCATCACCGTCTCCAACGACGTATGGTCTATTTTATGGAAGAAAAACGCTTGGATGTACATAGGTACATACCTACATAAGTACATACGTGTGCAGCGTGCATAGAAATGAATATGCGCTCGGTTCTAATTGCGTGTGAGCCCGATCTTCTTTTCTATGAAAATTATAATTTTGTTGATTGGTCTAGTAACTAACCTCGATCGAACCCAGAAGTAAAAGGTGATCGCGGGTGAATTTTGCCCTGTGCAGGCGCGTTATGAGTAGGAAAAAAATGTATCTTTCCTTTATTTTCAGTTTTCCTGTCAGTTTAAAAAAAGGAAGTTCATTTTACAGTTTCATTTTGTGTTAATAAAGTTGGCTTTCACTGCAAAAGGTGATATTTTACACATGACATTCAAGATGTTGCAAAAAACATTCGGGGAGAATTATTTATTGAGGTCGCGTATTCTCGAACATTACGAACTCTTTGAAGAAAGTTGAGAATCGATAAAAAAGTAACACCTGAATTTTGCATCATGATAGCGCACCGACTCACACCTCAGTGCTTATTCGTAACTTTTTGGTTCACGACTAAACCAGACCGGGCACTCTGTGACTTTTTTGCATTTTTTCGATTAAAACAACTATTGACTGAGGTGATAAAACAGAAACTGAGTTTTAGAATATTTAGAAGAATGAAAATATGTATTGTAAGCACTGGAGATTACTTTAAAGGTGACAAAATAGAAATTAATGAATAAATGATGAGTTTGTGTTTTATTTGACATGTCCTGAAATTTTTTGAACAGGGTAGTATGTTTCAGAAAAATCCGTATATTGTTCTGGAAGCTTCTAACGTATATGATGACATACTTTAATAAAACTATCTGTAAATAAATAAATGAGAAAATTGAGAATCAGTTATGATAAGAAGAAATAGAAATTACGAGTATATTTGTCATCTCCGGTTAACAATTACACTTGTCAATACTTATATCAAATAATTTTATGAGTAATTTATTCTAGAAGAGTTATTACTTTTTACAATTTATCCTTTTCTGTAATTTTCCAAGATTTGTTTAACCACGGTAAAATTACGAATGTGTACCAATAGGAAAGCTTTATGGCGAAATTGTTTCGTAAGTTATCCATAACGAAATTCGGTAGTAATTTATTACTCTGTAATTACGTTCATAATTAGCCGTTAATACTAATCATAATGATTATAAACATTAATCAATTAATTATTACTGAGATCAGTGACATAGTAACAGTTTTGATAAGTTTAACTATGAACTTTCTTTCAAATTTATAATTACTTAATCACTAAAACCAACATTTTTAAATTTTAATATTATTTTTAATATTCTATATTAATTTGTTATATAATTTTGTATTTTAAAAAAGAAATAACTAATAAGTATATAATACGTGTTTTAAGAAACGAATCTGTTATTTATTTATTATTTTTACTAGAAAACTATTCAAGAATTATGATTTTAATATTATTGTACCAACAAATTTAATATTCATTGTAAAATATTACGCACAAAATTGCGAAATAATATTACGTTTTAAAGAAAATCTTCTCTTACATGTATACTCAATCATTGTATTTTTAATAAACTCTTTCATTTTGTATTGTCCAAACACACAATCAATAAAAGTTCAAATATTGTACATGAATAATAATTTATAGAAAGTATACGAAAAAAAGAAAAAAAAGTAAACATATTTTATTTTTCTTACAGATTTATTAAGATTAAAATTAGCAACTATTATCAGTGCTTTATATTTATAGAATTAGTTTACAATTCAATTATTTGTAATAAAATATAAAAATAACAGCAATTATCACAATGAAATCTATCAAGGGAATCTAAAGAACTCAAACAATCACATCCTTTTTTAAACTTTATGCTGGTTTGATGGTTTTTCATTAGTGAATTACCCAAGTTGCCTTATAACTATTAAACAATCAATAATGAAACGTATATAAAGTAAGTATTTAATATAATTTATTAAGAAATTTATATTCTCTAAATACATTAAATAAAGTGAAACACTTTGACGTGCATTTCTTTAAAGCATTGTTTGTCTGAATTACTGCAAGTATCAGGTTTTCCTACTTTTCGACACCTTACGAAGATTTTCTACAGAAAAATTTGTTGTGCTTCCATAGAAACTTACTGAATTAACGTGTTCTACACTTATTTTATTCTTCTTAATCATTAAATTACTCATTGAACGCGATGGAAATTCTTGTTTCTCAAACTGCGATTGTTTTCTTTTCTTCGACACCCTCAAATTTCCAGAAATATCCTCAGAAATACGTTTCACGCCCTTCCTCGATACTTCTGTCGTATTAGATCCCATTGCTTGATTCCTATATTCTTTCTCATACTTTATTCTTTTTGTGTTTACCCTGTCATCACCATTATTCTTTATACTATTATTTCTTCTTCTTTTATTATCTCCTTCGATTTTCGATATCTTCTCATTTTTGTTATCTCTTTCGAACATTTCAGGTAAATTTATATTTATGGATTTCTTTGATATACCTGTTTTTCGATTCGTAGTATCCGTGGATTTATTTATTACTGTTTCAATCTTTCTTTCTAGAATTTTATTCTGTTGTTCTTTTTTCATTACTTCCTCCTCAATTTCTTTTTGAATTTGCTCTTTCTCGTGTTCTTCAATCAGTTCACTTTCTTGAACTTCACTATTTTCATTATTATACAATTCTTGGTCACTCTCAATTTTCTGATCTTCTTCCTCCTCAGAAATATCATCATCATTCACTACAAAATCTGCAAGATCCGATCCATTATCATTAGGATCCGATGATTCAGTTTCTGATGCTCTGCACTCATCACCTGGCACGTCGTCATCCAAGAACTTGGATGGTTCTTCGCCATGCAAATTATATTCCCTTTCAATATCAGAATCTATACTTTTATCCGACTTACTAGAGTTACTTGAAGAATCACATAATGGTGTATCATGCGATTTATTAATTGATTTCGTTTTTTCCGAAGTTTTAGATTCACTGGATTCTTCAATTTCATTATTTATCATTTCGACAGACTTACAAAGAGACATTCGTTTCTTTAAAATATTGTCAGGTGATTTATTCTTATCTGTAGATAAATCAGTAAATAATTTATTTTGATCTTCCTCACTCATTGTTATTAAATCTTTGTTTTCTATTTTCTTTTCCATTGATGTATCATTGTGCAGAGTAGATTCTTCAGGACTTTCTTCTGCTGACGATTTTTGCACACACACATTCTCTGCATTTTCTGAATTAGTCGTTACATTTTCGTTATCATTAATTGTTTCTCGTTGTGTAGACTCTCGTAAAATTATTGCCCTTGAAGATTTAATTTCGTTCACCTTACACTGTCCCTCTGATACATCTATTTCCATTTTTTGTGCTTCTTCTGCTGACGATTTTTGCATACACACATTCTCTGCATTTTCTGAATTAGTCGTTACATTTTCGTTATCATTAATTGTTTCTCGTTGTGTAGACTCTCGTAAAATTATTGCCCTTGAAGATTTAATTTCGTTCATCTTACACTGTCCCTCTGATACATCTATTTCCATTTTTTGTGCTTCTTCTGCTGACGATTTTTGCATACACACATTCTCTGCATTTTCTGAATTAGTCGTTACATTTTCGTTATCATTAATTGTTTCTCGTTGTGTAGACTGTCGTAAAATTGTTGCCCTTGGAGATTTAATTTCGTTCATCTTACACTGTCCCTCTGATACATCTATTTCCATTTTTTGTACTTCCTGCGTATCTTTCTGTGCTTTTACTACAATGTCATTTAAACCGTAATTGAATGATTTCTTTGTTTCTTCTTCTTTGCTCATATCTTCTGTAGCCTGCCACGCTTCCTTATCAACTAAAACAATATCATATTCGTTCTCACTTTCGTCTTCCAATTTTTCTACTGATACCGTGTGCATAGAATTTTTATCGGAATTGTTCACCTTCCATTTATCAGCTAAAATATCTTCAGATAAATTTGTATCTATGTTAGAACCAGAATTATCATCTTTCATTTTTTCTCCACCCTTTTTATATGTTTCTTGAATTCCACTTTCATTAATCTTTTCTTTACATGACTTAGGATTGATCATACATTTTTCTTCAGAAGCTGAAGAATTATCCAACATAGACGTATCCTGAGTCACATCTTCTTCCAGAATTTCAGTAGATCCAACTGAAAAATCTGTAGCAGTGGAAGATTGAATATTTTTAATCACATTATTTGCTTCATCCTCCTCCTTATTAATAGATTCAAAATCTTCTGACTCCATATGAACATCTGAGGATTCTTTACATTTCTCTGTTACATATTCTTTAGAAGTCTGTTGAATTTCTGCTTCTGAAGATAAAATTGTATCAACATTCTTACCTTCCCTAACGGTTTCACTGTCTGAGCTAACCTCTTGTGTTGGTTCTGTAGTTTCGTTTTCTACACTATGAACCTTATCATTATCTGAATCACTTAAATTATCTGGACACTTCACAATTTGAATATTATCATCTAGACTTGAGCCATCGCACATTTCTATACCTGAAGCATTTTGATCTGCACTATCATTAAGTAGCGTTTCACCTAATGATTCTTCGCTTGTAATTACTAACTTTTGCATACTGTTAGGACTATCTGCCTCATTATCATTGTCTTTTAGTGATTTATTAGTGGACAAACTGCTCATAGTAATTTGCTTTGGACTTCTTAAGATTGCATTAGGAACTGTATCATCTTTAGTTTGAGCACTATTGATGATATTCACTGGTTGGTTTTCTTTATCACTAAGATGTCCATCTTCTTCCTTTACTGAATTATTTACTGAATTTTTAATTGCTAGTCCTGACTCCCTGATAGTATTTTCAGTGAAAATTTGACAACTTTCTTTTAATATACCCGTTACTAGTGGCACTGGTGATGTGATGGTATCTGTAGGCGCATCTTCCTTTGTGTCATCAGTATTTGGCACTGTAGTTTTATCAACAATAGGCATACTTATTTCAGTATCCTGATGTGCAGGAGAACTTTCCACAGAACTGTTGTGTACTTCCTTCGCTGTAATAAACATAAACACAAGTTAGTTATATAGTTCAATTTCCATAAGAGTACATCAGAATAATTTGAACTATATTTAATTTAATTTCATAATTATTTAATATGAACAGTAACTATTAATAAGATAGCAATATTTAAATAAGCTCAGATTACCACTTAAATCAGTTTCTGTTGCTTCTTTGGATGCATTTTCGGAGTTACAATTAAATGGATCCTTTGAACCAGACTCAGATTTATTAGTTTGGTCAATAGTTGGATTTTCCAAATCTGAAATTTAATATGGTATATAAATTATAAATTAGAATTGCTTTGTATCTAATAAATTATGTTAATAATTTAAATAAGTGCAATTAAATTGACTGTATAGAAGGATTATGTACTTGTTTCATTAATTTCTTTGACACTGGGTAACATTCGATCAAATGAGCTTAGATTACCACTTAAATCGGTTTCTGTTGCTTCTTTAGATGCATTTTTAGAACTGGAATGAAACAGATCCTTTGAAATGGACTCAGATTTATTAGTTTGGTCAACAGTTGGATTTTTCAAATCTGAAATTTAATATGGTATATATAAATTACAAATTAGAATTGCCTTGTATTCTTGTAAACTATGTTAATAATTTAAATAGTGCAATTATATTAACTTTATAGAAAGATTATGTACTTGTTTCATTAATTTCTTTGACACTGGGTAATATGTAATCCAATGTTACTACAGGTGTCCTTGTTTCTTCTAACATGGGTGTTTTCAAAGATAATATTAAATTTCGTTTTCTTGAATGTACAGGTGCGTTCACTGAACCACTATTATTTGTTTCTATAAGATTAGTTATTGTAGCTTCGGAGTCCACAGAATTAGCTCTTGTTCTATATGTGGGTCTTGTTGTTACTGGTGACAACATAGTTTCAGAGCCAGCCCTTGTAAATCGTTTACTGAAAATAAGCATGTTAAACAAGGGAATCATAACATGTTAGAATCACCATCATTACAAGTATGGTCAAATATTACATGTAAGAAATGTGCAACTTGTAATGCATGTTTTGTGAATGTAAAATTACTTAAATATAAGTTAGGAACAGATTCCAAACATTCTATACGAATTCTGTTATTATTAGACTGCGGATTTCTATGCAAATACATGTATTTTATACTGCACGTGTTTTGCTTATTTTAGATACTTTTATTCTGTCGCCAGTTTTACTTGTACAAATCTGTGAATTAGTACACTTCCATCTAATAACTATTGTATAATTAACTCAAATTATGCCTAAGAATTCCCTCGAAAACTTTCGGTGTGTAAACATTATCTTTAATTGTACAACAATATAAATATTTCAAGCTCAGTTTAATTCTATTATTCTCGGAGTTAGCTTTTATTATATACGTTAGCGCTTAACAGTTTATAAACGAAATGAAGAAATAAGTAAGAAATTCTGAATAAATCAAATGTAAATTTCATTATTCAAGGAGATGTTATTAAATGTTAAACATGTACTAAACAAATTCCTTGTGACAAAAAGTCACAACTAACTCAGCATGCAGTATAATAATACAGAAACAGACACAAACAGTCAACAATTAAATAAAAATCAATTTTATAGAAATCTATGTAAAGCGATGGTAGCTATAGAAATGTCCTGCCGATGTATGGATAAAACAATGTAATAAAATTTTCTTCGGAAATATACAGGCAAAACTGTACCTGACGAATCTACACTTGTAAAAAGAGTCTAACAGGATAAGGAGGTCTATCAGCGCTCGGATAAATTGTTATTGCTATTATTTGCTAATCATTGTCTCTCACCTGAAATATCATTCTGTAAAATTTCAAGTCCATAACCCTTTATTAAGGGTAAAAGTTAATAACAAAAATGAAACAAATACTACTGGTTACCACTATTTGCCTAATTTCTTTGGGGCTGTACGTTATTTATTAAGGGTGAAATAGATATTTTTCTCTTTTCACGGCGGTTTTATTCAAACGACCCCTTGAGTGGTCACTACCATAAAAATCACAAATAATATTCTATTACTTAACTTTTATATATAAAAATATTGGAAAGGTGGAGAGACTGGAACACAGTTAAAAAGAAATGCTACCTCATTATCCAGGCGTGTTCATTATGGACAGTCTTAGCAAAACAGAAAATTATAATTTTTCTTTTATTTATTGTGTGAATTTATTTTATTATCTATTATCAACAAATTATTAAATCTATCACTGTTGCTTCGTATATAATAAGCTATCAAAGCCTTCGGATACCAGGTACATTTTAGAGAATTCAACTGATTAACCAGTTAACAGTGGGATTTAGGTTTAAAAATCTCTCATTGTGCGCTCAATAAAGTCAAACAATGAAGTGCATACTCGCCAAACGTAATGCAAATGTACCTATAATATATTCTAACAAAAAACTAAAGCAAAACAGAGAAAAATTACATATGTATCTGAAAAAATAAGTAATCCATCAATAAAAAGATTAGTATCATTTCGAGTTTTAAGATGACGTGTATACTCGTCAAACGCAGTTAACTGGTCAATAGAACCTGTCACAACGCGACACTAGATAACTATAACAAATGCAGATATAAGCAGCTCCAAAGCAAACGGCCCTTCAACCCTCGACCTTTAGCAGGCCGGAATTTCTGGACATAGACATATCAAATGTGGAGAAAATTCTTTATTTTGGGGGACGACGTGTAAAGCTCCGGAGTTTGTGCTGGCATTGAGTCTTAGATTTACAACCACGCATCACCATGGCAGGCAGACAAGGGCTAAGTAAGTGAGTACTTACAACTGCGCATCCCCACACTGCAACCATGGACGTTAACGTAGACAACTAATAAAATTCCATCTTTTTCCTGAAAACTATCCACTTTAATGCCACTAACGCATTAGAAAAACGCCGAGACCAGCTAAGCAAAAGTCATTATGCGAACACATTCTGCTAGATACATTAAGGTCTCTAAGTACATAGTTCTTACAAAGTGACACTTGTTAGTGAATCACTTCTGTCTCCCTAACGTTCTAACAGTCTCCATCGCTATTAATTTCGTGTTAGAGGTGGACAAACAAGAACGATCGATGGAACACGTTGTCGTGAATATTGTCCACGCCACAACAGAGCCTTCTGCAGTTGTGGGCCACATGCCTTGTAATTTCAATGCTGAAGAATTTTCCAAATTCGTGTGTCTTCAAAAACTTAGCGCGCTTTATTACTTTATTATTTATTGATCCCCATCAGTTTACAAGTAAATACCTATCAATTATCTTGTTAAAACAGTAGCTCAAATGTTGAATATTTAATCCTTAATAGTCCAGTAATGTTCGACGGATACATTTTTAAATGTATTTATTTATATAAATTGTTTCTTTGAATGAGTTATAATATTTATAATTTGTATAATTTTTTCCACGGTAAATTAGAACACTATTTACGCGGTAGTTTTTATGCGCGAACTTAGTTTACATAATCTGAATTAGTAACACCGAATAAAATGTACTTTTATTTTCTGAAATGTCATTTTTATTTATTTTGTCTGGTAAAACTTATACCAGCTTTTCTTGCCAATATCTTGTTTTCTCTTATGCCGACAGATTCTATTTCCACGATTTTCATTCGCGTAAAACGAAGCAATGTGAAACGGATTTTCGCCTAAATCGAGGGTCAGGTGTAATATTGAGAATCTATCTGTTGGACAGTGTTGGTCAGTTACGGTGCGAAAGTATACTGGGGTTGTTACGAATTAAAAGAAAATAATAATATTATAAAAATAAAGCTTTGTCTAAGATGTAATTGTAATAGCTATACAGGTATAGAAATATATACGTGTGACTGTGCGAATGGTAACCGGACAGTGGGATGTTATTCCCACGCTGCAGCGATTGTATATTATTTGTCACATGGGTGTTACACGGCAAAAGTTATTGGGCCATCCAAAATACTGACACATTCATTTGAATCAACATATACAATAACAGTCATCGATGAAAATGGAGACAAAGATTGATCTAACATCTTTTAATCTTTTATATTACCCTTGTTATTATTTATTTTAATTCTATTATATTTTTAATTTCAATCATTACTTTAATTTTCTCTTCAGTTATATTTAGATTTTATATCTATTTACGCAGTTTATTTTGTTAAGTCAACCTTCATCATATAGTTATTACAATAAATATTTATTTTTGTAAATGTCACATCTTACCCCACTAAATACCTTATATGTTCATAATAACTGTTATTATTATTATTGTTACTATTATTATCGATATCACGTCCATCATAACATTCCTGCGTCCATTTGAAAACGTATTCTTCATCACCTCTATCTCAAGACGATTATTTATACTGAAATGTCCCGTTAGCATTATAACTGCGTTTACTTATAAACCTAACTCTATATATAGCTAGGAAATAAAACAATAGTAGTAATCACTGAAGAGGTTGTTTAAAACAACCATTCCAAAAAGTAAAAAATATCTTTTCTGCCCGTAATAAGTGACTTACAGTTCCATAAAAAAAATAATTGAGCAAGTAGGGATAATTAGAAGCGTTCTTTTTCATTTGTGGATCATTCGAATATCTTTAATAGTAATCGAAAAAATAATAATACAGTTTTCGAAATGGTACCAGAATGATGTTTCAAGAGAGGGGCAAGATTTAGCAAAAAAATATCTTGAAAACCATCGCATCGAAAAACTGGAGAGCCAAATCAAGTACTAATCGAACTCTATAAAACTTAACTATGGAGCAACTGTATAGAAGGACGCATTTAAGATCAAATCACGTATACAGAATGGTGAAGCATATTGTAAGAGTCTAGCTATTTCAATTTTATGCGAGGCTTACATGAAAAATTTCATTTCTGTAGTTTAAAAACGTCTGGATATTGCTTTAAAAAATATAGAATAGAAACCAAAAGGTTTTATTTAAGAATTGTGATGTACATTTTGTAGGACGTTTCGAGGTCATGTCACGGTTAAATACCTCCCGCGTAAGATTTATTTGATACATTTGTTCGTATCACTGATACTTTTAGAGATACTTCAGTGTTCTTGATTCAGTTCCCACACATTTTTTTTAAACTAAACCTATTTTTATTTCGGAAACTACTTTTGAGTTTTGGACCCATGTTCACTGAGGTTTTCTTACTCAATTTAGTCAGTTGTACACACCCTATCATTTATGCGCAATAATTTTGTTACACCATGTATGTAGTATTTTACACCCAATAACTTTTGTTTAACATATTTGTTCGTATCACTGATATTTTTTAGATAATTCAGTGATCCCAATTCGACACCGATCTCGACCCATGATAGGGTTTTTTTACTTAATTTAGTGAGTTGTAGACGCCTTATCATTTATGAGTAACAATTTCCAAACACCCTGTGTTTGTTTGGAAATTGGGTATGAATGTTTGGAAATTGTTGCTGTATGTATATAATGTAATATTATGTAATATTATACCGTTTTCATTAGATGTTTTTCTTTTTAAGGAATTCACAAATAATTTATTCATTTCATCATTATTTCTTCCTTTAACTGAAAAAAGAAACAAGCTACAAAATGGTTCAAATATTTGTTTAACTACCTGTATTTATATTACACTTTTCTCAGTTTTGGAGATACTTATGAAAAGGGACCTTTTATCGCATTTGCAGGACAAATACTCTATAGTGCGCCGTGTACACAGAATTTTCACACTGACTTCAGTTCTACGGAGGCGTTATTAGACCTTCGGCGTCAGAGTAATAGGAAAATGCATCACGTTCTTTATTTCAGTAGAAAGACCACCGAGATCGAAAGCTGGTCCCACAGTTACGAGCTGGAATTGATGGCGATAATATATGCACTGGATAGGTTTCCAAAGAAGATAGGTCTCCAAAGAATACTACTCACGATAGTAACTGACTACAACTTCATAAAACTCGTACTGAATAAAAAAGATATAAATTCGCGTATTGGTCGATCGACATTGTCATTGCAAAATTACAACTAAAAGATTGAGACATTACAATTAAAAGAATGAAATCGGATGATGCATATTGATGTTCTTAGCCACGTGGTAATGGTGATCGAGCCTTTGTTATTCGACCAAATACTCATATATAAGCAACTAAAATATCCTGAAATTTTGAAATTGCACCGTGAACTTGAAATACAAAAAAGAAAGCACTTCAAATTACGTAATGGTCTGTTATATCGTAAACTCCGTGGCGGGCTACTATTTTACGACCCCGAAACAACGGTCGCAAACGTCATTCATGACGAAGTAGGACACGTAGGAATAGGAGAAACCGTCGATCTAATCACTCAGGTATATTGGTTGCCAAATATTAACACGTAGAGTGCTACGTCAGTCCCTAGGGACTGACAGTGAATTTTCTGTTTAAGCGGCGTCAGTCCCTGGGGACTGACAGTAGACTTTTCGTTTGGGCAGCGTGGATTCTAGGGACTGACAGCGAACTTCTCGTTTGGTCGACATCGGTGCATGAGACCAGCATTTTAAAGGGTTAAATTATTAATGACAATTAAAAAATTTATGTTAAAATTTAGTGTACTGCCGTGGCTTTTTCAGACTGATCGTTTCTTGGTGTTCGCACTTTTGTCTCTCTGGCATTCCCCACCCCATTATCTTATGTTTATACATTGTATACATGTGCATTGCCTGCACCATTGTCACAATGCAAACGACAAAAGAAACAGTGAAAAAAAGGAATCGTCTGTTGCGCTGTGTCGCGCGGTCTAGTTTAGCGTTCGGCATCAAATGCTCACGCGCTGCCGCCTGAGCGGAAAGTATAGCAAAATCGGCGCCGCACTCAACGTGTTAAGCAGCGATAAATGATTACATAGATAATTACCTTAAATGTTTAAGTTACAACGTATCGTCAGGAAAAAAAGAAGGACAGTTACACTCAATTGATAAAGCTACCGAATCCCTCCAAACCATTCATATTGACCATTTGGGGCCATTAGAAAAAAAGTGTAAGGGCAATAAATATATCTTAGTGAATGTCGACGCTTTTACCAAATTAATGGTGCTATACGCGATGAAAGGTACGAAAGTTAAAGAGACTGAGAAAAAATTGTAACTTTATCTGTAACACTTCGGACTCCCCAAACGCATAATTTTAGACCGTGAAACTAACTTTACGCCATCAAAGTTCCAAGCATTAATGAATGAACACGACATTTAACGTGTAAAGGTTTTAACTGTAACTTCGAAGGTTGAACGGTCAGGCGAAACAAATTAACCGTTTTCTTCGCCCGATTTGAGCAGAACTGTCAAACGAGGGACACTAAATTTTGAGACACATCGTCGCAAAGACGAATATTAATCTCAAGTTGTTGCTCAAGTTTTAAGGACTATACGTTGCATCGCAATGACTGTTATGTGATCGGAAACATCCGAGGATTCCAAGTGAATACACAACCATTTTCCGGAATTTTCGAACCTAAGCAAATGAATCCATGGATAAGAGGAAAGCGAGAGCGGAGAAGTCGGGACGACCATAGTATCAAAATGGCTGAACTGAAGATGTCTAAATGTCTAGAGTACTTAGGATAAACCATGACGAATAGAATCACGGGGCGAAACGAATAAAAATAAGAATATTGGTCATATTTATTACGTTGTTATAGGAATCAGCATGTTGACTGTCGATATTACTTCATACACTTTCCCTACAATTAATCTAATACATCTTCAATTGTTTCAAACCGTTGTTTGTCACCAACATGCGTTAGAATCGAAGTAAACGCGTGCGAACGCGACGAATTTGTGGCTAGTCTAAAATACGTTGGAATTTCACACTTAAAATGGCAAGTTAAGCTTAGAAACTCAAATGTGTTCATTATTATTAGTCTCTAAGATATCTAAATTCAGTATTTAATGTACCTTAGATTATTATATTTTATTTTGTTCATATATCGTATCCACTTTGAAACCTTTCGAAACAGGGCTATTCGAATTAAATCGCGTGGGGCGAATCGGATTTCTGCTTTCCCTCAGTTTTTCATGTCCATGGTTATAAATATTATAATTATTTATATATATAGAGGTACAGAAAGGCACAAATCAGAGATCACGGAGCCCAGAAACAATAAAAGACACAATAATAAGATTCTCCGTGAAAAACAACAAAAGAAGTTAAAGATTAGGCCAACGAAGGACACTATAAAAATAAGAGTCAAGACCAATAAGGGCAGATGAATTAATAACATAAATATAAGATCTTCCAGAGAATAATACTGTATTTATTGCAATGGTGCGATCGCGCTTCTCCGTTACACAGTGACACCCTACTGGTTCGTAGAATGAAATTAAGTTTATTTATTTGTTTTCCTTCTAATTGTTTATTTTTATTTTTGTTAGTACCTGCTTAGAAATGGAAAAATGGAACAATTTTTACAATTTTCTTATATAAAAACAGAAAAGAGTAATTCAGTTTCTGAACTGAAACAAAAGAAGATCATGCTGCTTGACACTTTCCGACCGAATTTTTGGAAAGACCCGTGGCACTTAAACGGTTAAAAAGACTATTAAATCATATGAGCCATTCTAACATATTCGAATGTGAAACACTTGTCAAATTAAACTGTAGCAACTAGCAGTGCGTCAGAAGAGAAACTTTCAGCGTACAAGGGTTCAGTAAGATTTATGGTATTCGCGACATAAGACTCTATTTTTGAGAAAGTGTCCTTAGCATTTTTAGACATTTGGCGGACAGACTACTTCACGTAGTTTTCCTACGACAATCTCAATAGTGCAAGGGCTTGCAGTTTCAAATGTCCAAGCAACGTGCGCTCTGGTTTTCGTTAGTCGGTGAAAGTTCGGTCCCGGTCACATGAGCCCAAGGCTACACATCGCACTTATATTATATAGACCAAGAAAACACTACGCTGCATCACCAAAATTATCTCTAAGTTTGACAACTGCTTCCACTCTTCCAGCATGAAAAGGCGTAAAAAGTTGGTGACCGTCTGCAAAATTTCCCGATTGGTGAAAATCAGTTTCAGTGAAGCTAAAGCTTTTTGTTTAAGGGAAATTCCCTTTATAAGGGAGCGAGCGAAGACAACACCGGCCGTAAGTAAGAATACACACAGTATACGCCGTTCGTTTGTATACGCGGAAAATAAAAACTCTCTTGCAACCTGATTCTAAACATTCATTTGGACACCCACCCCAGTGACATACGTCCCTTCAAAAAAATTATTAATGAAAAAAATGAAAGTAATGTTTTATGTGTCATTCTCATATTAGCGTTCAAAGTGTGTACTTGGTAATTTATTCTATAATGTATAATTAATTATATATTTTATATATATTTATATATATATAATTATATATTTATATTTATATTTATATATATATATATATATATATATATATATATATATATATATATATATATATATATACAGGGTGTTCAGAAATTATGCCGCACAAATGAAAGAATGAGAATGAGAATTGAGAACAGCGAATTATCTCGAAAAATGTCAATGATACAAACAAATTTGTTAGACAAAAGTTACAAACCCTGATATGTCCAGCAAAGGTAACGTTATAATTCTTAAATAGAACTCTATAAGTTCTATTCCATATTTTTGAAGCTGACATTCAGACATTTTCAAACCACTAGAAATTAAATCTTTCACGTAAGCCATTATCAAGATATCAGCATCCAAAATGGCTGGTTCGTCGGTAGTGCTAGTCGAACACAAACACCGAATAAAATGTAGTTTTGTCTTCTAAAATGTCATTATTATTATTTCTTTTGTTT
Organism: Nomia melanderi; assembly: GCF_051020985.1. Classification (NCBI taxonomy): domain Eukaryota; kingdom Metazoa; phylum Arthropoda; class Insecta; order Hymenoptera; family Halictidae; genus Nomia; species Nomia melanderi. The sequence goes on from NC_135005.1 coordinate 596,674, forward strand.
AGCTATGTGAAATAGATATGTATTTCAAAAACTTGTACCAGCTTTTCTTCCCAATATTTTGTTTTCTTTTGTACCAACAGACTCTACGCGATTTTCATTCGCGTAAAACGAATCCACGTGAAACGGACTTTCGCGTAAATCGAGGCTGCGTGCGTGCGTGCGTGCGTGCGTGCGTGTGTATGTGTGTTTTGTTTATAAATCAATGTCTTATGATAAACTATATCAATTTACAGTAGAAAACCCTGAAAAAACAACTTTTATATACTATAATGCAAATTATGACTAATAAAGTTGTATGGTAAAATTATTGATACACATACACCCTACGTAGTATTAACATATTTTCTACATATTGCTTACATATCTGGATATATTTTTACTGGATACAAATCTGCAGTCTACTTATCATTCTTAGACCTTCCGATGACACTCAGATATGAGGACAGATTACAACCTATATCTGCATATCTTTATATGATTTTAGCAAAGTAAATCCAAATACACTAACAATAAATTCCAAATATGAAAAGTATGTTAACTGAAAACACGCATGCACAGTGTTTTCGAATAATTTAAAAATATAGTTGAATAATTTCACATTGAATGTTTGACACACACTTCGTTAATATAATTATTTAATAATCTTATTTGTAATGGTACTTATAACTTTTAAAGAACTGGTGTCTTATAATAGATATTTATTATTTGAAAAGTAATTATGATAGTCAGTCATTAACTATTCTACGTACCTAGTTTGAAAATCAGTCTTATTTAATTCTTCATTATCAAAAATGTTTCTATTTCTCTTTCCTGAAGTAACAATAGCAGTTTCTGTATCTGACATGTCAATTGTATCTGACATAACTGAATTTCTTCTAGAACGTAAAGTTTTATTCTTCTCGGTCATAGTAGAATTATCTGCAAAATCTATTTGACGTCTGGTATTTTTTGTTGTGTGAGTACTGCTAATGTTACCAACATCTTCTACAGATGTTTCAGGTGGTGATTTATTTTGTTTAATAAGAGATTTCACTCGAGAACTACGACGTATTGGGGATTGTGCAGTTTTTGAGCTGATGATATTTTGAATCCTACGACCTGTAAATTCAGAAGGAATATATAAAGAAAACGGAGAAAATGCATTCAGTTTTTAAAGAAAATACTTTACAAAGATAAAAGAAACAAATTCTCGCAATGTCATACGAATTAATACCGATTAGGTATTATTCAATGCCGAGTCGATCGTTATATTTGATAGTTAGATGAACCGCGTGCGCACATATAAATAAAAAAATGAAAAAGTACAAACCTGTTTTTACGTTCACATCCTCGTTTGTATTTTTTTTAGAATGTGACATTTTAGTTTTCGTTAAAATTATTTATTAAACACTGATAAACACATAAAAAAGAATAAAACTAATAGATACTCTGAACATAAACACGTGCCAACGTTCAAATTCGCACTATACAGTTTGAAACCTTGGTTATCCGTAGGCAGAGCTATGAGCAAAACTGCGAACAATTATCTGCAGAGTGGGGAGACAGAACTTGTGTTAGTAAATAAACGAGGTTAATTTCGCGCGTTTAACCGCGCATAGTCAGGCGGTCTGATGTGATATATTGTAAATTTGATTTTTTTCCTAGATTCCTAAAATCGTTCAATCTTTGTAAAAAAGTTCATTGTAAACGAAATTTTAATGAATTGGTTACAAACTTTTTCTATCCGATTAGAGAGTAAGAAGTGGATCATTTTTAAGCTTTAAAAAAAAACTTAAAATAATAATGAAATAAACATAAAAAGAAAAGTTATATCACTTATACAAAAAGAGTAATCTTTTTGCTTCAAAATAATTCCATGCAAAAGGTGTTTGGTTAAAGATGAACGAAATTATCAACAATGAAAGGATGATGCATTTGAGTATTCTAATGTTAGGGATTACTGAAATAAAACTATTTCAATAACAATAATAAATAAATCATTTCAAAAACCAAATCATTCATTATTCGTGTGGGGAACGTTATCATACGTAGTACTGGATATAACTTATTCGAAAAAACGAATAAATTCAACGTATTTATTATTTGTGAATGGCGAATATATTAATTATTCGTTATTCACAAATGATAATTATATTGAATTTATTTGTCATTTTTTATTTATTTTAAATAACTTTTGGCTAACACTATCTATAGTACGTGTAAATGTATACATATGAGTGGAACGTGCTTTGAAGCTCATTATTCTGTCTATAAAACGATATTTATGATAATAATAATTGTAGAAAGTCGAAACCGTTAAAAGAAATCGACGGTTAAACCGTCCTCAAAACGGTTTTCATTTTTGGTTAATAGCTCTCCTGCCTGTTCGTCGGTGGTAAAGATGAGCATCACCTAATCGTAAACACTCAGAGAAAGAAAGAGAGCGAGAGAAAGAAAGAAAGTTGACTACAGAGAAGCTTTGTAAAATTTTGTTAATATTAAATAAAATTCTATTTCGATTACTAAGGTTTTGACTCCCCCAATAATTATCCTACAATAATAAATTTCTAAAACTTTTGTAGGTGTAAATAGTAAGAAGTTAATTGAAGATGGTAATTTTTTAATAAACAGAAGTTTATAAGATTTTTCAATAATTGGATTGATAACATCTTTTCTTTCTTTTGGACATTTGATATTTCTTGTATATCGAGTCTTCTTTATTATTTATAATATGTAAAAATATATGATACATATTTATTTGTTTTATATTGCTTTTTGCATTGTATAATGTTAATCACTCCAGTTCTTTCATCATGGTTTTAATTGAGTGTGAAATACAGATTACTAAAACACACTTTTAAGGGAAAATACTTTGATTATATTGAAAAAGAAAATTTGTCTTAAATAATAAACATTTAACATTATATCGTATAATTAAATAATCGAGACATCATTGAAATAAGTTTGCTATGTTTGTTCACTTTATGGAATAATGAAAATGATCAACACTTGAAAGTAATTACAATTATACTAAAATAGAATTTATGGATGTATAACAAGTGAATGAGAACTTAATATATTTATGACATATAGTGGTAAAAATAATCCACCAAATGATGTCTCTTTCTTGAATTTAAAAGAAGTATCCATGAAAAATTTTGTTACACAAATACAAATTCAATATAATTAGTTTAACTTGACTATACTTTTGTAAAAAATGTTCTATTTTCATTGCAGCATGAAATTGTTATTTGTGAAAACCTAACAAAAATAAAATTTATAATTACTGATAACATCTCGTTATACAAACTAAATATATATTTAAATAATGATTTATTACCAACTTCTTTTTTCACTAAAAGCTCTTTGCTTCAATAAGGACATTCAATAATTTGATAAACGCTGAGGTGAATTTCTGTGGAATGTTTTTTCTCCAAACAACGCTACTTCTGAAGTATTTTTATTTTTCTTTAATTTCTGAAAACCCTCAACATAAAAATTAATTGTACTACCATACAAACTTAATGGAGTAATCTCTTCATACAGAATTAATTTATTCTTTTAACTGTTAAATCAAGCATTGAACGTGATAGAAGTTCTTCTTCTTCATGCATTAATAGTTTTCTTCTTTTTAGTATTTTCAAAATACAATCGGTAGCTTCCTCAGAACGACGTTTTACACCTTTTTTCAATTCCTCTATCCTATTGAAATCTCTTGTCTGAATTCTATATTTTCTTCGATTCCGCATTATTTTTCCTTTTATCATTCTGTCACCATTATTCTTTTTTATGTCTTTTTCCATTTTTTTAGTAGGTGTCATAATTTATAATTTTTTTTCTATTTTTCAGAACATGAGATAAGTCCAAGTTCACAAATTTTTTCGATTTTCCTTTTTCCATAATTGAAGTATCTAAAGATTTATTTAAGATGGATTTAATATTTTCTCTGGAAACCTTATTCTGCTGTCCTCTTTTCATTACTTTCCGCTGAATATGTTTTGGATTCTGCATTTTTTCATACTGCTCATCTTGTTCAGTCTTTTCATCTTTGGTATTTTGATTATCATAACAATTCTTCATTACTCTCACTTTTTTGTCCTTTCTCTTCAAGAATATCATCATCATTCACTACAGAATCTGCAAGATCCGATCCATTATCATTAGGATCTGAGAATTCAGTTTCTGATGTTCTGCACTCATCACCTGGCATGTTAGCATCCGAAAACTTAGATAGTCCTTCACCATGCAAATTATATTCCCTTTCAATATCAGAGTCTATAATTTTATCTGACTTACTAGAGCTACTTGAATCACATAATAGTGAACCATGTGATTTATTAATTGATTTCGTTTTTTCCGAAGTTTCAGATTCACTGGATTCTTTAATTTCATTATTTATTTTTTTAACAGACTTGTCAAGTGATTCTCGATTCTTTAATGAATTGACTGTTTTTGAATTTTTATTTTTGATTAAAATATTATTTTGGAGGTCAAATTTTTCCGCAAGTTCTTTTGCTCCTGTTTTTTGCATACACACATTTTTTATTTCTCCTACATTTGTTTTTACATGCTTTTCTAATTTTTGAGATTCATCTTCTGAGTCAATTATTACATTTTCATTTTGCTCAATTCCTTCTTGTTGCATAGATTGTCCTGCAATCTTTGTCTTTGAAGCTTTATATTCATTTTCCTTACAATGATAGTGTCATCTGAATCATAATCAAATGATTCCTTTTCTTTTTCATTTTTCATATTTTCTACACCCTGCCATGCTTCTTTATCAACCAAAAGAAGATCACATTCATTCTCACTTTCATCTTCCAACTTTTTTTCATTTTTATGTCATTTTTATTCATATTTGAATCAGAATTATCATCTATATCCACTTTTTCTTTGTGTTTTTTATGTGTTTCTGGAATTTCATGTTTCTTCATTGCTTCATTACACGATATGGTATTGTGTACAAATATTTTTTTCTTCAGGAACTTTAGTAGACTTGGCCGATGAGTCTGTAATAATAGGAGACTATTTTTAATTACTTTATCCCTCTTTCTAAATCATTGGTAGTAGTTTTATTTGCTGAAGTGATAGACGATATAGATTCTTTTTTAAAATACATGTTGAATGACTTGGATGAAAATGTATGATAATTCTCTATATAAAGTAACATACCAAATGCAAAAGCAACAGTAATTTAAATTAATTGATACAGGTCTCTAATATACAACTTGTTTCTTATAACTGAGATTAAATTAGCATTTGCTACAATGTTATTTTCTATTTTTGTTCAATTTGTCTTTAGTATAAATTGCACAACTTTTCAAGGTAGACAACATGTTTTCCAATCTGCAAAAAGTATAGTCTATGAGTTAAGAAATTAATCTATGCATTATTCAAAATATAAATGAAATATTTCTAAAATTCTTCTAATGTGTTCTTAATATTACAAACATAATAAAAGCTATAAACTGTTCCCAATTACAAAATGTTTGTAAGTTAAAAGAAATAAAATGTTAAAAGTGAAATACTGAAAGTATATGTAATTAAAATAATATTATAATTTTTATCCATGTATAACCATGTTCGATTTTATGAAATTTGTATTGTTTCATTAAGTCAATTATGCATAGTAAGGGACACATGAGTCTGTTAAAATAATTAAATAATTTTCAAATCTCATTGATGTATATAAAAAAACGCATTTCAGACATGAGAAAACCTATGCTTTGGACTCATTTGCTATGGCCCATAATAGATGTACCCACATAATTCTGTTAAACTTTGTGGTAAATATGACTTTTATAACACATTACAAAAGTATTTGTAGCTAACAGGATTAATAAGTATTACAACTAAAAGCTTAATGTTGCTAATATTTTTAAGTATTTATGTCACAAATTTGATATATTATCATATGATAAATACAGTCGGTTTTCATATAATTAGGACTTTGTATGTCTATGCTGCTTCCAAAATTATAAAAAAGTATAAATATAAAATCATTAAATTTATGCTCTCTACAATTACAATTACAAGGTTTCCAGCAATACGAATTTGTTTAATCATGTGTACGTTTAACTACACATAAATAATAGGAAGATGAATATTTAAACAAAATTCAAGTAAAAATAAAGGCGCATATCAAATATTATTATTAAAATAAGAAAATAACATGAACAAACGTACCATCATGACAAGTGGAAACGGATGTTTATACACCCGGACAGGTGACTTATATTGTTGAATCATACAGAATATATTCCTCGTACATGTGCGTTTTATCGTATTCAGTGTTCGTGTCATTACACTTAGAGACGTTAAGTGAATATTTTAACACGAAATTCATTAAGGTTACGTGAATTCTTGAATAAAACTTCGTATAATTGGTTTTATGCAGTGTACTATGCACTAATTTAGAATTTTACTTAAATGTCGTCTATTAAACTGTTTATAAATATTATCTTCTTATAGATACTGTTACAGGACAAGATAAAGATAAAATGTAAGCGCGCCTTTAATAAAATTTCTTCGATTATTGCATGCATATAATATAAAAAAATAATTAAGAACTACAATTAATATCATTATAAGTGCCTTTTTGAGCATATATTTCTTTCTTTCCTACTATAGTAAAAATTGTTTTTGCATATAAAATAGTTATATTTATTATTCGAAAATTATTTACATTTTTATACATATTTCTACGTAATTCTTTATACGTAAATTATAACAAGCAAAAAGAATACCAATAAATATTTATAAACTTGTTCACAGATGTTATCTGAATTTTATCTTTAGATAGTAGATACATCTGACATTATCGATTTCTTCAAGCGCGAAACCAAGAATATCGTTTATGATATAAATGTTATATTTTTAAAGAAAATATCATGGTGTCATAAAATAATTTCAAAATTGTGAAATAATACTGAGAGTAACAAAGATGGGTATAGGTAAAAGTCAATTTACTGAAGAGGAACTCCAAGATTATCAGGTATTTAATACAATTGTAAATATTTTATATGAATTTTATTTAAAATTCTTTAACGTTACAGGATTTGACCTATTTCACAAAGAAAGAAGTTTTGCAGTGAGTACCTTTGCGTATTTCTAATTTTTAATATGTAAATAATGTATTTGAAATAGAAATATTATGTTTCATGTAATTTTTATTTCATCTTTTATTGGATATAGATACTTTTATAATTTTATATAAAGAGGATAAAGGAATCAGAAACGAACCAAAAAATAGAATGATTTTAATATTATATTAAGTAGCATTACTACAAAAATGAATTTTATTTGACATAGTGCACATCATAAGTTTAAGGCCCTTGCTCCAGAAAAAGTTGGCCACAATAGAAATGCCAAACTTCCAATGTCAAAAATCTTACAGTATCCTGAATTAAAAGTAAATCCTTTTGGCGATAGGATTTGCAAAGTTTTTAGTTCTAGTCAAGATGGAGATTGTACCTTTGAAGATTTTTTGGATATGATGTCAGTATTTAGTGATGCAGCTCCAAAAGCAGTTAAAGCAGAACATGCATTTAGAATATTTGGTAATGCTTAGTACTTAGCTGTATAATGTGTAATTAACTCCTTGAATTGAAATAACAAACCTCACTCGCATGTATTCTCAGTATGAAACAGTTATTCATATAATATATATTATATATAGATTTTGATGGTGATGACATGCTTGGTATTGGAGATTTGAGACAAGTAGTAGATAGACTTACTGCTCCTCAAAGATTAAATGAAACAGATATGCAACAAGTTCTTCAATCCATACTTGATGAAGCCGATTTGGATGATGATGGTGCATTAAGTTTTGCAGAATTTGAGCATATTATAGAAAAAAGCAACGACTTTTCCAAGTAAAAATTTCAATTTCAGTATAATTTTATATGATTTAATATTACAATAAAATATCATACGTGTTTATGTTTTCAGGAGTTTTTGTATACCTTTGTAAAATGTAAAAACTATAAAACAATGATTCAAATGAGACTGAACTAACATTAATATAACTATTAGTATAAAAACATTTTAATATGACAATGGGCCTAATCATTTTTACTAGATGAAAAATGGTAAACTTGAAAATTTAGGATGCACATGCCATTGACTTTTCAAGGCCTATGAATAACAGAAACTGTAACTTGGTTTTCCTTATTTTAAAGATACATAATTTTATAAAATGTACCTAAATGTGTTAAGTAGACGAATTTAATTAGAATATGTAACAAATCTGTTGAGTCTAACATGTATTTTTATTATTGTAATGTTATTATACCAAAGTGTTTTGTCTATCTTATACAACTTATTTAAAATGTTATTATTTTTTATCACTTGTTGACAAAATATACTAAGCACGAAATTAAATATCTTTTTTTTTTTAATAAAAATAATTTCAATTAGAATAGTGTAAACCTAGTGAAATCCTTATTGAATTTGATGGTATATTAAATAAAATTTATATTGTAATTTAAGTTAACTATAAGTACTAAATTTTAAGTGAAGGGACTAATGAGAAAATAAGAAATTACAAAAATTCCATGATCTGACAGGGTTTGTAGTGTCATTATAAATATGGTGATGAATGAATTTGTTAAATTATTACATAGCGTTTTCACTATACTAAGAAGAAGAATCAGAAAGTCAATTGAACAATTCTTATTGTGTAAAAGATGTACTTTTCTTTATTGTAATTATAAGGTTATAGTTCTTAATTAAAAAGGGATAAAGAGGTTTTGTGTATCTTGCAATAATAACACTGTGTAACAAATTTTAACCTATGTTGCTTTTTGCAATAACCACTAGGTGATTCTTATAAAGTTCCTTACCCTAAATACGAATCCGAAAACCAAATTGCTGGGTCACGTCCAGTTTTCGAAAAAACTGGGCTTTTGTAAAAACGGTCGAATTTTTCAGAGAACCAAGTATTACGTGAAAACTAAAAACGATAGGCAGTTAAAATTTGTCGCAGAAAATAAAGGAGACTTTCTCGAACACGTAGCTATCAAAATTTTGAATTTTGCGTATCATTGATTGTTTGTAAATGATGATCAAAGTTTAAAAAAAGGTAGATGCGCGTACTTTGTATGCACTTCTGTTACATTTCTACGAAAAGTGAGTTGGCTAGCACGAATTTGCTATGCACCATTGGATTCTGCAGACATTTCTGAAGAGGACCCCCCCCCCCCCTCCCCCGCGGGAAGTGTGAGAACGGTTTTTCTTTCGGACAGGTAAGAAAATGTTCGTGAAGAGCGTGAGCACAGAACTTTGGCGCCACACAGCCATCGCTCGCCGGCCACAGTTATGCAGGGTCGTAACTACGCGTTATATAGACCTGGAGCCCGGTCACTTGTTATATGTATATATAATGTTTAATTGTTTTATACATTTTCATAATAGTTATGACAAAGCTTTTCACGATCGTACTGTTTTAAATAATTTGTTGATATCTGAAATGTTTTTAAAAATTAATTAAGTTTACTGGAAGTATCTATCTGATGTAGCATATTCTAAAGCATATATAATTTTTATATGTATTCACCGCATGCAAGATATATCAAATAAAATTGCTTGCTTTCTAAAAGGAAAACATCATTGTAATCGGTTTTTTAAATGGTACATCTAATGATATCATTCTGAATTCGAATAAAGTACTAAATTTGACGTAAAAAACTTTTACACAAAGTATGATCTACAATGGATGTGTACTGAAGTATTTTTAAATTAACACTAAAACTACTGAATGTACTCGAATATTCGTTATAGTTCCAGTAAAATTACTTAATTTTTAAAAACATTTCAGATATCTAATACTTTCAAGGTATTAATAATCGAAAGATAATAGAATTTATACCGGCCATCTTGACCAATTCGATAGTTTTAGTGTTAATCATTGTAATAACATTACTCGTGTATATGTATTCACATATTAAACAGCAAATTATTTAAAACAGAACGATCATATATACATATAAGAAGTGACCAGGGTCCAGGTCTATACAGCGCATAGTCACGGCCCTGAATAGCTGTGGCCGGCGAGCGATCGCTGTGTAGCGCGAAAGTTCTGTGCACGCGCTCTTCACGGACATTTTCTTAACCTGTCCGAAAGAAAAACCGTTCTCACACTTCCCACGGGGAGGGTTCCTTTTCATAAATGTCTGCAGAATCCAATGGTGCATAGCAAATTCGTGCTAGTCAACCCACTTTTTGCAGAAATGTAACAGAAATGCGTACAAAGTATGTGAATCTACCATTTTTTGAACTTTGACGATCATTTACAAACATTTAATGACACGCAATATTCAGAATTTTTACAGCTACATATTCGGGTAACTCTCCTCTATTTTTTACGACGAATTTTAACTGCCTCTCGTTTTTAGTTTTCACGTAACACATGTTTCTCTGAAAAATTCAACCGCTCTTACAAAACTCATTTTTTCGAAAAATTTGATCTTCGGATTCGTATTTAGGGTAAGAAACTCTATAAGGACCACCTAGTGGCTATTACAAAACAAAAATCGCGTTCCACAGTGTTATTTGAACTATCTGGCTCATCATTATTTTCCTTCATTAATTTATTTGTAAATAAATTCTTTACATTAAATTGTTTTGGATTTTGTGATAACACGTCTTCCTTAGTTTGGATAACATCAATCTTTGCCGGTTGGTTCTCTGTATCACTAAGATGTTCATCTTCTTCTTTTAATGAATTACTTATTGAATTTTCACTATGTAACTTTAATTCCTTAACTGTATCTTCAGTACAAATTAGAGGACTTGTTTTTGATATATTTTGTACTAATGGCTCTGGCAGTGTTATAGTATCTGTAGGATCATCTCCGCTTGCATTATTAGTATTTACCATTGCATTCATATCAACAGCTGACATATTGATTTCAATATCTTTAATTGTAGAACATTTTTCTGCTACTTCTACTGTAATAAACATAAATATAAGTTAATTACAATTAAATCACCATGGAAGTATAAAAAAAAAAGTAATTTAAGTAATATTCCATTTTGTAAAATTCAGGGGAGTATTATGTTATAAGCATGAACTATAAATAAGACAGCAACTTGCTGTCTAAATTGCTTCTCATTGCTTCTTTAGATATATTTTCAGAACTAGAGTTAAGTGGATCCTTTGAAATTGACTCAGATTTAATACTTTATCCTATAGTTGGGTTTTCCAAGTCTGAAATTTAATTACCCTATATAAATTATAAATTAGATTTGTCTCATGTCTAAAAAGTTAAATTAACAAATAAATGTAATTAAATCAACTTTATTGAAATATAATGTATCTGTTTCATTAATTTCTTTGACACTGGGTAATATTCGATCAAATGTTATTTTAAACATCATTGTTTCTTTTGCTTCTTGTAAAACAGGTGTTCTTGAAGATAGCATAGATTATTGTTTTTTTAGATTAACAAGAGTGTGCAGCCAGCTCTTATGAATTGTTTGCTGAAAATAAATACATAAATATAATGCAATTATAACATTTTATAAACATTCTAATTTCACATGTATTCGGTAACAAACAAATGATTTGTAATGTATTTTACGAATGTAAAATTATCTTAATATCAGATACTGTTCTCATATAGTATTAGAACAAGAAAATAAATTTAAATATATTAAATATATTTGAACGTAAAAGATAAATTAAATTAAAATATTTACACACACACAATTTTGTGATAATATAAGAATATATTTGAATAATTTCACAATAACTATTTTGAGTGCACTTTATTACTATCATTTTTTAATAAACTTATTTTTAATAATTCTCAAAACCTTCATAAAATATTTATAATTCGAAAAATAATTACAACATTAAGTCATAAGCTGCTTTGAATGCCTTATTTTAAAGTCAGTTAATTAAAGTGAAAATTCATTCTGTTTAACAGTAAAAACTCGAGAACTTGACGTAGTGGAGAATTGACTCTTCCTGAGCCGCTGACACTTTGAATCGCGAGACATGTGAACACAACAAAAATATAGAGTACGAAAAACAAATGTATGCAACTTCTCTAGAAAGCACGTTGCAAAGATTTGTAAGACGAACTTTTACAGTATCACACGATTTAAAACTTATGTATTTAGTATGATATTTAATGTTGAGTCGCGTTGAATTTAATGACGAAACGCGCGCGCATATACAGGGTGTTAAAAAATTATGGCGCGTAAATGAAAAGACGTTAGAATTCACTTAACTGAGTAAAAAAAACCCTAGTGAACATGGATCGAAATCTTAACAGTGTAGAAGAGTGCCGAATTATTGAGATAACAAATGAGTTGCTCAAAAGCCAATGCGATTAAGTTCATTTTTTGATATTTTCTGATTTTTGTAAATTTTAATGGAATAAGTAATATTTTTTTTAGTTATTAAAGGATTTACTCGTTTCTTTGTTTTTTCTAGGCCAGTAAGCCCTTCCTTTTATAACTTCTGAATATGTGGTATAATAATTTCAGCAGTCAAAACAATATTACAAATTACATTGATTTTCTCAATTTTTGTTTTCTGGACTTAATCGCATGGTTTCTGAGCCGCTCAAATGTCAGTGATACCAACAAATATATTAAACCAGGGGTGTCAAATTGGAAGCCACGAGTTCCATAGTGACTTTTCTCTCGCGGAGAGTTACCCTCTCCATACCTAAGAATACCAGTCTCGACAGCTCCTAGAGTAGCGTTAGTGAGGGAACACTAATCGAGAGTCACTAGTATAAAGGGAATCAGTTGGAAACCTCTAGTTTTTAAGGACCTTAGGAACCTAAACAAAAATTCCTATACTATGCACCTACCTATACGGATTTTAAGTCTGTAGCCATATTCACAGTTCAGCACAGCCTTATTAAATTTGTAGTCTGTGGTACGTATTCTAGAGTTTGTCACCTGATGTCTCTAGCTGTAATTCGTACAACGGACATTCGCGCACGTGTGTTGAAAACATACTTTGTATAGATTAAATTCGAGTATTATAACATATTTATGTTTAAAATATTTATATTATTTTTTACGTGTTTATCATTGTTTAATAAATAATTTGAGCAAAAACTAAAATGTCACAGTCTAGAAAAGATACAAACGATGAAGTAGACGTAAAAACTGGTTTGTACTTTTTCATTTTTTTATTTATATGTGCGCACGCGGTCCATCTAGCTATCAGATTTAACGATCGATTCGGCATTGAATAACGCACTACATCGGTATTAATTCGTATGACATTACAAGAATTCGTTTCTTTAATCTTTGTAAAGTATTTTCTTTAAAAACTAAATGCATTTCGTCCGTTTTTTCTATACATTTTTTAAAAATTTACAGGCCGTAGGACTCAAAGTATTGTCGACTCCGAAGTTGTACATTCTCCATTACGTCGTAGCTCTCGAGTTAAATCTCTTGTTAAACAAAATGAACCTTCACCTGACACATCTGTAGGAGATGTTGGTAACATTAATAATACTTATACAACAAGAAATACGAGACGTCGAATAGATTCTCCAGACAATTCTACAATGACTGAGAAGAATAGAACTTTACGTTCTAGAAGAAGTTCTGTAACTTCAGATATGATTGGCTCCTCAGATGCAGATACTACTATTGTCACTTCATTAAAGAAGAATAGAAATGTTTCTGATAATGAAGAATTGAATAAGACTGATTTTCAAACTAGGTATGTAAAATAGTTAATGACTAATTATTATAATTACTTTTTAAATTATAAATATCCTATTCAAGAAACCCATTCTTTAAATATTATGAGTACCATTACAAATAAAATTATTAAATAATTATATTAATAAAATGTACGTATAATAGTCAATGTGAAATTACTCAAGTATATTTTTAAACTATTAGAAAACTGTGTGTAAATGTTTTCAGTTAATGTATTTTTCATACTTGGAGTTTATTGTTAATATATTTCGATTTACTTTACTAAAATCATATAAGAATGGGTAGATACACGTTATAAACCGACCTAATATCTGAATATTATCCAAAGGTCAAAGAATAATAAGTGCATTTATATACAATGTTTGGGATTTGTTCCTGACATACATTTAAGTAATTTTACATTCACAAAACATACATTACAAGTTGCATATGTCTTACATGTAATATTTGACCATACTTGTAATGATGATTATTCTAACATATTATAATTCTCTTGTTTAACATGTTTATTTTCAGTAAACGATTTACAAGAGCTGGCTCTGAAGCTAAGTCACCACCAATAGTAACAAGGGTCACACGAAGAACAAGAGCTAGTTCTATGGGACCCGAAGCTATTATAGGAAGTAATCTTATAGAAACAAATAATAGTGGTTTAGTGCACACACCTGTTAATACAAGAAAACGAAGATCAATGTTATCTTTAAAAACACCCATGTTAGAAGAAACAATGATACCAGTAGTAACATTGGATCGAATGTTACCCAGTGTCAAAGAAATTAATGAAACAAGTACATAATCCTTTTATACAGTCAATTTAATTGCACCTATTTAAATTATTAACATAATTTACTGGATACAAAGCAATTCTAATTTGTAATTTATATACACCATATTAAATTTCAGATTTGGAAAATCCAACTATTGACCAAAGTAATAAATCTGAGTCCATTTCAAAGGATCTGTTTCATTCCAGTTCTAAAAATGCATCTAAAGAAGCAACAGAAACCGATTTAAGTGGTAATCTAAGCGCATTTGATCGAATGTTACCCGGTGTTAAAGAAATTAATGAAACAAGTACATAATCCTTCTATACAGTCAATTTAATTGCTCTTATTTAAATTATTAACATAATTTATTGGATACAAAGCAATTCTAATTTATAATTTATATACACCATATTAAATTTCAGATTTGGAAAATCCAACTATTGACCAAACTAATAAATCTGAGTCTGGTTCAAAGGATCCATTTAATTGTAACTCCGAAAATGCATCCAAAGAAGCAACAGAAACTGATTTAAGTGGTAATCTGAGCTTATTTAAATATTGCTATCTTATTAATAGTTTCTGCTCATATTAAATAATTATGAAATGAAATTAAATATAGTTCAAATTATTCTGATGTACTCTTATGGAAATTGAACTATATAACTAACTTGTGTTTATGTTTATTACAGCGAAGGAAGTACACAACAGTTCTGTGGAAAGTTCTCCTGCACATCAGGATACTGAAATAAGTATGCCTATTGTTGATAAAACTACAGTGCCAAATACTGATGACACAAAGGAAGATGCGCCTACAGATACCATCACATCACCAGTGCCACTAGTAACGGGTATATTAAAAGAAAGTTGTCAAATCTCCACTGAAAATACTATCAAGGAATCAGGACTAGTAATTGAGAATTCAGCAAATAATTCAATAAAGGGAGAAGATGAACATCTTAGCGATAAAGAGAACCAACCAGCAAACATCATTGATAGTAATCAAAATAAAGAAGATACAGTTTCTAATGCATTGTCAAGAAGTCCAAAGCAAATTGCTATGAGCAGTTTGTCCACTAATAAATCAATAAAAGACAATGATAATGAGGCAGATAGTCCTGACAGTATGCAAAAGTTAGTAGTTACAAGCGAAGAATCATTAAGTGAAACACTACTTAATGATAGCACAGATCAAAATGCTTCAATTATAGAAATGTGCGATGGCTCAAGTCTAGATGATAATATTCAAATTGTGAAGTGTCCAGATAATTTAAGTGATTCAGATAATGATAAGGTTCATAGTGTAGAAAACGAAACTACAGAACCAACACAAGAGGTTAGCTCAGACAGTGAAACCGTTAGGGAAGGTAAGAATGTTGATACAATTTTATCTTCAGAAGCAGAAATTCAACAGACTTCTAAAGAATGTGTAACAGAGAAATGTAAAGAATCCTCAGATGTTCATATGGAGTCGGAAGATTTAGAATCTATTAATAAGGAGGAGGATGAAGTAAGTAATATAATTAAGAATAGTCAATCTTCAACTGCCACAGATTTTCCAGTTGAATCTATTGAAGTTCCGAAGGAAGATGTGACTCAGAATATGTCTGTGTTGGATAATTCTTCAGCTTCTGAAGAAAAATGTATGAACAATTCTGAGCCATGTAAAGAAAAGATTAATGAAAGTGGAATTCAGGAAACATGTGAGAAGGATGAAGAAAAAATGAAAGAAGAGGATAATTCTGATTCCAACATAGATACAAATTTATTTCAGGATATTCCAGCTGATGAATGGAAAGTGAACAATTCTGATAACAATTTCATACACTCAGTGTCGGCAGAAAAATTAGAAGATGAAAGTGAGAACGAATGTGATCTTGTTTTAGTTGATAAGGAAGCGTGGCAAGCTACAGAAGATATAAACAAGGAAGAAGAGACCAAGAAATCATTGAATTATGATTCGAATGATGCAGTAAAAGCACAGAAAGATACATTGAAAGCACAAGAAATAGAAGAAGCAGATGCATCAGAGGAACAAAGTAAGATGAATGAAAATAAATCTCCAAAGACAAAAATTTTACGACAATCTATGCAACAAGAAAAAATTAATGAGAACGAAAATGTAACAACTAATTCACAAAATGTAGAGAATGTGTGTATGCAAAAATCGTCAGCAGAAGAAAGTCCTGAAGACTCTACTCTGCACAATAATACATCAATGGAAAAGAAAATAGAAAACAAAGATTTAATAACAAAAAGTGAGGAAGATCAAAATAAATTATTTACTGATTTATCTATGGATAAGAATAAATCATCTGACAATATTTTAAAGAAACGAATATCTCTTTGTAAGTCTGACGAAATGATAAATAGTGAAATTGAGGAATCCAGTGAATCTGAAACTTCGGAAAAAACGAAATCAATTAATAAATCACATGGTTCATTATTATGTGATTCAAGTAGCTCTAGTAAGTCGGATAAAAGTATAGACTCTGATATTGAAAGGGAATATAATTTGCACGGCGAAGAACCATCCAAGTTCTCGGATGACGACGTGCCAGGTGATGAGTGCAGGGCATCAGAAACTGAATCATCGGATCCTAATGATAATGGATCGGATCTTGCAGATTTTGTAGTGAATGATGATGATATTTCTGAGGAGGAAGAAGATCAGAAAAGTGAGAGTGACCAAGAGTTGTATAATAATGAAGATAGTGAAGTTCAAGAAAGTGAACTGGATGAAGAACACGAGAAAGAGCAAATTCAAAAAGAAATTGAGGAGAAAGTAATGAAAAAAGAACAACGGAATAAAACTGTAGAAAGAAAGATTGAAACAGTAATAAATAAATCCACGGACACTACGAACAGAAAAAAGGGTAAATTAAAGAAATCTATACGTTTAAATTTACCTGAAATGTTTGAAAGAACTAAGAAAAATGAGAAGAAATCGAAAATCGAAACAGGTAATAAAAGAAGAAGAAATAATAGTATAAAGGATAATGATGATAAAAAGAAAATTAGAAACAGCATGAAGTATGAGAAAGAATATAAGAATCAAGCAGGAGGATCTAATGCGACAGAAGTATCGAGGAAAGGTGTGAAACGTATTTCTGAAGATATTCTTGGAAATCTATCAGATGTTCCTTTAAAGGCACCGAAGAAAAGGAAACAATCAATGTCTGAAAAACAAGAATTGCCATCGCGTTCAATGAATAATTTAACGATTAAGAAAAATAAGGTAAATGTAGGAGAAGACTTTATTTCATTAAGTTCCTATGGAAGCACAACAAATTTTTATGTAGAAAATCTTCGTAAGTTTATGAAAAGTAGGAAGACGTCAGAAGTACAGTCATTCAGACAAAGAATGCTTCAAAGAAATGCACGTCAACGTGTTTCACATTATTTAATGTATTTAGAAAAGCAAAAGTCTTCGGATAAACGTAAATTTCGTAATAAACCGTGTTAAATTCTTAGTTTATACGATGCTTCCTAACCGTATACTTTATATTTACAAGGGAACTTCGGTAATTTGAAACTTTCAGTTCTTTTGAAACTTGGCAGATTTATAGAGAACTCTAGCAGTCTGTTTTAATTCTTTAGGGTAGTAACATTCCTTAATGATACTTTTATCATCGACTTTTATGAATTAGGAAAATTTAAAAAACATTGGAATTTTCAAACTACCGAAATATTTTAACTGCATTGCATTGTAATAATTGTTTTATACATTATGAGTAAGCGCGAAAACCAATAATTATTGTAATCTAGTGTAAACTAATATACAGCTTGGTTTAATTAATCATTAAACAATGATAAACACATAAAGATGAATAAAACTAATATATGTTCTGGACATAAATACATACAACATCCGAATTTAAATTACACCTAAGATGGCGAGGTTCTATAATACGTACAGGTGATCACAGACTTGTATAAGAGATTCCAAGGTTTTCGATTAGCGCTGCTGGTTATACCAGGAGGTCTTAGAATGACGCTAGTTCAGAATTCATTATTTAGCTATTCTCAGGATTCTCTCTACGAGTGGAAAATTATTAGAAAATTGTGAGAAAATCAGCCTAGAGAAAAAGAAAATTGTCAAAATTGAAAATATTGCCAAATGACTCGACGGTTCTTTTCAATTTCAAATTTTAAGTTTAATATTCAGCATTAATTCCAGTTGCACTTGGTTTTATCTCTTAACAGTATATTTATTTATTCAAAGGTTATAAAATAGCAGTTCTTTTTTTCAAAAACTTGTAGAATCTTTTTGTTTGTGTAAGTTTTCTAACGAAAACTCCCAACTTTATCTTATATTTCAGATAACAGAGAAGAAAATTGCTTTTGGCTATACCTCCAGTAAGAAAATCTGTTTATGGCCTAACTACACCTTTTCTATTTTCAATCGTATATTCAGTTCAATGTTGAAGATGCGTAGCATCGATCTAATAAAATCAACTAAAGAAACTATTTTTTCAGTATACCGAGTTCAGCAAGTTCTCCAATGTCCTTCAGGGGCACACAGATACTTCCCGAATATTTGAATCAATATTCTCCAGATATCTGTACTGCAGCAAGTAGACTATGTATATTAAATAAGATTAATACAGGGATTTTAATCTTCCGTCGTTCATGATTTTTGCAAACTTTTACTTTCGAATTTCGAACTGCCAAACACAAGCGCACAAATTGTATAAGAAAAAATATAAATTTAAAACATCAATTGCGTATTCGCGAAGAAATTATATATTTTTCTGCTAAATTGATCTTGACAGATAATGCTTGCATGGATCGTTTTTCTTTACAGTCCAAAGGGTTTTGGTTTTTACATTCCGAAACTTATATTAGAGTTAGTTAATTCAATTGTTGTTTAATATGGAGTTTTGCAAATTTATTATAGAACATTTAAGAAGCATTGAAATTGTGATTTTATATACGTATGATATAATCATTATACATTAAGAATTTAAATATTATGATTGCTAATGCATAATATCAGTTTAACGAGATGTCACTGATTATCTGACATTATTGTAACAAAATTTGCAATGCAATTTCCACAGTTTTCTTACATTATTCAGAATTTCTTTTATGCTATTAAATATCATGTTGCAAATGAAAACTCCAATGTTTTTAATAATTAAATAACTGTTCGGCGTAAGGAAGGAAAAGTGAAAACTTCGAGGAATCATTGATTTTCATTGAAATATGTAATATCATTTCATTTGACTGTTCGATACAAATAGGTTTTATTGTTGTGCTTCCCGCGTACTTGAACTTACAACGTGTACTTCCGCTTTTATCGAGACATACATATAAGATACACGAATAGAATTATCTTGCGCAAGACTTAGATTACTGTCAGTAATGTTTAAATGGTAGTTCGCATTCAGAGCTAGACTGATTGAAGTAAAAATAATAGAGCAACCGAAGATTCTTTTGTTTTATCGATAACAAGATTAAAATGTGTATTGTAATTAAATTTTCAAAGGAGTAAACACGATGGATATTTCTTTGAACACAGTGTCTTTTATAATCGCATCGTTAAATAATAATTTAGAATCACAAGTTTCTCGCATGTCACGTTCAACGTAGAAGATACACTTTAATTGTTATAGAGTGTCATAAATGACTAGTTGCATTCTACGCCGTAATACTGTACAGGGTTTTCAAAAATGGGCTTTACAATAAAATGAAATCATTACTTTTCAGTTTTCTTCAAATGAATGCCAACAATTAATAGAATCATAATTGATTTGAATATGATAAAGAATTTCACATGTACAATTTACAAGTATTCATCTATTGATAACACGCAACGAAACACTGATTTTTCGTAGAAATTTTCTTTCTTAATTCAAAAGATACATATTTGATGACGACGCCCTGTACACATACGTGGCTATCGAGTAACATGTATACTTCTTTTTTAATGATTTGTCCCTTAAATTGTCACCTGTATAATACAAATAGTTCCTAGATCGTTGTACATTGGTATATTACCAGCCCTCGCCTATGTGAAATTTAATTACATTCTTTCGTTCGCTTTCTTAATTACTAATTAAAATATAAATACCTATATATATAATATATATATATATATATAATTCCCTTTACATAGTCTACTTATATCGATTTTGTTTAAGCTTTATTAGCCATAGACAATCTGCTTGATATTTACAGAGATTAGATACAAAATTATAAACAGTTCTTAGTACAAAATAATTTTATGACTATAACGATTAAGGTTCAATAGCGTAGAGCAGGCTTAGGCAACCTTTCACGGCCTATCAACGGTCCTCTGTCTCTCTCTCTTTTTCTCTCTCTCTCTCTCTCCCTTTTCTTTCTCTCCCTCACACTCTCTCCCTCACACTCTCACTCCTTTCCTCCTTTATCCTCACTGTATAAAGGATCTGTTCGACGAGAATCATTTGGAAGAAAGATTAATTTTTGATCGGTTTTCGGAATAGGATATTTACAGGTTCATCGATCACCAAGATCATAAGCAATCGCTAGCGATTAGCATCACGATTCCATCTGAATGGTAATTGACGGTAAACATAGTCTACTAAACATGTACGATATTTTCCGGTATAGGACGGGGTGTTCAGAATGTCCTTACATTTTTCTATGAAGTAATTAATATGGTAAATTTTATTTTGTAAAATTTCTTAAAATTTTGGTATTTTATTGAATTTTGTATTGCGAATGAACGAATGATTTCTTTATATTTTTTTAGTAAATGAAGCTTTTGCAATAAGAATTACAATTTATAATGATAAAATATCTAATGGCATTAACTGATTTTATTATGATTTATGTCACAACATAAATAGGATTTATTTGACTCGCTTTTAATTATTTCGGTCGTTACAAATTACCCATGACTACTAAAGAATCAGTAGTTGTCACGATAGTTAACATGTTATCTAACAATTCATATTTTCTTGTGCGACTTACACAAATTATATGATTATCAAATACAATTACAAGTTTGGAAAATTCAAACGTACGTGTACAAACTGTTACTTCGTAAATCGTAAATCATAAAACGTAACTCCGTTTAAAGGTATCGCAAAACGGTTTGAACCATGCAAGGATGTTGATTACCGATTACGCCTATCTTTAATTATGCGATAGATTGTAATACTTTACCAATTTACATTTGATACTTCATAATTGTTTTGTACCTGCTTCACAAAACTAAATAGGGACTGTGTGGACACCCTGTACTTAGAACGAAAGAAATGAACAATCGTTCTACAAATCGAAGCTGATAGAAATAATACTGATAGTTTCGTGTAACGAAATATTTGCTACGTTTCATTGTACCGAGAGTTCGAACATCAATATATTATTGCTCTATACAGAGGAAAACGATTGTTTGATATGATAAACGCACATCGAACAAAGCGACTGTACGCCGCAGTGAAAAAGCCAAGAGATTGCCCGTGCCTGAATAGAAGATACAGCTAGGTGAGCTCTCTACAGTCTTCCGCGATTACCTCTAGATTTCTCTCAATTCCACGTTAGGTTAACAATCGGGTGTGCTGGGAATCAGATTCTATAAATCCGCCGAATAACAGAGATTTGCTTCAATTATTACAAAGACAAATTCTTCGCTTAAAACAAGTCAAATTCCTGTGCGATCGTTTTACATGATGTGGTTTCACGTCCATAACAAAAATTTAGATTACAATTCTTACATAATTTATTGCCGTATGTCAGAAGGCTGAGTTAATACAGAGTGTTTAAAAGAGATTTTCTACCAGATTTAACTATTTCAATTGCCATTGGATATGAAACATATCAGCAAATAATATCAGTAAGAAAAATGTATTTTATGATTTTCCTTAATTTTTAATTCGTTTACCGTTTACATGCTTTGTACGCTTTTTCAATATTTCTGAAGTATTTTACAAACATTTTCAATTGTTTTAAGTTATATTTTTGTATTTTTCAATGATCAATATTTATTTTATAATCATTTTTATTTACGAGAATCAAAGGCTCTAAATATTTTCTTTTCAAACACTCTGTATGAATGCATGCTAATACAAACAAGAGCAAACCGCAGCTGATTTCAACTAACAATACTCCATACAATATCTTTTGTCTATACACATTATTTCATAGACAATTAAAAACTACGCAGTAAAAGATGTAAAGCTAAGAAGGTTAAAAAAACAGATTGGTGAGTGAATAGAGCAAGAAAATGGAATTCTAACTTCGCGTTTTTCGCTTTCGGATTAATTCATCTTAAAATCCTTCTTAACTCTAAACATTTTATTCTACACACTTTAATTATCTATAAGAAAATGCGTTTAGTAGAAACATTTTTTAAAAAATCATTTGCGGGGTTCCCTTGTCAGTATATCATGATGACGTCATTTGTATACCAATAATTGAGAGATAATAACAAACTTTAAGGTACGTAATCCATTTGATCTTACTTCTACTTATAGTTCGTTTACAATTAAACAACTCATAATTTTTTAATTACGAAGGATAATCATTTGTTATCACTGGTTTATGCATTCGATAGTTCTATACAGTGAACATTGGATAATTGCAACATTCAACGGAACTGGTAAGGTTGCAATTATGAACAGGTAGAATCGAATCGATCCCAAGAAACGAAGATTTTGGAATTGCAGACGTGGAAGAGGACAACGTGGGTGAAAGAAAAAGAAAGAACATTAAAGGCGCACGATAAGCTTGAGACCTTTAACTTAAAAATTAAACTTTTTTATTTTTAACTTTTGATGAATGAAACTTTCACCATCGCGTTTGTTATGTTCTTCTGATTAAAATGACACCAAACACGGTAGAATTACGATCATAATTGCTTGTATAAAAAACGATTGACGTTTCGAATATAGAAAAAGATTGTGAACAGAAAAGAAAGAGACGTTGAAATTGTAGAGTTCGACAATAGTCGAATCATGGTACACCATTTAATTGCGGTCGGTCGTCGAGCGCTATGGTGTGTTAAAAGATACATAGTGGAGATATGGTGGGGATGACAATGTTACAATTATGAAGAGGTCCCCAATGTAGCAATTATCCAATGTTCACTGTATGTACTTCTTAAAAATGCTCGAAACGTTACTCCGTCAATTCATGAAGTGACGAGAATTCGAGAGCAAGGTCAAACGGATCGAACACGTTGCCATATTGGACCGCTTATTTTGAAAGTAATGTACGTCGATTTTTTTCAAAAAATTGAAAAAACGAAAAATGTATATGTACTTTTTATTTAATAATTAATTTACAATTGAAATCGTAAAAGATTTGAATCAATTAAGGTGTCGATGCTAAATGAAATGACGTATCTAATTATTTATTTGAAACGTGATGTAAGTCCATTCAGAAACCAGAAGAAGAATAATGATCTAGTTAATTATCAAGAGAACTATTCATTCTGGAAACATAAACAGTTCACATTAACTTAAAACAACAGTGAATGAATTTACACCACTGCCAAAATAAAAGGTCCATATATTTCTCGCACTTTGGAAATAAATTAAAACAATTATATTTTCACATTGTTCAAAAAGATACCACTTTTTGAAAAACTGTTGTTCACCTCGCTTCATGTAAAACGTACTGGATCGTGACGTGGTCAGGCGAGGAATAAATCGCAAACTAATCGTCCGCGGGAACGATGTGCTAATTCGGCGTATTACGTGTCCAGTTATAGGATTCTAAATAAAGGAAATTGGTGAAAAACGATAAATTCACTGTCGACGATTTTCTTCGCAGTGCCAATACTACTTGCGATAGCACCAACATGGAAGATTGAACGATCCCGGAAGCCTCGAGGCTTGAGCGTGATTGTCGATGGTTTACGCTAGTGAAGAAAATATTCCATGTGAAACATTCCGCAACCAAGAAGAGGCAAGCAACGTCCTTGTCGCGTAGAAACTTTTCACCGATTGCCAATTCACCCCTATTGAGTGGATGGTCGAAATCAACGTTAGAGCTCACGGATCGAAGCGACGTTGACGAAACATTGGATTCATTGAAACCGAGTGTTCTCAACTGATCGATGCGGCGATGACAAAGAATTTCCCTCGAACGATACAGTTTTCGCAATGAAAAGAACGATTAAGTATTAGAAATCACAGGAGAAAAGATTCGCTTAGCTGCGAAATAGCTTTCGAAAGGATTATGTCTGCTTTCGTTTTCTTTGCTGCGGTCTCTTTGTTACCTGGTTGTTCGTATTAATATTTTTCTGTCTCTTTGTGAGATAAAAGATTCTTCTATGATCTGTGGAATACCGATACACTGACGGATAGAAGAGAGTTATTTGAATTATAGAGAGCAAATTTTCTTTTCGATAAAGAACAGGTTGTGCACAGAGATAGAAAGAGTTATTCGTACGTAGTAACATACTCGACTTCAAGATGTATTGTTTTATGACAGTAGAATTAAATTAAATATCAGAGTAACGATGAAAAACGAAATTCTTGGAATACTGTAGTGAAGAAATTGATCTTTTAGATTACTGTCGCATAACGTTGTCGTGTAACGCTATATGTATATGTTTTGAAGAACTTTGTCAAAAAATACAAAACATCCAACACCAAAATAGAACGAATTAAAATGTATTTTAATATGAGAGTGACTAAAAAAAGGAACATACATTAAGAAATAGTGTAATTAACTCTAGGCTCAGACTATTGCAGATAATCATAGAATTGAAAAGGTAAAGGTGGTAAAATCACACCTAATATTAACTATTTCATTCAATTCATTTAATTTTCTAGAATAAAATAGAAAAACGTGTCAATACTCTCTTCTCCAGCATTTCTAGTAATATTTGCAAACTCAACTTGTTACTTTGTAAATAATCGTTAAATTTGTATCATAGATACATAAATTAGATTTGTATCGTTAAGTTAAAAGCAGCGGTGAACCCGTACATTTCAACGTAAAAAATTTTCTATTTAATTCTATTATTCAAACATAATACCAGATTAAAGTCGAATATATTATTACGTGAATGCTTTTTCCGTCACTAAGTTTCGAATTTTCGCGAACAAAAGCAATTTGAACTACTCGATTTCCCTCTCAATCAATGTAGTGTTCCTGGCGATTGATAGTCAGGAATAGATTTGGTTCAATTCTTGCTTTTTTTCTTTCTTCTTTTCGCTTCGTCGACTAAAATAGACTCGGTTAGAAATTGAGATTGAACGCAGCGCAAGATGAATAGTCCTTTTGCTACTGAGATTTCCGAACCAGTAGGTACAGGTAGGTACGTAGAGATATACTAAATTATCACATGAGTAGACAAGTTGAGTTACTCGTTAGCAGTAGGGGGGGGGGGGCGGGGGGCAACGATACAGCCAAAGGCAGCAATATGCTTACATCGATGAATCTAAACGCAACTACGATTCGTTTTCCTAATGTTACGCGCGCAATTATCGGCAGTTTCTTTTCTCTTCTTTTGTCAATTCTTTTTTTTTTGGCGTTTTGTTACTCGTTTTTCTTTAATATCTAACGATCCGGCGACTATTATCGCTATCTGAACAACGTGCCTGGTCACGGTATAAAATGCTAAATCGTTGAATCGTTCTACGAATATAATTCGAACTAACCTCTTACCGGTAATTTCATAAATACGAACTACGTTAATTTTCCATCTTCAAAACCACGCTGATTTTTTCTTATTTCTCCGTTTGTTCTTTCATTTTTGTCTTTCTTGGTTCAACGACAAAGAAGTGATTCTTGTTACGTTTAAATTCAACGGACGTACGGTTCTTTTTTTAATATACGAACGGCTATGACTCTGATTATTTACTACTTACGCGGCGAAATTACATTAAGATATATAAATAGTATTTTTAATGTTGTAACGGTAACATTACCTACACGCTAGATATTGCGAATGCTATCGATAGTATTTCATCTGATATAAATACATGGAACATAACGGTTCGAGTGATTAATTAGTCGAATGTCGTGAGAATAGCATCGCTAAATGAACATTTAACTTCGAAAATCCATCGCGAAGTTCTCGCGACGAAGTCACTAACGCGTTTCTGCGTGAAACGAAGTCTCCGATATGTTGCCACGCGCCGATAAACGATCTCGAGGTTCGCGTTGGAGTTTCGCGAAACAGTTCGAACTGGGAGCCCCAGATTTTGGTCTTCACCGAAATCGCGCTCTAAAAAGAAAAGAAACGCGATCCTGAATTACGAGTCTCGAATGAGTCGTCCCGCTGCCTGTATCTGGTCTCATTTGCGTTTTCTCCGCGTAATGATAAATGTTTCACTTACCTCTCAATGTACGCCTATATGTACAATATACTAGTTGTTTTTTTTATTTTGTGTTTCAATTGATCCCGCCTATCATGTAAAGTTACAATTATGATGTGTCATAGTCGCGGCCTTTATCACCACCGTTTACCTTAACAAAGAATATGTATATCGTTCCTCCTCGTAAATCACGAAGTATGATATTCGCTGAATTCTCATTTATCACGACCGAGATATCTTCGTCGAAAATGGGAACTCATTAAACGTTCATCCGTACACTTTTTACTTTTAATTAGAATCTAAGGAGAAGTGAATCGTTTCGGTAAAAAATTGTTCTTCTTTTAATCAACGACAATAGAAACCATATAAGTTCGGATACGTGTTCAAACACATCTTACCGAATGATAGTCAAACGAAGAATTTCGAAAAGAGATTATTAGCTATATATTAATCTATTAAGATCTATTAATCAAACTTCAAGAATTGTGACTATCGATTCTATTTATCGTAACGATCACTAATTTTTTCGCCATTCGCTTTTTCAATCTCTTCCTCCTCCTTCTCCTCTTCCTCTTCCTCCTCCTCCTCATCATCATCATCATCGATACCGCGGTCAGTTTGTGTAAACCTAAATTCGTCGATGTACAAGACAAAAGACACAAAACTCGATAGTGTTTGATTCGCTTCGCGAATCAACGTCGAAGCGAGCCTACCGAACGCCCGAGAATTATGATAAATTTACACCCGCGAGAACTATAACCGCCTACGCGTCTCACAGACATACGCGTTCATATGATTAAGTGTATACCAGCTTCAATCCTATCAATAACTCCTTCTGGAGGAAGTTTGATATTTTGGTTACCGTATTGCCGTGCGTTGATGAAATATTCTCATCCAGCCCGCTGTTCCTGTTCGTTTCTCTCGCTTTTTTACAACGGGAAAAATGCCGTTCCGGGCTGGATAACATCCGACTCCTTAAGTAACGAATTATCCCTTACTTACCGCGGAAAGTTATATCTTTAAACCATGCAAGGAATGTTCACAGCTATTAGTACGATTACACGATATTGCTCCTAAATTTTCGACGACCATTACAGACCCCGAAGCCCTTGAGATAGCCGCGTGAACCCCGCGCACGCACATAGAGGCGGCTACCCGAGAAACAGAAGCTCGCCCCGCTCGTTCACCCGCTCGATTGTCGAATTCACAGTTTCACGTTTGTATTCCCTAAGCAGGTCTTACGTATCTAAAAAGAAAACAGTTTGCATCGAATGCTCCGACGTCGTTGTGTCTCGATGATCTCGTGCGTTCCTCTTTCTCTTCCAGAAAGTCTATGGAATTCTACTTCCACGTTTCGAAGTCTTTCGGCTTTTGCTTACTCGGAACAACCTATCAAGAATACTTGTGGTTGAACTTGATCGTTCGTTGTCAGATCGGCCAAAACTACTGAATCGTTGCGACCGGTCGTTTCTGTGTCCTCCTTCGTGTCGATCGAGTAATTCGCGCCTGGATGCTTCATCGTCGCCGAAAGTAATCAGAACTTAGTTCTCACGGTAATCCAGTGAGGATAGAACGCGTCGTCGACGGTCTCCGGGCCCGTATTCAAGTAACTCCTAGCCGGGCACGAGCGACAAACGCCGAGAACATCGTGGTGATCGACGTCGCGGAACGTTCAGTATCAGGACGTGGGCGCATAACCGAGATTCTTCCGCTGCAGGAACATCGAGATCTCCCGGAAGGTCGGTCGCTCGTTCTCTTCCCGCCGCCAGCATTCGAGCATCAGATCGTAAATATCCTTCGAGCACGCGGTGGGTCGCGGCAAATAGTCGAAAAGGTTATCGGCGTTCTCTTTGGCGTCGTTGTTCTCGTCACCGCCGTTGTCCGCCGCGCAATCCGGGGTACGATGCAGCCGTCGCAAGTTTTGAACCATCTCCTCGTCGGATAGATGCTCGTACGGAACCCGTCTGCCCAGGTTCAGGATCTCCCATAGGGTCACCGCGAACGCCCATACGTCACTTTTTGTCGTGTACTTGCCCTGTGAAGATCATATTATGTTACGTGGATGGAAATAACGTTAGTTGGTTTTATTTGATATTATCGTGAACATGGACTTTGTAAGGAAGAAAAATGCAGTAGACTCCCATATAACGCGTTCTCCTGTATCGCGATGAAAAATTTCTGACTTATACACGCGTAAAGTAAATATAACATTCTCACATATTTTTCGACTGTTTGTTTATAAATACAATATGTGCACACTTATCTATCATTTATATACATGCACACACGTACACACAGAAAAGCTAACAAATATAATGGATATAAAAATTGGTAAAAATGTAATAATAAAGAAAAAGAATAAAATGTGCATTCTAAAATACAGGGTATAGTCCTTTCGTTCGCGTTCTATGCGAGTTCACTACGAATTTTCTTCACCTGATTTTATGTATAATATCTGGTGGATATAACACCATTGAGAGCTTAAACTTTTTGTACCAAATTCTTACTTCTGGAAATTCATTTTGATGGCGCAAATTCTCATTAAATTTATGCAATTACTGAAGGATATCTACTTTAATAACACTATTCAATTTTAAACTGTTTTTATCACTGACACTATCTCGTGGAAAGCTATTTTATATTTTCAATTGAAAGAATTAATCTGTGTATCAGCTTTCTTTAATGATTTTTGTACGAAAGAACCTGATTTATCGCGTAATGTAAATAAATCTTGTTTTAGATCTTCATTTTACATAACAAATTTGATGCCGTCTATACGAAAAGAATCTAAAAGTATGTGAAAAAATAATGCGTGACAATTATGTCACTAGATCTAAAGATAGTTTAAAGATATTTAAATGTTTATAATATTATAAAAATATATATACTTTTTTCATATTTATCAATTTTAATTAATTTATACAACATTAAATTACAATATTTAGGATTAATATGAAAACAAAATATAAACACCTTTTATTTGTAATTACTTACATAAGTGGAAATTGGTGTATTATTATTAAAAAGATCAAATCAAATAACGTGGGACGTTACAAAAATGATCGAATATTTGTTAAGCTTTGATGCACGATAAAGTACAAATTAAGAAATAAAATTGTACGATTTTATGGAAACTGATTGAAGCATTATATCGATCATACATAATAGTTACTCAATTAACTTCTGTACCGAAAACGTCGTTTCGTGCACAATATGCGGAACATTTAGTTAATTACTAAATAAGCAATACACAGAATAAGATAAACACGCATGTACGCCGCGTTAATGGCGCGAACGTTCTAATTGGATTTTTCAAATGAAGCTTACCAGGAATATGGATTCCCAGGCCATCCAACGTATCGGCAGCGGCACCGCGCCATCGACTTTGTAATAATCGCACGCGTACAATTCGTTGTCCGTACCGAAATCCGAGATTTTAATGTGATAAGCTTTGCCTACCAAGCAATTCCTGTAATCGAAAATCATGATATCGATGAGCACAAACCGAATCACGCACATTATTATCTACAAATATTTCGTTGGCTGCCATTTAATTAACTTTGAACACGGATGATTATGCTTTTATTATTATTAATCACTTTCGAATTTACTCAACAATCACTGATTATATTTTACTTTTTAAAACCAGTCAACATTGGTTTTTATTTCTGTTTTATCCTTCTTCTTATTAAATGAATGCAAAACTCCTGACTAGTTCTCAACAAATTATGTAGTTGTTATTTAGAGCAAGTTGGCTTGAGAATAATTAAAAACGAGCACTGCCAAGTATAATACAGCTCATACGTGATTATGGTGTGTGAATTTCGTAGAAAAATAAATATCAAAAACTCTATTAAAATAATTTACGGAGAATCCGCAAGTGTCGATATCAACCTGTGAAAGATGATTTACCAAATTTTGGCACGTAGTGGCTTTTACTTAAATAATAAACTCCGATTTTCTTCTATTTACGATGACATAGACCCTATCCAATGGATGCAAGCCGCTTAACAATAATATTAAGAAATTCCTAATAATCGGTTAAATGCGTTATTCTTGGTTAAATAATATTTACAGTCTATTCATTTCTAGAAAAACCCATCGAAACGTTTGCACCCACTCAATAGTTTGTATCTTCCGTTTCTGTCAGATGCGGATACAGACTTTTACGTTTTTGACGTGGCTCAAAGAGAAACTATACCGGGGGGACCACTTCCAAATAATTCTAAACCGAGCCGCAGACATAGGAAGGGGTTTCGACTTCGACAGCCAGGGATTCCGAATACTTTTCCGATCGATTCAGCCCAAATGAAAAAGCCAGGATCATATCGATCTCCCGCCGGTATGCCGAGTGAATAGCACACGGCCGGCAGTCTACATATGCGTACGCATTCTGTGCATGGCAGCCGACCGGAAGCAGGAATGGCTCGCTGCGGGCTACATTTGCACGTACGTTTAGATGAGCCACGCTTCCTGTAGATACAAGCACACGCCGCTGCACAATTGAACGTAACTTTGTGGCAAACTTCACCGGCAACCGGCTTAGATCGCTCAATGATCATTGCGGATCGTTCTGAGCCGCGGGGCAAAGTTCACCGCCATTTTGAGATTGTAGATTCGAGCGCAGACGGTAACGTACTAACGTGCGAACGGATTTATACATCGACGCCGGCTGCGGTCTGAGAGAATAAATCGTCTCTACGAGCTGTGAGTTACTTTCTGCTTAACCGTGTTGTAATACTGAAATGGCGAATAGTCTGGAAGCTACGCGGTAGATGAATGCAGCCACTCTGATCTACATGCAGTAGAATCTCCATTTAAAGACAGGTTCTAAGACACCCCTTTGATCTACACACGTTTGCTTTGAGCGTTGAGATTTTTATTCCGAAGGATCGAATGAATATACATTCTTGAATTTTTGTTATAGATATATTTGCGTGTATTTTTTTAGTGCTATATTATTCATTATTGTTAATTGTAATACTTATGAAATTCTTCGCTGGTAATAATGAGTTGTCACATACTTTGCGACTCTTCCTTTGGTTAGTAATCAATGCACAAATTAAATTTATTCTTTATATTCTTGGCTGGTTATCATTGGAATTCATTATTCTTTTTGATTTTAATTAGTTTAAAAGAGTAGAAATTATTACTGTACCAAGCTAATTCTGGCCTTAACTATGCCGAGTTAAATAAAATAAAAATTTAATTTCCTAAGAAATTTGAATTCCGAGATTTTGAGCATTTTCGAATAGAATTTCGTCTTTTACACAATCTCGCTTTTTTCCAACAATTCGAAGTTAGATCTCGAAGAAAAATCCTTATAAAACGCATACGAACGCTTGTATACAACGTTGACAATCACTTTGTAGCTGAAAGTACGAAGAACATCTAAAAGCTAACTTCATTTTTTGAAGAGCAACTTATTTCGTAATTGCTGTTGAATCGTCAGCCATTAAGAATTCTATTTATAATAGTAAACTCAATCTGTACGTGACTTTGATTGATCTGCAAAGTAGGTTAATCGAAACGTTTCCCTTTTTACGTAAAATATTTTTTACGCGAACGAGCTTCTACACTATCTGTTCGATTTTAGACAGTTACCTATACTTTAATCGATCTGTACACGTTATCAATTTTAATTTTTTCATTTCGAAAGCGAACGAAATAGATTGTTCCCATACCTGAACCAGTTTCGAAACGAGATCATTTCATTTATCGGACCAACAATGAAAAAATGAATGCGAAATGAATCCATTGAATGAAACGTTATTGCGTGAACAGCGGTGCAATTGCGAAGTTTAAACGTTAATAACAAAGAATCGTCAGGATCAATTGGTACAAAAAGTGGTTGGAAATATGAACGAACTGAATGTACATGGTGGCATTCCTCATATTTATAAACATGTATCGATACGAGCAGAAAAAAACGTTCAACATCGCTAAACTTACAATTAGTATACGTATATAGGAGTTGATCCAAACACAGGTAAGGATGCAAATATGAGCTATTTGAAGTACAGTAAACATTAAATAGAATAAATAGTTATTCAGAATTGTTAAATTAACGTGTCGTGTTGCAGAACGTATTACTTTCCATATTTCATCATCATAAAAACTTTACACATTATTTGTTTTATTTTTTTTATGAATAATTTATTGAACTAACAGCAAATTTGTTTAGAGCACTATGTTACTGATATTGAGAGCTTGTCTTTACATACTTTTTTAAATAAATAGGATCACGCATTAATAATTATCATTAAGCCTTTAGCGTCTTTAATTATATGGTCCAAATGTGGACTATAGGTCCCATGTTACATATAGACCAGCCAATATTAGCCGCTTTTTAATATTTATATTTTAGGATGC
The DNA here is from genome assembly GCF_051020985.1 of Nomia melanderi. NCBI lineage: Eukaryota > Metazoa > Arthropoda > Insecta > Hymenoptera > Halictidae > Nomia > Nomia melanderi. Next base: position 629,753 of record NC_135005.1, read on the forward strand.
AGAAAAAGACACGGGGAGAATTTTGAGTGAAGTTTTTCGAGGGTTACCTAGACGTGGGCACACCACACTTGAACAAGTGTTGAAGAAAACATGCATTTTCGTGAGTAGTGTAAATAAACTACCAAAATTTTAATTTCAATAGTACTTCATAAATTTTATTTAAACACAGCTTGGTGGCGAGTGAGTTTGGTTTATAGAATTCTCCCTACTTTCTATCATTCATTTCGTTCTCATTACATTCATTTAATTCCGCACATATTCTATTTTCCCCAATTCCCCATCTATCCTTTTCAGCTGTTTCATTGCACATTTGTACACCTTATCGTTTAAAATGAATACTAATATCATCTTTGGCTCTGTTTTATCACACGCGTTTACTAAGTGTTCTAGTGTCCCCGTATATCTACCACACATTGTACATTTTCTTTTTTCTTCTCCGAACCAGTACTTCTTTCCGTTATCAAAATTCTCACTCCATGCTCTCGCTAGCAATTCTTGACTATCCTTAATTCCATCTTTTTTAGGTATTCTGATCTTCTCACTCTCAATAAATACTGATATCTTCTGTTGCTTTTTGAATTTTGTATTTTCGATATCTGTTCCTCTCTTTGTACTTTCTAGCCTCTTTCCCTGGTTACATTTATTGTGTCTAGTCTATTGTCCCTACAAACCGATAACTCTTTATAACTTAGTCCTACTTTTTCAAATGCTCTATTTTCAAATCTAATGCTAAGAATGTCCCTGTTCATTTCCGCTAGTACTAAGTAATCTGGCATGGTTTTATTCAGACAAAGTGTCCATTTAATATATTTTATTTGTACCTTTGTGCTTGTATCATCCTCGGATCTTCACCCTATAGGGAAGTACGCTCGCTACTAAATGGTCAAATAGCATCATTCTTCCTTTAAGGCATTCATGAAATTTTCTTTCCCCTACACCCTAAACTTCTTTCATTACAGTATTTGTTTTTTTTTAGAAAATGTTTGATATGCTTGTCGAACCTGCCATTTTTCTGAAAAGTAAAACTTAAGTTAAGTTAAAAGTTAAATAAAACTGTTTTCCTCTATTGTCGTCTTCCTTTTTTAAATTCTACGATGTTTGATTTTTCTGTGTTCAAAGTTAAATTCCTCTTGTCTAGATATTTATTTAAAGATTTCATTTCCTTCATTTCACTGGTTGATTTAGCCAGCAGTATTAGGTTATCTACATATGCTAATGACCAAATTTTCCCCTTGCTTACTACTATACTTTCTTCCTAATTTTTACTAAACGTTTCTTCCAAATCTGCGACGTATAATGTGAATAGTGTTGGGCTTAAAGCAGAGCCTTGCATAACCCTGTCTCAGTCCAGAACTCCTCTGATTTCGTTTCATTCGTTTTTACAATATTGCCCCTTTCTCTATATATTTCTTTTACCCCCTCACGAGTCCTCTACTTACACCTAATTTTTTTAATACATCCCACATTCTGTTTCAATTTATCCCACCAAAACCATTTTTACATCAACAAAGAAAGCAAAGAGTCTTTCTCCTTTTTCTGCCAAACTTCTTTCTACTGAATGATTTGATAATATATATATTATATATATATTACGGGTTAAGAATCGGAATGGATCGAGTGGATTGGTGGGTCTCGAGCTTCCCGTATGATCTCGGGCAGAGCCCGCCCGAATTTTTCCGGCTCGGCCGTAATAGTCGGCTATTTACCCGACACACTAACCGGCTCGCCACGCCTATAATATATATATATAGTATGGTTTTCTTCTTCGTCTCCTGTTCAGTTACCATTGAGTACTTACCATCCCTTACCCTCTATATTTTTAGAGTTTTTTATCATTCTTCTTTTTTCTCCTTCGCTAATTGCACAATTTTCTTCTGCCAGTCTTGTATTGAAGTTTCTTCCCATAATTAGATGCTCCTCTTCTTGCTCTTATATTATTTCGTCCCAGTGTTTTTCTATTTTTCCTATTTCTTTTGAGCATACAGTGACAATATTCCGCTTTTTGTCTTGAATTTTTACTTTAGCTACTATTATGTCCTCTCCAACAGTTCTATATCTCCTGCTGTGCCTATTATCGCTCCACTCATGTCTCCTCCTTCTTTATGTTTTTCTTGCATTTGGGTATATCCATTTATATTGCTGTGGTAGCTTGTTTTCTGTTTTTTTCCATTTTTGTTCATCTATCTGTGTTTCGATTAATCCTACGAAGTCAAATTTTTCTGTGTACCTCCAGAAATCCAGATTCTTTTTCTAAAATCCTGCAATGTTCCAAAACATAAATTGCCTTTTTCTGTTCTTCTCTTCTCCTTCCTTTGGTTTTATATTTTTACTCACCAACAGGTCTACAAATTATTCTTGTTCATTATATTTTAATACGTGTTCTCTAGGTTTGAGTTTTCTAATTCTTGTAGTTCTTTCCAATGTTTCAATACTCCTCGAATGTTTAATTTTTGGAACTTAATGTTTACTTCCCTATGACCTTTCTGCTTTCTTGTAACTTCTACTATTCTTCTCTTCATGTCCCTTTCTTGTTTTGTCATATCTTTGTCTATATAAATTATTTTTTGTTCTAGTTACTTTTGTTTCTTAATATGTCCCTCCTTTCTTCAAAACTTCCTGTCTGTACAACTAAAATTTCCTTATCTTTATTTGTTTGACTGTTATCACTTTTGCAGAGTACATTAACTCTTTCTGTATGAATTTGTTCACTTCTTTCTTTGTTTTCCATTCTTAATTGGAGGCTTCTTATAATAATATTGTTTTTTATTGTTTCTTTCTCTCTGTATTCAATTGTTCTTTGTGCTTCTTCCATTATTATCTTCTTTTGTTTCATGTCTGTTTTCAAACTTTCTGTTTCCAGCTGCATTTCTTCTATTATTCGCCTCTCACGTTACGGCCGCCGGCCTGTGGCTTACAGGGGCACAGAGGCAAGGGGAGACGTCCATTCGCGGTGCTTGGCCTGCTAGTGTGGTGGCTCAGTATCGGCACGTCTTTCTTATTGGCCATCTGATTTCTTCGTCCCGTGGCTCGACCAGTAACAAAGATCTGCCAAAACTGAGCCGCCATAACTATTGGGCCGAGTGCCCCGAGTGGGCGCCTCTCCTTGCCTCTGTGCCCGTATAAGACTAAGGCCCGCGGTCGTAACGTGAGAGGCGACTAGTATGCTTCCCTGTAGCTTTACTTTCTCCTATTTCCACTCTGCCTCTCGTTTCCTCAATTCTTCTGTTAGCTCTTTTATTTCTCTGTTTACTTCTATCCTGTTTTCCCTTCTCTTTCTTTGGATTTCCTTTAACTTTAATAAAACCATTGAGAGTTGCCCTTTTCTCGCTTTGTTATCTACCAGTCTATTTTCAGCCTTCTATGTTTCTTCTCTACCGTCTCCTTCTATGCTTAACTTGTCTCCATACTTTCTAATGTCATTATTCACCTTTCTTCCTTATCTCTTTGCCCTTATTTTCTTTTTTTTCCACTCTCCTATCGCTACCTTAGCTTACCTAAACTACAGTATGTTACTGACGTGAACTCAGCCGACCAGTAGTTTGAAAGTGAAGAGGGGTAAGAGGAGGTGAATTAGTTTCGGCACGTCTTTGTTACTAGTCGAGCCGCGAGCTGAGGTAGACCGTGCGGTCAAGTTCCTTGCCCCTCTACACTTTTGAGTCCCGGCCCACTTGGCTCACAAAAAAATTTATGATCGCCCTACATCGGCGACCTTCCACAGGCTTATTTGGGGGAGCTACGGGATCTCTTATCAAACGCAACCGCGGCTCCCCCAAAGCCCAGCCGGCTTGCTGGCGCCGTTCCCGGGGAGGGGATGTTGCATCCTCCCTTGTACTCTTTTGCTGTAGTGTACGTGGGCCCGAAGACCCGCGCCACTGGCATCCTGCGGCCAGGTGTTCTTGGCCGCGTATATGGAGGGGGCTGATGTTCGTGCCCCTTCCCTTTTCACAGCGGGTGCCCCACCGCCGCTCGGTGGTGACCGGCGGATCTAACCCCGCCGCCACACTCCACCGTCCTAATGACACTGACGCAGCGCTATGATGCCGGGGCACACATCAAGCATGTGCTGCGCCAGGTCCTCCGTCACACAAGCGGCAGATACATATATACATATGTGCTGCCCGCTCCCTCCCGTTGCGTCCGGCCATCCCCTTTTACCCTAGTCCCGTCTGTAGGGGTAGGGCGGCGAGTGCCATAGGAGCTATGGTAGGGATGGTCGACTTGAGAGAATAATTTTTTAAAATTCTGGGTTACCCCGAAACTTGCGGAAATTATTCTCCCCGTGATCAGGGGAGTCAGAGGCTCCATCATCGCAATGCGAGAAATACCTACTCGGAAAAATCGACTTCACCGGAAATCGAACCCGGCCCTTCGCACTACGAGTCTGGAACCAAACCACCATGACCACTGACTCGCCTCTCACTTCGCTCACATGAGTAACCCACTGTGACTTAACTAACGTTACTTCTATATGCGGCACGTTCCCTATATGCCGTTTATTTTGATATATAATACCTTTAATTTTTTGTTTCCCCAGTTTACCTCTCCGTTATATTTTTCCTTCGCGGATTTCAGTTTTACAATCACTTTATATCCCTAGCTACTTTGTATACATCTATCCAGACGCTCGCAACTTAAACACACTCTATTTAATTTAGTATATTATTTAGTACATCATAAAATAACTTTCGCTTGTTGAACTTGTTTAAAAACTTTCAAACTAGAATTGAAACCTCTATAAGTCGAATATTTTCCCCTTCCTTTGAGTTTTGACTTCTCGAAATCCTACTGTATTTAAGACACTTTGGGCTCCACCAAGCCTCAGTAGGAACAGCCTACCTAAGCTGGAAGACAGGGCCTAAAAAACCCCATTCTATCGGTCACACCAATTCGACCGTTATAACTAGTATTACAGGCACTGGTGCCCGGTGACAGGGTTGGACTCGTAAGGGTAGTGGTTGGTGCCCTAATACTGGGCGAGAGATTACTTTTTCTATGGGGACCTTGTTATGAAGGCTTCATGCTATGTACAGCACGTTAAATCAAAATTTCCTGTGTATTTGAGATACTCTCTATATGACCGTCTTGCTATAGGATCGTCAGAATATCTGCTTAGCAGTGTACAATTCTGATCTCACGAGGTGACTGCCGTCTAGTTTCAAAGACGAACTATAATTCTCGCTGAGACAAACGAGCAACCGAACGGTGTTCGAGTATCCAGCGTTATCGAGTGAATGGAGTCAATTAATTTCATCGGTGGAACAAAGCTCCAATTTGGAGGCAGAACCTAGGTAATTAGCGGCGCTTTATCGATCACAGTTATTGGTGTACCACGCTCTTCGAGTTCGCCAACTACGACGGTGACCTGATCCACCAAAGTACCGGGTCAGAACCCTTAATGCAATAAGCAATATTCAGTCGCCGGATTCCATCGAACCTTTGTGTGTCTTACAGACATGTGCGTCATTCTGACGAGTAATACGGCTTTCATCAATGAAGTATGCTTAACGCAAATGAACATCTCCCTGCGAATAATTAATCGAGTGTATTGCGGTAATGTTTGGATCGGAGTCCGTTGAATGGAACTTGATGCAACTTGATACTTTTAATTCTGGCCGAAGGGTGTCCGGATAAATAAAACATACGATCTTCAATCTCTTTTTATACTGATTACCTATTATACTTTATTCTTCAGAGTACAACTCACAAATAAACAAATATTTTTGATATTTAAAACCAATTTTTCGTTGTATTTTGATTATTTTTAACAAAAGCATGGAGATAACAGAACACGATATAAGATAAATTAAGATAACTATTTCCTTATTTTTCAATAAAATAACTCTTTCTCAGTTGCATACATTCTTATGTGAATATATGAATATAAAATGATTTTACTTTTAATTTGTTAATTTTAATTTACGCAATAAAATTTATACGACACTCCATTTTTGTGAAAGTCTTGTCTATGTCAACTTTTCTGTTCTCAAATTGTGTCGTCGGCCGAGGGTTAATGCTTCGATTGCCACGTCAATTACATATGTCTGATACAAGTTTTGAGTTAGAATACAAATTAAACTTTATATCAAAATTTCTTCTAGCGTTTGAATAAGATTACCCTAATGAATACGTTAAGTGTCGAGCCAATTTTTTTCAGTTTTCCGTATATGCCACGCAAACAATTATTTTAGTTACATACGACGGCTGAACTTCCTCTTCTTTCACAAAATTAGTATATCTATGTCATGTATATCAATGACCTATACGACGCTTAAGACAACAGCATACGCATTTAGACGTTAAAAAAATTCTTGCGACGTCATCCAGCAATTTCCCGAATTTCCATCATCCACCAAATTCTGAAGCCGAAACCGTACTACGCGAAAGAATTCCATCCCCTCCGCGAACAGGCGACATCGCCCCGAAGAAAGTATCCACTTTCCCGTCATTTCCCCTGACAACCGAGAAGAGTGTCTCTCTTATAGGTATTATCGATTGTGAGTGCGATCAAGTGTGCCTTCGATGATACTCTACCGTTAGAAGCCGCGTTAGGGGCTTCGTCGTTGGAGCGGTCACGTGTGATCGGGCCTTCGACCCCGCGATGCTTCGATGTTAGATCGAAAGGTAAGTGCGGGGTAGCATTTGTCGTGAGGAACAGGGAGAGAGGTGGTACCCGGGGTGAACGATCTAAGAAAGAAAAGGACGAGTGGAAAAGAAGAAAGGGCGGCAGCGAGGATTGTCGGGAGGAGGCGGAGGTAGAACGGGCAAGGAAAGCCATTCTCTACATTTGTAATCGAAGTCGGAACAAAGGCAGGCCCGGCGCGTACTCTGGGATGGAGTACTTACATCGAGTCCTCGCAGCTCTCCACAGTCTCTCTCACTCTCTGCTGGTTCTTGCGGCGTGTGCGACCACTATCACTGTTTCTGGTAACACCACCACAAGCGGCCCGGCATCACCGCTATCGCATTCGACCGCATCGAACCGTCAGCCTGCACCTCTGCCGGGTCCTTTCTAGTACCTTCATCGTCTTCTCTTTGCAGCCGTTAAGTGTTTCACCCACACGTACGCGTGCCAATATACTTTTATTCGCGATCACACGCACCCCCTCCCTTCTCTATCCCTTCGCCATTCTCGACTATTACGGACGGCAGGGAATGTACACGCGCGTGCACACGGATCCGTGAAACTCCGGCCCTTATACCCTTATTCTCTAGTTTTCACCCCCCGACTCCGTTCTTTCTTCGACGAGGCCAATTGAATTGCATTACCGTTTGATCAGCAATCGATTCTTTCCTCTTTTCCACTCGGTCCGGTCCCGAGAATGACTTTATACGGCGCGCGGCCCCGCGCCGGCGAATAAAATAAGGTGCTGGGAGAAATTGGCTGGCGGGCGTTACGATGAAAGTCCGGGGTTGCGGACCCGCCATCCACCCTCGCTCACACATTGCTAGTTCTTACTCGACGATTCGACTTTATTCGATACAGTTTGAACGCGACAGATTTTTGTCGACCGGCCCCGGTGGTGAACGTTTCGCACTTATGTTGTGCTGGAGATTTTTATCATTTTATTCCTTTGAGTTAGAGAAAGTTCAAGATTGTATCTTTGTATGAATCAATGCATGATGAAATGCTTAGTTTATGGATACTAATTTACAGTTTTCTAAAAAGAGTGTATTTACATTATTATATTACTTAAGGTCAATGTAACTTTAGGCATAAAATCTGATATCTGTTAAATTAACGAGTTCTGTAAATCTATTGTTAAACGATTGTATATATTAGGTGTGAAAGTAGGGGAAAAGTGCTCACTGAACTATGAATGTTCGTTCTTCGAAAAATAAAATTAGAATAACGAAATAAATATAAGTTAGATAATTACTGCATGTTGGTAGTGTTAAAGTACAAAGTATTTTACATAATACGTTGTATGATCTATCAATGTTTAGTTCTACGTGCAAAAATAAATTAAAACTGTAGAATGAAAGCTTTTTCATTTGAGACTTTACATTCAAGACAATTAAAGTTAGAAATTTGTGAAATGTACCTATGCACTTGGCTGGCTCGATTGAATACGAATGTTATAATCGAAGGAGTCTTAATCTTCATATAAAAATAAGAATAAATGTGGAATCAAATTTTTTTTCCTAATGTCTCGTTTTTTGAAAATATTGAATTTGTATACATACGATCCGTCCGTAGTAAGTAAAGTACAGGTACTTGAAAAATATGCAAATCAGATGTCTACTTAAAAGGAAGATCTCGAATGTAGAATATTAGTTTCGTGCTTTTTCTTTTTGTTATGTAGAATAAACCCTACTGATTACATAGGACGATTCATAAATACATGTAGGAATGGAAACACGCTGCGACGCGGGCAACGACCACCCCCAATTCAGGGGTCCGTCGATCGGCCGAGACATAACGTTATTGTTTAGTTCTTAAGACATGAATTGACTGGTTGGGCGTGTGACTGGTGTCATGTTGCGAGGAGCTAGCGCTGATATGTTTGAGGAAAGCGTGACTGAAGACAGGGTGTAATCTTGAGTGGATAAAGATACGGAATGAAAGTATGTTTAGGACCGAGCAACTGGACTCAGAGAATGACGTGATTTGAAATATGTATAGTTGACCGAGTAAGTGCTAGCTATAGATGCAAGGGATAGGGTGCAAGTGAGAAGGGATGCATGCGGAAGAAAGAAAAACTGATTGGGGGTGACCGTTAAAAGTGCGTGGAAGTTGAGCGGTAGGGTAGTATGGCAGTATGACAGAAGAGTTGGTTTTACAAACTTGGTTTAAATATTACTTCTTTTAATTTGATGTTCCTCGCTTAGAGGTTATAGGAAGAATACCTTGGGAAGGGCACAGTTTGACCAGGGGACCCTTTCAGCGTTCGACTTTCCCTTCACTAAAATTATCTTACAATTAGTAATCATTTAATTGTAATAAACTGTTTTTCTATATTTGTTTAACACGCGAATTATTACGATTCCCACATAGCCGTATCCTAGATACATGTTAATACTTCGAGAGGTAAACGTAGACTTCCTACCGTACGTATTACTACCGTAATACACCAGACTCGATTTATGCGAAAATCCGTTCCGCGTGGATTCGTTTTACGTGAATGAAAATTGAACAAAAGAAAACAAAGTATTGGAAAGAAAAGCTGCTATAAATCATAGACATACATATTTATTCCACATAGCTTAAATAAAAAAATAATAATAATGCCTTTTTAGAAAACAAAAGTATCTTTTATGTGGTGTTACTAAATTAAGATCGTGCATAAAAACTATCGCGTAAATAGTGTTATAATTTATCGCGTAAAAAAGAGACGAGTGTAAAAAAATATCCATCGATATGATGTAGATACTTAAATGGTGTCTATCGATTCGGAATACAAAAACATAATATTTGCTTCAGATAATTCACATAAAAATAATTATATTATAATTTTACTTATGTTTAAATTCATAGAAACCAGGAAACTTAAGAAATCAACATATTTATTATAAAAGATGTTCAATAAATTTACATTTATAATCTTCACAAAACAAAAACTGATCACTATCATCGAACAGTTTAAAATACATAGTTGACTTTTCTCGTAAATACAATTATCTAAATAGTCACACAAAACCACAGATGTAGTTTCTTCAGTAGCAAATTGGCAAACAGTTACTTTACCTTGTTTCATTATATTTCTTTTCATTTTTTTTATATTTTACCAGTCTTATTACATTTTTTCCTCCTATCCGCTTTTTGTTTTTTAGTGTCATAACATATAGCAGGTATATCTTTTCATGTAACGTACTACTATCCAGAAATATAAGACATAGGTCTGTTTGGATTTAGGGGACATAAGCGAAAAATAATTCAGATTATTGCAAAATTATTGCATATATATGGTTCAGTGAAACGAACCTTAAACAAGCATTTATCAAAGTATATGAAAATCATTTTATAAATATATTAACCGCAAAAACTTGAGATGTATAATACTTTTCAAATGGTTATATGTAACAAAATGCGTTTTCATCGTGCACGATAAATGACTATTTTCTCTGCTAATCCGTACAATTCTCAGGTCCATTAATGTCAGAATATTTTTTATGTCATTCTATCCAATCTTTCCTGAGAGAAAATTTTCCCCCCAAGTTTCGGGTGTTTTAGTAAGCGCTAGAGTCCAGCGTTAGAAAAATTTCTCCTACTTATATGAGAATCATCTTATATAATTCACGTTATTGCCCCTTGAAACCACCAAACCTTTGCCCAACACCTGTCTCTGTATCGTCAACAGTTCCGAAGATATTCAAGTGAGTCGATTTATGTGGCTCACTCTGTACACACGGAATGGATGAAACAAGTGACAAAAGTAATCGTGTACGCATACTCGTGCATGTTCGCGTTCCTCTTCTGACTCTCAAAGTCACGAAGAATTTACGCGCCGCAGTGAAATTCCCACAGAGCCATATGTTTCACGGTGAAATTGTCAGTTCGTCACGCTGACGCCTATCATCGAGTTGAGCGTTTATCGCCGCCATTACATTTTGATTAAATTCCGGGTCCACCGATGAAATTCTGACTCCTTTGCAAATGGATTTACCGCGTTTTCGGCGATCTCCGGTTACAACGGATTGCTCGAATCGGAAATCGGACCGGTAAAAGCCGGTTAAATATTTTTGCGGCATTCCCCAACGACTCGTGAAATTCTCGAAAATCGAACGTGCCTCGACCGCGGTATCCGTTTGCGTGCCACCATTTTGAACTGCCGATGCCGTACTATTTCATCGGATACATCAAAATCGTTCACAGGGATACTTGGTGAGTATTTGGAATACTTTTAAACATTCAAATGATAATAAAATTATAATGGCAAAATTAATTTTACCGTTGATTATATTAATGATACAATTGTATTGCGATATAATCATGGTCAATTTTTTAATTATTCTAATGAGCATAAATTATTATAAATAGATCCGATATGTGCGATATGAAATTCATAAGTATTAATTTTGAAGTGTTAATTTTCTAGCTGGATACATTTTGTATATTTTTGCTGCAGTCTTAAAATAAAGATAATTAGGTGTGGTGCAAATATTCTAATTATCATTTTATTAATGTAATATTATTTTAGAATCAAATTGAAATTTCAAAATGTCATTTTATATCTAGTATATTATACATGCTGCTATTAGAAATTATTGATTAAAAATTGGTACTACATAACTATTATTGTTATGCCGAGATGAAACATACAAATGTTACATATATTTAGTAAAGTTAATGATACATTTATTAATGTCCTTGCATTTTGAAACTATGAAGTAGTCACAATTAAAATTAAAATTAAACACAACGAACCTCGAATAATTTCGACTCAATTATTACCGAACATCATCAAACATACATTTGATCATATTGCAATTAAACACAATCAAATCACTAAGAGAACAGTGACTCTACACAAATTAATCCATCCGAGTCGTAAATGGAAAAAATATCGAGTAATTAAAGAACATATTTCCCTTAATCGAGAAAGGAGATTACAGAGAGCGAAAATAAAATTTAAATTGGAAGCTGACTTAATTTTCTTATGAAATTTAGTAAGAAAGGCAGACGAAATTCGAACCGCTGTTGTAACACAGGGGAATATTATTTCAGTCGGTCCAGGGGGACCATTAAATGGTCATTTAACGAAATGGATATAATCTACTGTTGAAAGATTTAATCTTATTACGGGCGTTCTTCGTAAAAGGTAACAATAAGTCAGGTGGTTTCATCGTTCTGGCCGACGGCGTGGATTGTCGTTGTACAATCGTCGACTTAAATCGTTCCACGGGCATTTCGAGGCACGTGCAGCGTCGTAATAATACCGCGCCGGGAGCGCACAGGAAGCGCATCCTGGTATTCTATTAAGATTTACGAGCGGTCGTTTGAGAGACACTGGTCAACCGGAAACTAGGTTCCACGTGTTGTAAGAGCGCCGCGGTTAGCGTGAATATGTATGTAGAGCGCATATGCACATATGTGCATCCATACTTCCCCATCGATTCGATGGGATGGCCATTGCATTTCAATAACAGGAACGTGGATGGGATTCGTTGCATACCGGCTATAAGCTTTTGTCTGCAAAAGTCAAGGGTTCCCGATCCTGAATATTGCACGCCTTACGTATACGACGCCGAAGTTCATGGTTCCGCCAGACAATACCGGGTTAAACTACTCGTTTCTCATTTTTCAATCTTTCTTTTTTCGTGAAAATACGAAGATGCGTTGCAAACCTTCCGTAAAAATCATCGGAATCAATTTGATAATATAAAGTTTGTGAATATTAATATTAACATTCCTAAGAATTTTATGTTATTATCTTCATATCACTATGCATAATCGTTAATAATTAAATTGTTTACTATATAAAATTAAAGAAAGTTGTTTGATCTACTAAATTGGAAAAGTGATATAAATTCACACAAATGATTTATTGCCTCTCGATATAATGCGATTGCGCTGTGAATCGATAGATTTTTCCAATAAGTAACTACATTTAGGATTGTTTTTAATTAATGAAACTCAGTGGATTACAAGTGGATTACGCCGCAGTCGATATGTAATCGTCAAAATAGTCCAATTTATATAAAAACAGACTTTTGAACACGCATGGTTATTAAAGGTATCCAATACTGTTTCAGTACTGTTATCCTGATAGTTTTTCAATTAACATTATTTTTCTATCATATGAATAATTTTTAATCACAGTGAAGATACTACCGGGAAAAACAATGTCTAGTAGAATCAATAATAACGAGAGTAAATCGAAGAAAACACCAAATGCTTCCATGGAAAATTGATTGCTATCGATGTAAGGATCCTATTTTCGGCCGGTAAGCGTGTTCGTTCCAGCTATACTATTCTGATTGTGGTATGGAGAAAATACTCAAGCCGAAAGTTTTCCGAACGAATTGCAGGCAATAATTCGAACAGATTTCCTCGACGAAGACACGAAATAATTTATGCAGTCAATAAACCGCGGGAATGTTCACCATTGACGGACTGGTCAACAATGACTGCGAGGTTTGCATTTAATCGTTATTTTTCACGAAAATAAGCCGGCGTTCTTGCTGTTTTCCACTCGACGGATCACTAACGAATCGTTGATTTCCCATGTGGGTTTCCGGCTTCGTTTGTTTTGGGGCTTATGGAAATGCTCCCTGGGAAAGCCATAATTTAATTTCAACGTAAGCGTACAACAGAGGAGGCTCAATGCCGGAGTTTCGTCTCGTTTTAATGGATGTTTAGAACTTTCCAAAGACCGTCGTGCGCTGAGCGTAGCCAAACTTTATCCTTCGACTTCCGGTATCCGCGATATAATAGTGTAGAAAAAAATAATTCAGAAGTATTCTCTTTTTTTTCGTGCTTACTGTATCAACACAATTTAGTTTCCGTATTTCAGCTTACCGTTGCTAGCATTTCAATTAATTAACGTTTGAAGTTACAAAATCAATAATATAAAAATAAATTGGAACGTCGAGCAATATGAAATATGAAGAAGCATTCCGAATAAAAAACTCGATGATATTTCATATTTCCGACGATTATCGGAAACAGATATTTATGTCTTTTAAAACGTTATTTAATGTCACTCTTTAATGAAATAAAAGCTTCAAATCCTCCAGAGTAAATAGTATTTTGGTTGAGTTAAATATAAAGTGTAATTGGCAAGCTAAATCAAATAATTTTGTTCGATTCCGTCAATTAATTAACCTATCAGAAACTATTAAATTTAATTTCCTGTATATTCTCATATTACTATGATCTAATATAGAAAAAAGATAATTCATGTCAATGATTTTATAAAAAAACTAATTGCCACTTTTTTAATATACGGGAAGAATAAAACATTTTTCTCGCAAATTTTCATACTAATTGTTGGACGAAAAACACATACCATTCGAAAAAACAGAAAGTCTAATGCTATGTTCTTAATTAAAATCAAACGATACATTATTTGAAAATTGTAATTTTTCTAATTATCTTGAATCCGAGAGAATATCAGAAATTCAGTTAAATATCATTAAAACAATGTAAGGTATATGAAATTATATACTGTTAGAATATTCAAAGAAGTAGTATTTCGCAAGGTGCTTATTATACTTTGACCCTCTCCTTTAAGTTAGCTTTAACTTCCTGAATGGCCGCGTCATGAATATATAACGTAAGAAGTATTGACAATATTACACAAACGTTATATAACTCTTGTTATAAATATATGACATAAAGAAAATTTAGATTCTTCAGAAAACTATTATTTTTTATTACTTTGTTGAACTCTTGTTAATTACAACTAATGATTTCCAACATTCTTTTTCGTGGAAAATTAAAAAAGAATTTCTGGTAATCAGGAGGTTAAAGTCTAATAAAAAAAATCGTTGCATGAAATTACTATCCCATCAGCAGGATTACTAATATACAAAGCTTAAAGCAAACGTGTATCGATTAATTTCCCATTCATCTTGAATAAGGGCCTTTAGTTAAACGGAAGAACTCAAGTAACATCATTCATCTGTTCAACCGTCTGCGCAGTCCAGCTCTTAAGTAAACGGTGCTGAGATAATCAAGTCTTTGCTGCATTACGTTTATTCACGTATTTCACTTGAAGTCAAGAAGTCGAAACAACATTCACGTGTCGTCTGTAGACCGACAAAACATCCGCGCGGAGGATGGGGTAAGCGTACGTCAGCTAGAGCAGTGTTCACCAACCATCGGTCTATGGACCGAGCAAATTTCACCAGTCAGCAAAAAAATGTCTATTGGAAATATACGTATATAGTCGTAATAAATAGTTATAAATTTTCTTTTTTAGACTATTGATAATGACTATACCCGACATATTTACAGTTCCTCGACATGTTGAAGTTTCGCATTCATTCATTTCGAAACGAATGAAAATGAAGGGGTAAAAAACTAAGTATCGAATGTTGCGCATTCTTAATGGACTATTATAATAATACCTGGAATGTATTACTTGTACCTATGAATTTGGTTCGTACACGACGAATATAAGGTTGAGAAACACTGAATTAGGAGATCTGCGTCGCTAAGACTCGCGGGAGAGCAAGATTCACGGCTGATACGTTCGCGCAAACTTCCTTAGTACTCACCTAGTAGCCAGATCCCGGTGCACAAAGTTCAGATTCTCCAGGTACCGCATGCCCGACGCGATCTGAGCCGCCATGTAGATGAGACAGTTGAAACTGAAACGAGGAAACGACGTGAGTCGAGGGAGAACAAAGTTGAGTCGCGATGCTTGCAGGTTTTTGGAAGGTGGCGGGGACGTGGGTGGTGGATCAGAAGCACCACAGGGTGGGGTCGCAGAAACGATGGAACGCCGGTGACTACACGAAGACTACGTCGCTCACGATTAATAAACGCTTCAAACTCCGGTCTGAGAGAAACTTATTGGGTGTTAACTTCTCGACGCGACACCCTGCCACGGCGGATGAAACTAATCGTAAATCTTGAGCCCCGTTGGCGGAGCTGTTGCTCCGTGAGGGAACTATTTTGAAATTCTCTTTGCGGCTGATTAATTTTCCTGCACCCCTTGATACCGGAATCGGGGATCGCGATACAGAAATATTCGAAATTAGACTTTTTTGTCACAAGGTTAATAGTAGAATTACCGAGCAAACAAATTTACATCTCCTTATTTTCTTTACAGAAGATATAAAAATGTGTTTATTGAATCGGCTGAACTATATTTTAGTTTACGTATTATGAATATAATTTCAAAAGAAAAGTTTGGACTGGGTCATTTTGAAACATACGGTAACTACATAGTTCTGTAGTATAAATATTTTTTCAAGAGGACGATAATTTTTTTATGTTATAGTCCGAAGCGTTATGTAAGTATTGTTATTTTATTGCAAGAACGGAAGTATATCATTCACATACAAAATAAAAAGACATTGATAAATTATCATAAATATACTGTTCTATGTATGTGTTAATATAATTTTAACGGCCCCTCTGAAATGGGGTCGTAAATTATAATATTGAAGACTGTAATTTGTGTGGAATTGCTTACCTGAGAGTTTTGACACCGATTGGCATAGAATGAGCATCTTCGGCAGTGATATGCGTTTTAAGGAATTGGCAGAGATCTCCATGCTCCAAGTACTCCATTACCACACAGTATGGTTCCTCGCGGCAGCAGGCGCCAAGGACTCTAGCTATATTTCGATCCTCTAGGGCGGCCAAAATCCTAACATCTCGTTGAAAATCCAACCTAAACAAGTACATAATAAAATAATACTAAATGTACGTGTAATACTTATTTCCTGTTTTCATTCGGTTTGGACATTTCCAAAGATTTATAAAAATAAACTTATTAAAAATTTCAAAGATATTCTTTGTTATAAAGAATACGTCTACAGTATATTGGATTTTCGACAAAATACTATGATTCAACGTTAGGTAAATTTTAACAGCTTGAGTGCGGTACGATTTTCTTTGATATGTATCAAAAATGCAAAAGAAAATTTTACATAGTTATATACATACACATACACTTGTCACAAGTAAGTGTCGCTTTTAAAATCGCAACTTTATAACTGTAAACATTTTCTATTACTTAATGCAAGTGTGTTTTGCAAAAATTATACCCGTCAACGAACAGCGTGTTGTTCGTATTGCTGAAACAACACGAGAGAAGCGCGATGATACTCCTTCGTACTCAAACGGTTAATGATTCGTTGAATTTATTCTGACTCTAACGAAACCCTTAATAGAGAATACAATTTTTTCTTTAATTCTAGTTTCTGTAAATTACTTCTTAACCAGTTAATTGCATTTGACGAGTATACATGTCATTTTAAAGCTTGAAATGATAATAATTCTTTCAACGATGAATTCTTAACGATTTCAGATAAACATGTAATGCTTCTTTGCTTTGCTGTGGTCTTTCATTAAAATATTCATTACAATATTCCCTAGGCGCATTCGTCCTGCGTTTGACGAGTGCACACTTAAGTTTTCAATTTTACTGTGCGCAAAACGAGAGATTTTTCAAACTAAATCCTACAGTTAACAGGTCGAGAAGGGTAAAATTATCGTAGACGTGTTGTACATAAAAAAACATAATAAATTCAGATTGTATTACTATACTAACTGGAACTATTTCTCCGAACGTTCTCAATAATTCTCAACGTTCCAGGGCGTAGCAGCGGCTAACAGTTCCACAAGTTACCCTCTGTTATAACAAATATTACACATATGAACAAAGTTCTAGCGCGCAGTCGTTATATTCCACACCCAAGTACCAAAAATAGGGCTCTTATGAACGAGCAATCCCGGATAAGCCATCAAGTCGTTCCATTCCCTTCCCCTTTAAGCAGCGAAGTTATAATACCGCGTATCCATGAATTTCGCCAAATTTTCATTCCACGGACTTTCCAAACGACAAAGTCCGAACACGGGAGTACCGTGGGTACACGGTACCCGGGGCTGGCATCGCCGCGAGAAAACTAGAGGGGATTGTTAAAGGAAATGGACTATTGGCTCGGTCGAACGGTGTCCGTTTCGCAAAATAACCGTAAGATTTTCGCGCGAAGTTCCGGCATCTCGTTTGCATGCCGGCGCAAGGTAAACGACTGGGGGCGATTCGATTAGTCGGAGCCGCGGCGTGGATACCTTCCACGTGAAGGAAACTCCGCGCCGTTTTCCAAGAGCCGAGCTACGCGTACGGCAACGGTCGCGCGTTTCCACGCAGCATCGTTACTTCGGGCTTACTTACGATCGACTCGGTAATGGCACTCTCGCGTGATAGCTTAATGCGGCCGTTAACAAAACTACGGGCTCGGGGTCTATCGATTCCCCATAAACTGCGAATTCTGGTGCGTACCGTCGTCCCGCGGCGTCTTCGAACCGCGTGGGCGGTGCAACGGCCTTCACGCCGTCTAACCGTATGCAAATCATTTTGTTTCGCGCCCTAGCGCAACGTGATGTTAGTGTTACATGGGATTTCTCTACTGTATCGGCTTCGAACATTTCATTCTTGCGGAAATTTTCTTACAGTGTGCAACGGCCTTCACGCCGTCTAACCATATGCAAATCATTTTGTTTCGCGCCCTAGCGCAACGTGATGTTAGTGTTACATGGGATTTCTCTACTGTACCGGCTTCGAACGTTTCATTCTTGCGGAAATTCTCTTCCAGTGTAGTATTTCAGAATGTTATTGCTCCTGTTTCTGAGTTACAATCGTTTTCGTGGATATGTATCGTTTTAGTGTAAGATGTTTTTTACGTCGAGAGTCTTTGAGTATTTGAGTTTTCTTTCTTAATGTTGTTATTGCGCAGGATTTCGAAATGTTACTCATCCTGTTTCTGAATTGCAATCGTCTTCGTGGATGTTGTGTCGTTCTAGCGCCAAGTGATTTGCATTAGGTGTGCAATATTTAATTTGTTTTTCATTCTTTTAGGGTATAAAACTTTTGAATTACAATACTGTGGGGATCAATGACCGGATCAGACCGAAAACAGGAACAAAGAAATTGAAAAGCTGCGGCCTTTAGAATTGTTATCATAACAGCCAGTATTCCCATGATTGCACGAATCCGAGGTATGGACGCAAAAGACAAAAAGAGTGCGAGAGAGAGGGAGGAGAGAGGGGAGATAAGGCGCGGAATGTGTATGAGCGATAGCGACAACGATACTACCCCGATACTTCGAATTTTCTGTTAATATTCTTTTATTTATGTAGTTTTCGGTATATATATTTCGTTTTATTAAAGTCAACGGAACTTCAATACGTCCCCGCACACTATTTTTACAATATCAAAAGGATGTGGATGAATTAAAAAACTGAAAATGGTACAGGTGTTTGAGCAGAATGGTAACAAAGTATGTAGAGTATCAGAATACGCGAGCTGGAGGATTTAACGACTAAAATACAAGAAGAGGTTTAAACAGACATCTGTCCTATCTGATCTTGTTTCCGAGCTACAGTCGTTTTAGTAGTGTACATACCGCCCTATCATAAGGTGATCCATGTTACAAGTAGCTTCTTTAGTACTGCGGCTTGAGTCATTCGATCTTTCTCCTAATTTCCTTATGGTGTAACATTTCTAGAATACTAATGGTGTTTAAATGAAATTAAACAACTAAAAATGGTATAGGCGTGTAAGTAGAGAGGCAACAAGCAATTCAGCTTGTTTATTGAAGATTCAGTTAAAATACAAAGAATGTATGAACAATTTTCGTTATTTTATCTACACATTTGATTATTCTGCAATTTTGTGTTTTAAGATACGTCGAACGACATTTTTTACTTGTTTAATTCTTTTTTGGACAATAATTGTTTTTATAATCCATCATTCATCGACATATCGAATCTTTTTATTTGTATTTCAATTTGTACTAGTGACTCATCGATTATTATCATATTCTGGACCCTTCTTGAATTACAGACGACGTCATTAATAACTGTTTACACTTTTCAATTATATTTTTATTGACCTTCGTTACGCTGAATGCGAGCGATGCAATTAATATTTTTAATGAATATTCATGTCCACGAAATAAGATGCCGAGAAACGCAAGATTCCGCAAAGACCAAACCGAGTGCAATGCAATTATTTAGATTATTTAAACGTTTGTCTCATCAACCGTACTTGATATTGACGAACAAAATAGAACTCGGCTCGCGCTAGACGGGGACTGCGCAATTCAATTAAAACCGTATTTCCAAAACTCTAATTAACCGAATGGAAAAGTTTCCCCATTGTTTCGCCGCGCTAACAGAACCAGCCCTATAATCATGCGCAGAGGCTGCAAAATTTTTGCCATTGTGAATCATTTCGTTATTAAAATTAAATTCGTTTTCTGAAAGCGGACGAAATATGAACAAAATAAAAAATTTTGTAGAAATTCCACGAGGCTGGACAGGCAAATGTAACGAACCAGATCGTATTAGTTCGGAATCAAGGAACGAAACATTGTGTGCAGGTTTTCATGTAGAAAGTCGGGGAGCAATAGTTGGATCGCTAGTCAGAATTATTTTTGCAAAACGAGGCATGCGGCCGATAATATCGGGCCTGATTACGTGTAATATGTTCCTTATCTAAACCGGCTCCAACGATTCGAACCACTGATCGATAAAAGACACGTTGTTGCAACGGCAGAACTCATTGAAAGACTATACAAGGTGTTCAAAAACAGTCCAGATTAAATTCCTATAGCTCTTTAGAAGACTAAATTCTACAGAAAAAATAGAAAATCCTCATTCGTTTATAAATTATCGATTCGTTTATAAAATACTTGTGTTAAATTCTTTACTGCTTAGGCACATCTATAATAAATTGTACACTCCGCGACAAAATGATAGAACACTAGGTTTCAAAGTATGATAACGACAAATTTACGATAGTTAATAGACGAACATTGAAGTAGTAAGACTTGTGCGTGATTAGTTTATGTGTTTATGTAGTGTTTGTTTAGAGTCAATTGGAATTTTAAGTCTAGTATTAATCGTAAAATGGGTCACGGGAAACAGTTGAATGAAACAGAAAAGAGAATCATTTTAAACTTAAAGAAAGAACAGTTGAGTGGGCCCAAAATTACAAAAATTATACATCGGTACAGAAATGTGATGATGAATTTCCTTCAAAAAGGTGACAATTGCGAAGAATTAAAGAGTACAGGAAAACCGAGTGCTGTTACTGCTCGAGAAATCCGAGACATTCTAAGAATTGCTTCCAATTCAAGACTAATATCGTGACAAATTACAAAAGGAGCTGGTGTAAATAGAAATGTAAGAAGCGTACAACCAATACTTAATAAAGCGAAACGCATTGAAAAAAAAATTGGAAGGTAAGCCGCTGTTAACACCGCTGCATGTAGAGGATAAAATGAACTTCGCTCGTGAACACATCGGATGGAGGAAAAAATGGCGAAATGTCATTTTCACTGATGAAAAGAGACTTAATTTGAATGGGTTGGATGGCTGGTTTTATTACTTTCACGATCTGAGAAAAAATTAGGCTGTTAAAGTAAGGCGACATGCAGGTGGAAACATTATGTTATGGGCAAGAATTGGATATGGTGGTAACACCAACATAAGGTTTATCGATAAAAAAATGAACAGTGCCACCTATATAAAATTTATACATGAAGCAATTGAAACGCATGCTGTCCGCATTGCTGGTGAAAAATGAATTTTTCAACAGGACAATGCAGCTGTCTATACAGCAGGAATCGTTAAAGATTATTTTTGAAAAAATAACATAAATGTTTTACAATGGCCGTCAAAATCTCCGGAGCTAAATACAATAGAAAATGTTTGGAGAGAATTATCACAGAATATATATATATATATATACTTATATATATTTGAGGTTTATATTTATATATATATAAAGTTAAAAATAGCGATAGAGCAAGAACGGAGAATAATATCCAAAAACTGTATAAAATTTTTGTATAAATCTTTACCTAAACATACGTTAGAAATGACTGAAAAGTAGGGAAATTGGACACATTATTAGTTAAAGATTAAGATAAGATTTTTGTAATCTATTAAAGTTTTCATATGAATTACTAAACCTTTCCTATAATTTTGTCGTACATGTTTTTCACATAAACCGAAAAAATTGAAAGAAAAGATAAACAAAAGCTGACTTTTTCATAAGTTGCTGAAGAAAGGATATTCTTTGCGTTAGTGCATATAAAATTCTTGTATATTGTATTAAATTTATAAAACACAAAAATCTGGGGGTGTTCTATCATTTTGTTGCGGAGTATATGTATTTCTAAAAGTATAATTTGGTTAAAATGAGGAAAGATACAGATTTCAAGAGGAGTTCAATGAATTTTCTAACCCGTTTATATGTGTAACATTGTTACGAAAACACAAAGCAGTATTATCCGATTATTTAAATTATTTAATTGTTATATTATACGTGAATATGATATGATACATAATGCGACCTTACACTTAATTTGTGTTTAACACACACCTGTAATAAGCTCATAATTACAATTAAAATGTAATAACACTAACGTAAAGTTGAAAAATATAGAAATGTTACTTTGGATTTTAATATTTAATTTAAATAAAAATGATTATGTTTAATGTTACAGTACATATTATTTCATGAAATCGATTGAATCTTATGCTATATTTAGTGATATTTAGTGATAAAATGTCTGACGATTTACAGACGGAAGTGCACGAATGCAAAAAACTGTCAACATCGTTCCATAAGCGTTCCTCGGAAGCGGAACTGCTGGGCGGAAGTCAAACAGTCGTGTCTTTGCCCCTGATAGTGCAAAGATGGCATCGGGGATGGAAAAGGATGCGAGGAAATGGAGCAAACTCTGATCACGATAGGGGCGCGATAAGTCATCCTCGCGGCGGGGGACTTGTTGCGTGAGTAAACGCCGAGGAACCGTGGAAACGCCACGGATGGGATCGTTTCGGTTTTTATTTATGACGGTGCGTGAGCCACGCCACTAGGAACGCCGATATTCACAGGAATCACGATAAAGCGCGGCGGAGGGAGTGCATTAACAGAAACGATCGCTTCACGTGATAAATCGTGCACGCGTACCTTTTGGAAACGCAACGGGGAGAGAGGCTTTCGAAATCCACCGGGTCACGAGCGTTACGAGGCCTCTGAGAACCAGTGCTGAATTCGAACCGGGCGCCGTACAGTGTTTCGAGTATATGGCTGTTCGGGAAAAAAGTCATAACTTCTAAACTAATTGATTTTCTACGTAAATACCCTAATACTGTCTTATAAAGAATAGAAATTGCATCGGTTATAATAAAAAAATACACACTTTCATTAAAATGTAAGATTGTGATAATCTTCTTTTTTTATTAAATAGACAAATTTTTACTAGTTTATATTACTGTAAATTATCGTTAGCTAATTATTGACCAACTTTTGTTAATAGTTTAATGGAAACACCTGAAAAATAGTCGTGAACATCTTACATATATGTATATATGTAGAGGTTTTAATGTGAAAATTCGAAATTCAAATTCAAAATTTTTCTCCTACTTATCATAGAAGTTATTATATACAACAAATAATTGAATTATATACCTACACATATGTAAGGACTTAATAGATTACGCTAAAAGTTTAACAGTAAACGCGTAAACAGTAATTTCAGCCTTCTCTCAGTTTGTGGAAATATATGTAAATAAATTTAACACGATTACAAACTTTAAAGTCCCCCGAATTCATATGCACAAATTCACGCAGGTACCTTGTGGTATTTTTTTAAACACTCTAATCAAAGTATATAAGCATTGAAAATAAGATACTGATTCGAATTGTTAATGTTGCAAAAAATCTTTTAATTTTTTTCATGCGTTTAAAAGATATACATAACTTGTAAAAATCGGATTAAACAGACAAATATTTATCAAGTGGCACATGTTTGAAAATTTGCGTCGAAAATTACAGTGAACTTTCAACGTCTTTTTTTATAAAAAATTTGCAAAATCTGTAAAAATTAAGGGCAGAATTAAATTCTATGGCCTTTTTACGATATTTTAGCATAGAAAAATTTGTGATTCATAAATTTCAGTTTTCTGATTTTCTTCCATTAGAGGAAATAGTGTGCGTCGCACAGTGACCCAAAATCGCTAAAACCTAGGTAAAACCTCGAAAATCGTCTGGTATCTCTATGAGGATACGGAAAGATAGGGACTTAATCACTTCCACTTACAAAATTTCCGGACTTTAAAAATCGCTGTCATTGGTCACGCAGTTGTCGTGTGTTTAAGTGCAATTTCATAAAATGAAGTATGAATTGAATAACTTTTGAAAAAATGTATCAAATTGAATTCTATAAAATCGGTGCCATTCGTGGAAGTAAGTAGAATGTTATAAATGGAAAATTACTTAAGATAGTTAAGAGAAATGTTTTGTAATTGCAAAATGTAGTACAAGAAATAAGAGCTTGAACGTAATACATAGATATTAAATATGTAAAGTACAGTTTGTGTATCCCGCCATATCTAGCAAAAATTCTTGTTCAGGCTTATAGTTTGTACTTTTATCTTAGAGTATTTGTAAATAATAGCTGCTATTTAGATGATGAAAATTTTTACAATTAATTGTAATATTTTAATTTTCCTTCTATATAAAATATCTAGTTTTGTATTATATTATACCCTATACTTTTTAATTAGTGTAATGAATTTGTAAATATTAATTTTCAATAAAATTGTTGATATTAATTATTAATAATTTTTTTTAAATATTAAGTTTAGATATGTAATCAGCGACCTAAAAAATCCCGAGTATAGACTTTTGATTCGACTGAAATGTGTTTAGAGATTCTGGCCAGATTTTATCCGTTTGGGAGCATTGCGCGCCACCATATTGATCGTAAGTTTTTGGCATTATGGACGTCAAATAAATATATATTTGTGGAGGCTTGCTTGTTGCTTCTGATATTTCTTGACGCTTTTCTAAATAGATCATTGCGTCCATTCAGAACTATTGATATTCAATTTACGCGAAATGTGAAAATTTTTAAATACGATGTAATGCAATTTTAAAATGCTTATTTTGAAACAGTACATTTTAATTAAAAACTTACTTTATTCATTATTAAAGCAGTTTCCGTTACCTTATAATCCATTTTGAATCCAATCGCGCAAATCAGCAGGATGAATGTTGAGTTTTAAAACATATTATTACAAGTTTGTTTCAAATTAAATGTATAATTTTAAATTAATACGTTTGCAAATATTCTTGTATTGATCGAATATTTCAATCAGAGTTTGGTACGTTATATAAATGACAGTCACGCATTAAATAATAATGTCATTATTAGTTAATATATTAACTAATATACATAACCATCATCCCTCAAATGACAAAACCATTTTTGCGGGAAATGTAAAACGATCAAATGGAACCGAACAGAGTGAATAGAAAAAGATACAACAGAAAATATTGGCAATAAGATTCTTTATCTCTCGTTAGAATCTCTGTTAAGAACCTAGTAACAAATACAATATCGTCTAATATCTTGGAGTTTCCAAATTCCACGCACGGAAATCCAAGAATTACGTTTCGTCGTTAAATCCTAGAATTACGATGGCCGCTCACGTAAAATCATAAGAATACGCAGGATGCGCCCGGCTTAAAAGATAGAAGAAACGAAACCCATTTCCGGAACAAACGAGCTCCATCGTTCGGAACGTGGAAGGAGGGGAACGATATCCCCGGAATTAATTACAAACTGTGAGAGCTTAAAAGTCTCCGAAACCGAATCATCCTTCCGGTCCCGTTCATCGGACATCCAGATAACTCATTCGCGCCGATGGAAACTCCGCGAGAGTAGAGTTCGTCGCTCACAAAGGCCGAACTGTTACGGTATCCGATAGGCGTCGTCGATTTTCGTCGGATGGAAGCTTTGTCATCTGCTTCGCCAGATTCGTTCGCCATACATTCGCTGCCTGCCCCCCTTTTTCTCCCAGAATCCTAGCCCGGTTCCTCCTCGCGTCGCCACGTAGCCCACCGAACTCTCGATACCCTATCTCCCCGGTCATTGTATGCAAATCTATTCCATTCGTGGAATCGAACTGGCCTTTTTCTGATGTCTAGCTTGATAGCCGCGAGAACGATCGTCTTCGCCGGTATATCTGGACGTTTCACCGCCGTGGGGTTTCCCCTATAAACAACCGCGGCGTGCCGCGGGGGACCGTGTCCGCCGGCTTTCGGAGGAAACCGGGACATTCGGTACAGACCTCCACTATGAATTTTATGTACAGGACAATCATTTCGGCTGGACGGTCGCCTGATGCACTTTGAATCGGTTTGCATCACGACCTATGTTACCTTTTGCTCGGCCGGATAAATAGATTCGAACCGCGTCCTCGAGCCATTAAAGATTTTGCAATCGAACCGTGCGTTCAAAACTGTTTCAACAGAGTATTAGCCTTTTTCAAGCGGAAAGATCGATTCTTTTGTTGCGCACTGTTAAATTGTAACTTCTCTGGAACAAGTGTGTGCAAACATTTATTTGGAACGTTGAGAATTCTGGTAGTTATGAAATTTCAGAAACAAGTACGTGACAGCCGAAAATTATTTTGCATCGGAACAGCCCTAGTATTAAACACCTACGAAAGCAATGAAGGTAGGGAAGAGAATAGAAACGTAACTGTCAAATGCAAGAAAATATGTAAAAGATATTGGTGACAACGATTGTGAAAAATGTTTATTTTGAAAATAATGTATAATGAAAAAATGTCGAAGAAATAATACACGTCCAACAATATTTTTCTGATAGTAAATTCTTTTTACTACGAAATTACAAACTTTAGAAAATTACTCTTTTTGTAGCTTCTTATAAAATTTTGGCTCTGTTTTACCATTTATTTTTTAAAATTTGGAAACGGTAATTCTTGAAATTGGCCTTTTTAAAAATATGTATAATTGGAAGTGCGTCATTCTTGGCAGTTTGTATTTTCAGTGAATCATTTAAATTTGTCTTATCTATAATGATTATAATGGGTATAAAAGTAGGAAGCACGTTCTCCCAAATGGGAATAACCCTTCAAGGATATCGCCATGCGGTTTTGGCTGTAATCACTAGTTTGGAAGATTTGCACGTTCCCAGGACCCAGAAGGTTTTATAGCTATTACGTGAAATCCAATGCAATGGCAGCCTCCGGACTCTGTGGGTTTCTGGACAATGTTATCTGTTGTTGCCATTGACTATTGTGGAATTGAGTTTATCGAAATTCGATACAAAACGTTTCCTCAAAACGAAAATATACAAGCTAAAATAGAAACGTGAAAAACATTTTTCAGAGTAGAACCGTTCCATAAGAATATTTTTCAACTGCAATTGAAATAATTTGTATAAAATAAATACAATACCTTTTTATTATGAGGAATAGGATGTTGGTCTACAATTTCATAAACGTAAGAGTTCTCCACTCAAGGCTCTATTTATAAATTGATAATCGAAATATAAATAATAAAAAAATCGATACATAAATATAAATTTACACCGACAAATCAATAAATCTATCGTATCGGAAGTAAAAGGTTTTAGTTCCATAAATGAAAATAAACAAAATAAAGAATTCAGAAGAAAAATAATCAACAACTGAACATTTTAGTTACTAGCGGATATTTAATAATTTTTTTGGAGATATCAACGATCAATACTTGAGGATTTCTTAATCAATTTTTCAATAAGAATATCAATTATACTCTCGAACCAGTAAGTTATTTTGAGTGACATAACCCTTTTTGATATATGTAGTGCAGCCATCGCAAAGCCTATTATAGGCTTCTGATAGATAAAGTATCAACAGACGCGCCTATCGGATGGCAGTACGCTCGTATGGAAAGCGCCAAGTTACTTGAAAATTTCACAAAGTTATCCAAAAAAGTGTGTGTAGAACAGAAACTACAGAAGAATCTCGGCGATTCGATTTAATTGAGTGACTAACAGTCCAGACAGACGGAGACCCTAGAAGAAATTCCTCAAAGCATGTTTCCAAAATTTGACTGTACATATTCCAAGGCACAATTTAAAAGTTCCAATTATTAAGTTTGAACGATGTAGATCGCGGAAGATGGCAACCCTGTTAATCTTCATTTTACAGTAAGAAGAAAAGCAGAAGGTCGCAATGGCAGTGTCGCAGCTGCCACAATAATTTGGTTATAGGTTTCAGGTGTTGCCACCATAGCCCTTTATTCCACGAATAAAGCTGTCCAATCAAAGTGAAATAACCCCGTGGCGAATATAATTTTAATTAATCGAGCTCTCGCCTATGCCGTTCTCGTCCCTCCGTTACTCTCAAACAATCATTTCACTTTTCAACGGTCCACCTTCGCCGGATGGCGGAACAAATCTCGCGTAAAATCACGTCCCGTGTAATCGAGCGTTCTTTACGGCTATAAAATGTTTATCGCGCGGCGTGGCGGAAGAACGAGATGAAGGAAGTGGCGGTGGCACGATCGAGCCGCTGTAACAACGGAACGGAATGCAAATTGCTTCAGCGATACAGGTACGCGACTGTACGTATAAATGTGTATATAAATGTATATGTACTTGTGTATCTATATGTATATACACTTGCGTGTGTGCGTATATACTTACTTTTCCTTCTCGCTGGCTTCCGGCAGTAAAAATTTGACGGCGACGAGACGCTTTCCAACGGTGGTCGTCGTTCCGTATTCCGGAATCCCTTCAGCTTCCGCCACGTACACCTTTAAAGGGCATAATTTGCTCACATTACACCGGAATTATTTTGTACGTTATTCTAGGCCAGAGTTGGGCAGCATGTAATCTAATTATTTTATGCTTTTACTTATTACAAGGCAGCGGATTTTATACACTTACGACAAATATGAGTGCACAGAATATAAACTAGGGGAATATTCATTAGAATTTAGGAACGTTGTTACTTTATTTTCAAATCGTTAATATTCTTAAGAAAAGGAAACAGACTCTATTTAAATTGATCAGTTTCTTATATTGACTGATAACTATTACAAGACTGTGAGCAACTTATATAAGTTGCGCTCAAAATTTTATGCAATTGTAGTCGAACTATCTAGACTTGTGCTATCTTTTATAGATAATTATTAACCTATACTGAATGTAAAATTTGGAACTACTTACTTAGTTCCGTACTACGGAACGTACTAACTACGTACTTTAATTCAAGTATAGTAAAACTATATCGCAGTTAACTATTCGAAGAATAAACAAAAAGAAGTAGGTTCAAATAAGTATTATCGTAAAATATGACTATGAAAAGATCCATCCATGGTCGTCCGCGGTTCTTTCTTCCGATATCTTATAAATTGAGCTAGAATTGAGCTAATTACGGTGAGTTCCAATTAATAATTATAGTTAGAAATTTCCAGTGAAATAAAAATTTCATTTTAATCATTAGTCATGACATCTAATCAGATTATATTTTGCCTAACATTCGTCCAAGCGAACGAAGAAAAGTTTGATCGACAATCAGCTCACTGGACTTAGTACGTTTACTATAGAAGAAAAATCGAGAAACCGGAACGCTTCGTTCCGTTATAGTCATAAATTCGTCTAACGAGAATAGATGATCCCTGAATTCGATTACTCGTCGCTCGTGAATTTATTGCACAACATTGGACCGGGCGTTTGCAGCACTCACAGCGGGTAGTCCGACCGGAAGTCGAGGGAGCGATTAACACTCGCACAACCGTCGAAGGGAAACTGGCATTAATTGGTTAGTTGGTATTTACAATTTTTATATTGCTCGTTCGAGTTGTGAAACTGTTTATTTGGAACGTCAGTGTTCATCAATTGCTTTTGATTTATTATTTTCTATTGAGGTATGTATTGCAAGCTTTTATTTTTTTTGAGAAGGAGAAGCAGGTTGTTAGGATTACTTCGTTTCTTGATAAATTATTACGTTTTTAAGTATGTAAGGAATAGTGTGACAAGCAATTTATCGATTGACATAGTGTTTCTAAATAGCTTATAATTATGTTTCTTTATCGAAATCCAAATGAGAAATAATCCATTATTTATAAATAAGGAGCAAAGGAATAAACAATGTTCCATACCATCTGAATGACTTTTATCTCAATGAAAAACTTATTGTCATTTACAATTACAATCAAACTCCGTTTATACGAACTTGTCAGAAACAAGTTGGTTCATATAATCAGGTCGTTATATATGTAATAAATAGTTCATTCATTTGTCAGCTGTTTATAACAAGCCTCCACAAAATATTTACCCTTAATTACATAATAGTGTTACAAACTTTAGAAATTGAAAAATTATAATAATTTGCAAGTATAATAATTCTGTAAGTAAATAATGATTAATGAATTAATTTTGTATTTATTCTAATTCTAAAAAGTAAACGTAATACCTAACAAATAGCTTGTGATAATTAATACAATATATTAGCATGAAATTAATTGAAGATCTTGTAGGGGATAAAATAATAAATAACTAACATTACAAAAGTTAACTTCTCATTAGACGTTCATTTCAATGGACAAATAGCATAGATAATAGAAATTGTACTAGTATTCAGTTAATCAGTCACTATTAAAATTTCGTTCGTATAAACAAAGTTCGTGTGTAAAATCATACTTTGACGTCAGCGTGTACCACCGGTGGTTCCAAGCAAGTTGCCGCCAAATATTACTCTTTTTATTTTAGTAACACATTTCAAATGCGTAAATATGAACTACAGTTCGAAAATAAAGATAAACTGTAATACTTTTGAAGTTCAGTTATTTACATCGATTTTGATCACATTAACGAGTGATTTTCCAATAGAACCGGCCGATACGGTAAAACAGAACTTTGTTCAGCTTTGATTCTCAAGCATTTCATTGACAAGCACGTTGCTCATTGCGCGTAGCAACGGGTTGCCGAGATTGGCGCGTTTGACGTCGAAGTCGCGATTGCGTGCAGGCGGGTATGCAACAGTCGAGGCTGACGCGGCTGAAACGCGGGCAAGGCGTCTCTCGGCCAATCATTAACGACGTGTCGGCGCGGCGCGGCGGCCGGGTAGGAAACAAAAGGGAATTATTAGCCGCTCTAACGCGCGCTAAACTGATTATTCTCGACGAGATAGACGAGGCGCTATTGTGACGGGAAGAATAACAGCGCAGACACTTCGTTAATCGACGTATTGTTGCGCGCGCGTCCGATGGCGAGTTGGCCGTGCACAGCCAACAAGCGGATTGATTTCTCTGTCGTCGTTTAACAACGGAAAGGCGAGCCGGCGGGTTACGTTTGCGAGTCGAACCGATGTGCCTCTATCTGTTTGCGATCGCGACTCGCGAACTCGCAGTTTGTTGCAACGTCGCGTTGCAACGGTTGTGTGTAATTCAACCCTCGCGGCTCGATGACGTTACACTAGCTATGCCCCGCGTCAGCGCGGTAAAGTGACACTCCAGAACATGGAAGTGTATTATGATAATGTTGCGGAAATTGTCTGGACCGAATTTGCTTTGACGCTGCGAAACAGCGATGCCGGGATTCGCGCGTTAAGGTTATCGAGAGTTTCAGTTTAAATGAAATATGATACGGGTGGAAAGAACGTACAGGTAGTTAGTGGTAGCGGAAATAATTATAGCTGTGATCAGCTAACACAACAACCACTGTTAAGTTTGGTCATTAACTGCTTGCTAATTATGTGGAACAATTTTTTGGTTTCGAATAGTTGTTTGTGCAGTATTAGATTATTTCACCAAATGCTTACTAACGTGTTAAAAACATTATTTGCAAAGAAATACGAGTTATCCATTTACCTGAACGATTAGTAAAAAGAGTAAGCAAACTAACTAAAATTTAGAAACACTTGGAAAGTAAAATTAGTTATTTTAACCTATGATCGATTCACATAAGTATCCAAAGAATGATCTATCTTCAAATTTTTACGAAACATTTTAATGTGAATAATTTTTATGAAGTTCAAATTAATTCCTTCTAATAGCGATTGCACCCTGGAGCTAACAAAATAACGAAGAACGTAATCATCGATTCACCCGATACGGAGTGTAGTACTAAGGTTCAATCATTGCGAGATAATTCATTATTAAAGTAGCCATGATAAACCGCCAGTCCCGATCATTCTGTGGGCGTGTCTAATTTAAAATAGATGTGTCCAACTATAATAACAATGTCGTTACCGTTCCGAAAGCCCCTTCGGCAAGTTTCGAGAGCATGCGGAGGCGATGCCGTGGGAAGAGCGGGACGCTGGTCTGTTCCAGACGTCTCTTCAGGGCCGAAAGCACCTCCTGTTGAGTCGGGGACTGAAACAGAAAAGAACAATGCATCGTTCCGTGGTATCGACCGATAATTGACGATCTATGATCACGCTAACCGCGCCAAAAGCGTAGGGGTACACAGGGGGTTGGCGCAGTACGATCGTCGGATGAATTATTCCTCGATCTCCGGCCCCGTAAATTCACTTTGATCTATTATACCGTCCCAACAGGTTTACAATAATTTAAGTGGCGGGATTGCTGCTATAAATTTCGATGAATCTCTACTTATCAAGGCACTTCATTTTGGCCTCTGACAATTGACATGCTTGTCCTGTATCGTCAATGAAAGTGATCCAAATTCATGGAAGCATTATAATATGAGATAATATAATGTAATGATAAGTTCAGCAATGTAATTTACATAATATTTACTCTTATTTCTTGAATTTTCTAGCTGTATTTCTAATTCGGAAAACAGAAACCAGTGTAGAATTGCGACGTGGTAAATAAAGGAATTTCGAATTATCGATAAAAGAACTGATGTAAGTATTTACCTATGTCTGTATGCACAAAGTTTTGACATAAACAGAGTTAAAGTGAAATCAGTGATTCTGCTGCTTTCAACTTGTTGATGGAACAAGATGAATTAACTCATTCGTATTCAATTTTCTCGTCCTGTAACTTTTTCTTTTCTCGTTTATACCACTGACAACTCTTACATTTTGTTCAATCACATCTACAATACTATCTACAAACTATATTTCCTTAATGCTCATCACTATAAAACGTTGACCAGAAGTATTGTTCAATTAAGAGGCTGATGAAGAGTCGTTTAATCGTTTGAAATATTAACGACGAAAAAGTAAAGTATCTTACAAGCAAATTCTAAAATGTTTTAGTTGTGAGTGTATAGAGAGATATCGAGTAATTTCTATCATGCTCGTGTATCGCGAGATACACGTTTGTCGTTCGTGCGACGGTTCCCGATGACGCCGATTGTCCCGTAATGCTTGCTGTTACCGAACACGGTGACACAAAAATGGAGACCGGGATCGCGACGAGGGTCCACCGAAAGGGCCAATCGTACGTGACGGGTATAACTTCCGACGTCTGGCCATTGTAAAGCTACATCGATAGCCCGCGTTTCGTCGTTTTCGGTGTACACCCGTTTCGGTCTAATGACGGATCACGCCGTGGACAATGATTGGCGTAGCCTACGATGCGTCAAGGCCAGGCCCGACGCGCGCCCACCCGAAATGTTTTGACTGTTTCGAGTGGTGCTGTCGGGTGTCAATCACCCGCAGACGTCCCGACGTAGACGACCACTTTCGGAGCATTGTGCTCGAATCAATCTAGTTGCACGCCGCGGGAATCGCGTGACCGATTCGTGGTCCCTTCGTTCGACTGGATACTAACCCACTACGTACGATCCTTCTTCCCGAGAGGCGCCATCGTTTATAAGCTCACCGGACACTTCGTTCTTTTGAGGGAGATAGAAATTATTGCATGACCCTGTCTGCCGTTTTATCATTACTTGAATATCTTCCGACCCGAGACTACATCTTGTACTTATGACTCAACTCGAGATATCTGCTTCGAAGGCAACATTGATAATTAAACATTCTTACATATTATAATTAGAGATATCTCAATATTCATTTGTAACACGTCAATTGACGTTGTAATTCGGTTTTTTTTTTTAGTTGTTGTATCCACTTTGTTTAATTATTCATTAAATCTTCGTTTTATTACACGTTAGACGAGTGACGTAGGTTTCAAAGAGGGATTAACCAACTTAAATGGCATTCGATTGTTTTGAATCAAAAAGTAAATATTGGAGTAAACGTAGATGCAAAACGGGTATGCAATTGTTTTGTTTATTTGTCTTGATTTTTATACCGTGTTGTATGTTATTATTTTGCAAACATTATGAAATTTACTAATATTACAATGATTATTATTGTCGTGTACCTTGTTTTCCACCGACTATGTTCGGTAGTTAAACTAGTACGTCGCACGCCGAATTAACTTTGTGCGAATTTTTAGGTTTGTGAAGTGGACTGTATTTACTTGTGAAAATCAGTGTAGTGACTCGAAATATGTTCGATGCTCTCTATTTGCTTGTTTGACTATTTGTTTCCAACTATGATTCTCGACTCCCTGGGCCTCCCAGAATCGTCTTCGACGACACCTCCGCAAAGTCGTCTTCGCGGGGGTGAAGACGTTCTGGTTGGCCCTTTTCGATCTGAAATGGTTGTGGAAGGGAGACACAGTCCCTTCCCTTCTAGTCTTCCTAGTTGCTAAAGTTAATAACTAATTCGTCCCGTTTGCAATCGCCGACCGTGGCAGGTAAAAGGCAAGAAACGCTTGGCCTTAGTCACACATGCTAACGGACGGGCAAGAGAGTTAAAATTACTGGTGACTGGACACCAGATGTAAACAATAGGCAAAGAAAATCTACAGCAATAATCGCGGGCCTTATGGGTTCAGGGATTTATGGCTGCCACGGTCCCTTCTCGTAATACCGTAAAGACGATTGCAAGTTGTGAACGGGACGAAGGCTCCTATTATTCCGAAAAAACTACCAAATGTACAATAAGCCTTAGAAAACATAAAAAGTGTATACAAACTAAAAAGTACGATGGTTTTAAGGGGTCGGACGAAACGTTAAGGCTGTAAGTGGCCTTAACAATTATATAATATTACATTTTTACGCTAACGTATAATTAATTTACAGCAATTATGTTAATGATTAATCGAAGCGAATGTATACGCACCCTCCGATTAAGGGTTGACATGGTTATTACGTGCCGTAGATTATTTATTTAATAGCAAAAATCAGTACAATGCAATAAAATACGTTTTACAGGTAAAAAGGACGCGAATAAAATCACCTTTCAACATGTTTGTGATGATATCGGTTTGTCAGGTGTGGTATTTTAATAAGGGGTTAAGACTAAAGTATGTAGTGCTAGGAAGTGCAGCTATGGAAGAAACCATAAAGCAAGGAGTTAAATCGTCAATTTATTATGATACATTAATATTAAAGTGTGGCAGCTGTATTCACGAATGAATTAAACTTATGTTGTAAATTATACATTACACTAACTTGGAGGTCAGGTTATGCAAATACATTTTGAAGCACTTTTTTATGGAGCTGCAGTGTATGTGTTGAACTACCTACTTCAGTTTCTTTATTTTTATGCAAGATTTTCTTGAAACACCTGGAGGGTCTTATATTTTATAGGTATGTTCACATTAGAATTTATAAGAACTTGAAAATTAAACGTCACATTTTAAAATTAATTCATCGCGGCGTATAATTTGCAAATTCATGCAGTGTATCGTTTTCTTATGTTATATTAAAAGTATGCAAGGTGATACCGAAATCGTAGTACTCATAAGCAGGAAAGGTGAAAATATACAAAAAAATATCTCTACTTAATAATTTCCAAAACTTTCGTACCAGTACAATTATTTAATAATATATAAGTTTCTGGTTAAATTCACGAACCGCAGTATAGATGAGCATTTTGTGAGGCTGTTTTTATTATAACTTGTGGGATGTTAGAAGTTGACAATTAGATATATTATATGATCAACCATATCAAATGTTCTATAGCAAATGCTTCATATTTGTTATTTCGTCACTCCGTTATATGAATTTGATGTAAAAAGACGTTAATATGATGTGCGTCATATTATATTAATTTATTGTTGTAGAAATATATTGCGTTTACAAAAATTCTCTTACGCGTTTTCGTAACATAGTGCTCTAATCAATTTAGTTATTTTCTGCGGAAATCGAACGTGCGATTTGAGATCTCATCATCGACGTGAATATGTAAGAACCTTCTTTGACGAGTAGAGAGCGAGCGAAACGACAGGGTATCCATCGGTTCTGGATTTCCGAAGAAGCAGGAGGCAGTCATTTTCGAATATTAGGCTTAGAGGAAGCAATTCGTCGACGCTCTGAATGGATCCTTGCTGGTCGAAAGATGCTGTAAGTGTGAAAGTACAGCTACTTAGAAGATCGATGTCTTGCATACCAAGTTATTCAGTTCAGAACGGAGAATCTAGACGAAGAAATTCCACTTCAACGACTATCCTTTCCAAATTTCAAATTTCTTCCATAAAACGATCTCAATAAAATATTGATTTTGAAAACTTTTGAAGTACCAGTGATTAAAGTGTGCATTTTAATTAAAGATTGAAAAATTAATTGAATGAGATGATTGTAAATTAATCAAGTACTTGTTTAATTTATGGTTATGTGTTAAATCAGGAAAAAATAATAATCTAACAAATACGTCATTTTAATTATAAAATTAAAGTGTGATTATGTCATGATCGACATAAAGTATGAGTGTTATTGTTATTTACATACAAATGATTCGATATAATGTTCAATTGCAATTCTATAAACATTTCGCATTAATGCAGAGTTCGTAAATATGTGACAATATTATTAATAATGTTAATAGTTTAATCATGTATGTAAACTGATAAATTAGATGTAAACCACTAAATTAATTAATGTATAAATAACTAAATAACTAAATACGTATATATATTTATTTATAAATATAAATATATATACATATATTTTATAAATAAATTTAATAATTAATTAGATACAAACTAATAAAAATTATCGTTCTTTTTTCTGTACAAATTTTTTATGATTTTAAGTCAAGTTTATGCCACATAACATAACCATATCTCACAGTAACAAGAAATTACAAATTATAATTAATAGTATAAGATAAGAGAAAAAATGGTCTATAGTTCACTATTGTTCAGAGTTTTTTCTTTGTCTTATGAGATGTTAAACAAGCCTATGTGCCCTGTGACATTAATATGAAATCATTGTGTATATTTTACTACAAAATCTCAAGTTTAATATTCACTATTTTTACTTATTCCAACGTATAATGAAATGTAGATACGTGCTACTTAAAATAATTAAACTGAAATTCGTCCATAAAGTAATTACACTGAAATTCGTGCATAAAGTAATTAAACTGAATATTTCAAATGGCATATTTACATGTTGAATTCCGGGATTACATTAGACTATATCATTATGACATGTAGGGATCAATGGCCGTATCAGACCGATCATAATGGTCGAGCCTGGTCGTGTCGACAGATATACAAAATAGGATCAACGAAATTGGAAGGCCGTGGCCTTCAGAGTTGTTGTCAAAACAGCAAGTGTGTCCACCATTGCGCGAATGTGATGTATGGATGCGAAAAACAAAGAGAGTGCAAGAGAGGGGGAAAAAGGGAGAGAAAGGGTACATGAAAGAGAAAACGAATGAGAATGCGTAGATATAAGGTGCGAAAGGTAGAGGGAGCAGATGACTTGTGTATACGCGATAACGGTAACGATACTAGCGATACTGCGAATTTTCTGTTAATATTCCTTTACTTATTTATTCTAAACATATATATCGTTTTATTAAAAACCACGAAACTTCAATATGTCCCCATATACTGTTCCTACATGATATTATATTACAATTGAATTATCATTAATAACATATTTAATACCGAAAATACCTAATTTACATACTGAATGTAATTACATGATTACATTAGAATTTCATTATCATATAATAGCACATTCAGCATTGAGTAGAATCTTTTTTAGTACGCGGGTATAATACGCGCCTTTATCTCAACACATCACACCGAGCAGAAATGACGCGCTCTATACTTTCGGTTTCACGGCAATTGATAGAAGATTGACGGCAGCGCGGAAAGTGAAAGATTCCGACTGGAATTTTCACGTGCAGATTGGTTGACCTTCCGTCCCCTTCCGCGGAAGTCGTTGATTTAGAACTTGATGGCACCGTGCGCCGAATATACGTCGGAAAATGTACGCGACTGGGGCCGGTGTTCCCGAAAAATACGTCGCACTCGTCTGTCGTGCCCTCCGCGTACGCGCAGCAAGGAATAAATCACCGGTGTGCTACAAATTTCGCGTGGCGTATTTTTATTCCGGCAGATCGCGGCGGTGCGATTTAGGCGCAGGTTGTCGAATCAACCCCCCTGGCTGCCCCCTCGCGTAATATTCCCGCGATGTCGGCACGCGAGCCGACGGAGATGGAAACACCGGCACTGCGAATGAAACGGGAACAACGGAGAGCGAGGGAGAGAGAAAAAGAGAGAGAAAGGGAGAAAGGGAGAGCGGGTAGATAGGATTGCAAACGTGATTACACGACGCGCTTTCTCTCCGCAATTAACAGAGCGTACTGGTCCGGAAGGCACCGGACCGCGTAATGATGATACATTCCACGAGGGTTGCTCCGAGGGTATCCACGAAAGGGTTCGACGCATCCCGTTGATGGCAGTTCGTTTATATATCGGCGAATCGATCAATCGAATGATTCTGCAGATTGCGCGGAAGCGGGCCTGAATACGCGATACTTTACTTGTTTGGCTGTGAGTAACCTTTGGCGGTGCTTGTCGCGCTTTAGGCTTGGGGTTGAACGCGTGTATGGCGGGAGTCTTTATTTCGGTATGTCATTGTGGTGATTATTTAGGGTCACTCATTCAGCATTTTGATATACTGTTGTAATAACAACCTATGCCTGTACCTATGCTTACAACTGATGACCAATTATATTTTCTGGCAAATATTTTTATGTTATGATTTGTTCGTGGTTGAGTATCGATGTCCATATTAACTATGATACTTTTAAATATTTTTAAATTCCATGGATCTTCAAAATATATATTTTATAGTTAGAAATTTGCATATTTGTATGTTAGTAAACGCAATGAATGTAATATAATAAAAGGTTTTAAATTGTAGCTCGAATAGAATCGCGGTACGTGTAAGTTTCATATCCATTCCGCGAGAAATATCGATATACAGTTACTCACTAATAACTCCGAACAATATATATTTTATATATATGACCGACATTAAAATTAATTTAGCTCGTGTGATTTATATTTTTATAAAGTTTATCTCACATACTATAAGTTAGAGTATATTCAATTAAAAAGTTACATAGATTAATAAAAAACATTCTTTGCAATCCTTTCGTGAATAATAGTAGCGATTTTTTCGAGATTCTGTCGAAATATTGGACAATTTGAAGAAGACTCGGGTGATATCGATCCGGCGCTCTTTTATTAACCTTTAGTCGCAATCTGGCAATTTTTTATGCGAAAAGGGAACCCTGGGGAACGTCTAGCGCGTTCGACGTCGACCTGTTCAACGTGCGTACCTCTTTCGCTTTTTTCCCAACCCTCCGTTTTCACCTTCTGGGAGTCAGCGCGCAGTGCTCCGATATTCCGGATATACGGTACGTTGTACTTGTTAGAGTGAATACGTATTAAGTGGATAGTGAAGCGAAGCGCCACTCGAAAGATTTATGGTAGATTTTATCATCAATGTTCGATCTCGAAAGAAGACGAATGAGAGCAAACAGAGCTGTCGACGGGTAATGGCTAGTGACTACATGAGTCATCCAGCTATCGATTGTCACAGGGATCTATCTGTTTGATACAGGTTATAGTGGAAGTCAGAAATGGCAATCAGCTCGACGTTGAGTTGTTCCAACGCGTTCACTGCCGCGTCAGCAATTCGTGGACGATACAATTTTTTATCCAGTTTCAAAATTTAATTTTCCTGGTTTTTATAAAAGAAATCGAATTTCATGGAGATTCATGATATGCAAGAACATTGAAAGAATAATCACCAAACCGTAATGTTTATGTAAATTCTTCATCGTAGACATTATATTACGAGAACAAAATTTCAAGATAATTTTTCATTAATTTGATTTCGAAGCATATGAGTACTATTAAGCATACTTGGTACGTTTATTTTATTACGTTTTGCAAGTTATGCGGCGCTATGATTACAAAAGCAAGCGCGGTATAGGAATGACTTTAATAAATCTTAATTTTTCTTTCATTTCATGAAATAAATTATTTCGATTCTGTTGAATTGTGATAGACGTTGATTTGATAGTAAACTATGTCGTCTTCTAAATAAAGACACTGTTTCTTGAGAATTTGGCTAGGGAACAGGAAAGAAGTGTTCTAGGAACAGAATTATATTGGAGTGCACGTCATTCGCTTTAGAATCTCCGAGGAGCGCAATTTTCTAATAAAAATTTTAAACCGGAATAAAATTTCTAACACACTGTACCCGCGGGAGTTATATCTACCCCAAACGGTCTGCACTCGTTCCTCCATATTGATTTAAATTATTAATTGCTAGCTTTCCCTCGACGAATGGGGAGAACGTTTAACGGTTACTGCAGAAACACAGGCACATTTGACCAAGAGTTGGCTGGTCATTATTTATAGATCGTACGATAACATGGCTGAATTTCTACACTTCCAACAGTTTACTTTGTTCTCGATCGCATATCGCGATTATTTTCCGTCCTTGTTAACCGCCGCTTTACAGCTGTTGTATTTTCACGTTCCTACAGTGTTTCACTTAGAATTATGCAAAATTGGAATACACATTGAAAGGGATCCGAAATGTTTAAAAACTTATTTTAGTTTCAACCAAAACTGTTTAAGACATAAATAGGATAGTTTCCATCACTATGACGCCTGGATTTGTATTGCTACTATTAAACATATTACTTCGTGCCTTCAATAGTTTACAATGTATTCGTTTGTTATCATCACGCGTGGATACACATCGTGGTCCATGTAGTTTTTTTTCCATAAAAGGTGTAATGCGTCCCTTGTATTTAACTGCAGTTTATTTTGTTCAAAGTGATACCAATTGGATAATACGAAGACAGACGGAGGCAGTTATAAAAAACATAAGAAAATAAAGCAAGTGTCTGTTCGATAGACTTTAATGTTAAACTAAAATCAAATGTACATATATATGGCAGTAGTTTTGTAGAAGTTAAGGATAATCACGTTAGAAACTCAGAATTTCGCATGCACATTTATCTAGACTTCAAAAGTACATTGTAAAATTTACAAGGTTATTAAATATTAAGTGTAATGTTGAAAGTCTTTCGGAGGATCTTTGGAGGACTCTGATGAAGATGTTCAACCAAATGCAATTAAACTGAATAAATATTCTATGTTTATATACTGCAAAGGTATCAATCTTTCTTTTAATCTAGGGTGTATTTTGAAGCATACTTGATAATCTTATTAAATCAAATGTCAAATGAAGTATTTGTGAATTATTGTCCTTGAAAATTTGAATCAAAGCAGATCCAAGAACCGCCGTCGCAGAAAAAACACATATGCAACAATAGTATCTTTATAAAACACAATTCTGTAGGTAGTACAAAAGAAAACACAATTCAAAAACTTTATTTTCAACGATCAAGACAGCTTCCTACAATAGGTCAAGCTGGACCTATCATCCACCATATTGCCCATAGACGGTTTGCCAAGCAAAGCTTAATTATCGGTTTGATCGCGGAACAGTTTCCTTGAATATGTGTAA
The DNA here is from genome assembly GCF_051020985.1 of Nomia melanderi. Classification (NCBI taxonomy): domain Eukaryota; kingdom Metazoa; phylum Arthropoda; class Insecta; order Hymenoptera; family Halictidae; genus Nomia; species Nomia melanderi. The sequence goes on from NC_135005.1 coordinate 670,976, forward strand.
AATACGCAGTGTATATAATTTTATAAACACATATACTTGCCATAAGTAAATGTAAGTGTAAGCATTTTGTATTACTCGATGCAAGTGTGTTTTGCAAAAACTATACCGATAAACAGCGTCTTGTTCATGTTGTTAATGCAACGGGAGAGAACCGCGATCGTAGTCCGCATTTAAACGGTTAAAAAGAAAAGAGATGAGACTTCTCTACCCCGAGTACCCTTTGCGCGATCGCATGAATAAGCGTGAAACGTGCGTAAACAGTGACCTTTGTCGGACGTACCTTCTTGTCCTCCGTCTTGCCCCGCGATGAAGTCTTGGAGAAGAGGCTGTCTTGGTCGCTGGTACTGCTGGAAACGGCAGGGCCTGTGCCTCGTCCCGTGCCGTCCTGGTTGAGCAGGGGCACCGTGCCGAGTTCCGGTACCGCATAATCGTACGATGTGTCAACTGCACCGTTCGCGTACACCGCTGTGGATGATATAGCAAAGGAGGAACGGGCACACGGTACAGAGGGGCAAAAGGTGGGCGGGAGAGGCGCGATGTATTGATTGTGGTCAGGCGAATGCTTTGTTGTTTAGTATACGCCGTACGTATATACCGGAGGATTCGCGTGTACTCGTGGCAACCATTTAATGTGTACTGGTATAAATATATACGCTGGCGCGTATATGCGTGTAAAACAACACGAGGCCGGATGGTGTGCACGAGCGCGGCATACCTGAGTGATTGATGTTGGTGCTCTTGTTGTTCAGCATCATGTCTTTCATCTCCATAACAACGGTGCTGTAGCTGTAGTACGGGGCGTACTTTAATGCTTGGTACGGTTCTTGGTAGTCGTCGAGCTTCACGATGTCCAGAAGACGATTGCCCAGGTCCCGTGGCAACGTCGGCAGCGAACCGCCGGCGTATCTGTTGACAGAAAGAAAGAGGAACTCGTTTCAACCGTCAACCACCGCGGGAATCCGCGTTAATATCGTCCGGGACCTCGGATGGAGGTCAGGGGACGTCGGGAGTTGGAGAACTGAATTCCCCGGATGCGCGGGGATATTTCATATTTCACAGTATCTTCCGTTCTGTGACGATCTGTCGGGGGTTTTTGCTTAACCGACTCGTATCTGTGTATCCGTGTCCCCTTAGAAATAAATCTACAAGGTTGGACTAGGGTTTAAATGTAGTTACAAGCGATCGTTCGGATGGTTTTCACGATGAACTGCTTGTCGCGCTGTTGATATCGTCGATTCCGATGAGATCTAACGAGGAGAGGTCGGAGTATTGGATTTATTTCTAAAAGTATCGTGATATTACCATGACAAACACGTATTGGTTGGTGAACTTTTCCATCTTTGAGACATTTTATCGTAATATACTTATGTAAAAATGCAGCAAACAATTGCTGATACGTTCTTTGTTCGGGGGAATACAGTATAACCGATTTCTTTCGTACATACGACCAATCGCACTTTTTTGAAGAAGAAAAAGGGTTTCTATATAGGATAGGAATTAATACAATAACTGTGAATTACAAATGTTCAATGATGTTTACTCATGCTGTCAAAATGAAAATTGATTAAAATTATTCAACATTCTTTTGTACTTCTCACTGTAAGAACCGACTCTTGATAGTAGCGCGGCGTAGTCTTCCGTCGGAAGTTGATGGGATATGCAGCGTTTGAAAAATAGAAGGCACGTGCAAAAGCAGATTTTTAGAATTGTCGCCGCGCTCTTGTCAAAGTTAGGGTGTTTAAAAGGGAAGCGCTTCACGATTGCCAACGCATTCGAAGTCGATCATCAGTCGCATTCGGTTCGTGACCAACACGGTCATTGTATTTAATAAACTGCATAACTATCACGCAAGTGTACTTTTGTTTGGAAACCATCCTGACCTTTCCGACCTCCCCTTACATCACTATATCCCAAATAATAATGAATCGATTTCATTGATCTTTCAATTTGTAACAAAATTTTGGAAAATCGTAACAACCCATACGAAATTACTACTTCTTTTTCTGAGAAATAGCCGTTTCCTTCCTCATAAAAAAAATAAAATCACTTTATACGTTGCTTCTGTCTACTAACAAAAATCATAAAACTTATCTGTACTTGATGCCTCCAAATCGGAATTACAATCTGATAATATCCAGTTAGAACAGTTTGCAAACTAAGCCTTGTATTGTAAATACGAATTCTGTAATTCTCCAGTTCCTATTTTCCGAAAGTAATCAAAAGCTTCTAATCCATGGTACTTCATCGGTCATACATACTCCGCGATAATCATCGTCATACGACCTCTAGTATATCAAACACCAGGTTATTACTACATTTCCGAATGGTTGCCCCTCGTTTATGATTGTTGTCACCTATGTTATTGTCCAGTTTAATGCCCGCGCTGCACGTCAGTCGTTTATGAGTCGTTTAAAGGAATAATAATAGAACCATACGCGGATAGTCCACTGCGTGCAACATCAAAAAATACCCGACATTAAAGGCGCGTTTCGCAGGGAACGGAAGTGCATCATTTTTCAAGTGGATACTCTTTTCTACATGAAAGTTACGTCGTTCAAGCTGGAGTGGATGTTACATATTCGTCAAAGGATGCTAAAATGTTCATGCACTCGAAAACGCGAGCAGCGACGCTCTTTTTTAGGACGTTCCCTTGAAACGGCGATATCAGGTTGCGCAAAGCGGCGCCAAGGTTGAAGATCAACGTTGAAACGTGGCCGAGTTACGAAGATTTCGTCTGGAGACATTCGTGCCATACAAACTCGATATATTGCCCGAGGATGTCCGTTATTGGACGTTATTGGACATCCACTAACGAGCACGCCGGATAGAAAGTTTATTGGACGGTGGTTTCCGTCACTGCGGAGAGCCGTGAATGGTTGTAAAGTTGGAAAAGGATGCCACGACGTCTCCTGGTATTAGCGGATTTTTATAATCGCAACGGCCACTTTGGAATTTCGAAAATATATTACCGCCTCGTTCACTCAGGAATAAAATTTGGAATTGAAATTTTCAAGAACTTCAAAGTCATGACAATTCTTTTGTAAGAGTATATTTTGTTAAGTTGTATCTTGCCGCGAATGAAAAAATGAATTAGAATGTGCACGACACATGATTTATGACTCTTTGAAATCGGCACTTGTATATTATTGTAGTTAGAAGTGAATACTATCGATGTTCCTTTAGGCTGCTCCGCGTCAATTTCATGCCGACGGTTCGCAAACATTGTTTCGCCGGGATCTAAGCTCATGGTACATATGAAATAGGCACGGAACCGTAGGCCTATCTCGAATGTAAATATTATTAGTAGCAATATTTACCATAACAGCGAAGGCCGCAAATCTTTCACAACCGCGTCGTTTCCATTTACCCGTACAATACGTTCCTTATATTGAAATATTATCATTCACTTGCTTGCACTTGTAACGAGTAGGTAGGTATATCAAAGAGACAGTATGTAGATCAATATTGAAAATATTCAATGAAGTGAAATTATTTCAAAGAACAATACCTAGCCATTGAGTTCTATTGGTTACATCCAAAATATGAAGATAAAAAAGTGATCAATTCCTCATCTTCAAATTCATATGATTTAATTGCAAATACACAATATGCCAATCGATGTAGTAGTCCATCGTTTATATAAACGAAAATGATTTGTTAAATTGGGCTTTGAATAAAATAATTTATGCTGATTTTTCATATATGTACATAAAGCTGTGGTTTCGGGTATTTGATAGGATCTTGGGCTCAAGTTTTCATTGGACTAAAGCTTCCGGTTAGCCAGCCAATTTAAAGGACGAACTATTGCTGATGTAGAACAAATATAGACTATGATGTACAAGGTAGGAAAAGTGAGAATTGATCAGCCTGGAAGGCTGCCAGGCCGTTGAAGGCTTAACAGTCTAGCGCTGATGGAATCCATTGTCAAAATTTCATTGGATCAAATCTTCCACATAACCGCCCAATGAAAAAAAAAGACTATTAGTGATTTTGAACAAACATAGACAATGGTATCTAGATATTGCAGAAAGAAAGATTGAAAATCGTTCAACAATCAATTCAAAGTATTTTCAATTTTGTTGTCTAACTGTAATTGAATACATTTTTTAAATTTATTTGAAAATATTTGAGAAACGCTAAAAATATTCTAAAAATATTAGGTTGATGCAAAAGTTTTAACGTTTTTTTATAAAAAATAAAGATAAAAATTGTACACTAGCAAAACCAAAAGTAACACCAAAGGAAGAAGTGTCCTTTATATAAATTATAACAGTTTGAAAACAGATGCCATTTTTTCGAAGAAAAGAATGTTTTTGTTAGCCACGTACAAAAAACGTCAGAATGTTTGCATCAACTCGATACATTTATTTCCCAATGAATATTAATTAAACATGTTCATATATTCAAACTACACATCCGCCCGTAATGTGTCAACATCTGTATATAAAAGACGATCATATAATCGCATGGTATGAATAAAAGGAATTATCATTGTACGATATGGTGTAAAAATTGTATTGATAAGATACCTTTCATCGTCCTCCAAAGTGTACGCCATCAATGCAGCGCCCTTCTCAACGGTGGCGCAAGTGGATCCAAGATGAGAGGGCGCCTTGCCGGTCATGGGACTGGCGAAACACTTGCGTTGCCTGTGCCTGGAGACAATTAGAAATATCGCAACGGCCAGCAGGAGGATCACGGCGGTTAGCACTCCGATCACGACTGCCATGTACGTCGGATCGTCGTGTTTCGCCGTGGAGACCGGAAGCTCGCTCTCCGCGGCGCCATTTTTCTCAACAAAAACGTCGCTCTGGATCGGCGACTCGGTTGTCGGTGCTTCCTCTGGCGTGAAGTTGCCGTGGGCCACGTCTGTGCAAAAATGAACGAAAAAAGGAAAAAATAAAACGCAACGATTCGCAACCGCGTCAGCCGTACTTCAAAAAGCGGACGGCAGATTTAAACGAGTTCGCTTTCTCGGTCGTTCGATGCAACCGTGGAAATTGTTCGAAATTGGGTCACTGAAAAATGTCACGACGAGCGCACCGTGCGCGCCGTGCTCCACATTCATTCTCCTTTTTGTCTGAATATTAAAAAACGGCCGTTGGAAGGGAGAAAGATCGTGGATCATGAATTTTTCTATGGGGTCGCGCCATGCGCCAGGCATGACTAAACGCCCTTGTTACGGCCCGAACATTTGGGGCAGAAAATATTAGCGGTACAAGCCCGCTGAGTATACGCGGAATCATTAAGCGGAAAGAAGGCACTCGAGTGAGTGCACGCGGAGCGCATAATCAAGCAGCGCGCGCCGGCTTTCGCGGAATTTTCCATTTGCTTGATCGATGGATCGCTGAACGATTCGGTTGTCTAATTACGGATTGCTCGTGGGTACCTCGTCGCAATAAAATTTTTAATAATGCTGAACTGGTTAAGTGATACGTTGCTTTCGAGAAATGGGGAAAACCAAGCGTAAGCAGATACTCTGGCTACTTTCATTTTCTCGTGATATTATGCTGTAATAAAGGGTTACAAGCTTTTTATTTTTGTGGAAAGAATGAATTTTAAAAGTCGCAGGATCAGTAACATTTTTTATTTTTTTTTTTTTACGTCGGTATTTGTTTTTATAGGTATAACTAGGTTACTTGTTTTTATAATTGTTAATTCCGGATGTTCAGATTTTTTTTATAGTAATTTTATGATAATAACATTTTGACTTTCATTAAACACGAACGAAGGTAATACCTATGTAAATTTTTTAAACATACAGATTTATATTTTTGCATAACAGGGTTACTTATTTTTATATTTACTGATTCTGGATGTTCATGTTTTTTTATGGTAAATTTAGTAGTAGGATTCAAATCTGTATTAAAACCGAACTAAGATAAGTATGTAGATCATATTTATTGACTCTAACTAACAATAAGATATCATCTCCCTCACCTATAAAGAACCTAAAATTCAGAAACCCAATTTCGTAACAAACCGCACCGAAAAAAATACAGATTTTCTTTTCGTTGGTAAAAAATTACCGTCATTTTATTTAAGTAGACACCATTTTCTGTAAGGTGTCGGCGAGAAGCAAGACCGAGGAAAGAACATTTTTATATGATTCTATCTTTTCTAGTGTACATCGCTTTGTTTCATTTAATACAATACTACAATTTAAAATAAACGAATGAATATAATATTAAAATTGAAACAATTTTGAACATTATTATTTTTACAAGCATTTACCACATTTCTTCCTTGACTTTAATAGAATTTAAAAGAATAATTGTTCACTTTAAATGAAGGGTTAGAGTACAGTATGTCGGCTACAAATGTATCTGTCATTTTTATTTAATAATTACAAGCATAGTAAACATGCGATTGATGTGATATTACCTCGTTTATTTAATTATAATTCAAATGGTAGAAACTGTTATATATAGTTAAAAAACCTTTTCATTTCTACATATATATGTTTTTATTATAAAAGTCAACTGATGAAAAACTAAAAATACATCTTTCAGGCATGGACGAACCCATATTCCAACATTTTTGGAAAGAGACCGAATAATAAATGTTTTAAGATTTAACATTGAATTTCGTCATAAAGCTTCGCGTTGTTGTTTATATTCTCAAAAATAAGCAAGAAAGATTAGTCTTTAATACTGAAATGATAATGTAATTAACAAAACCGCAAAATCTCAAAAAGACTGGATAAGATTAGAATACGAGCAATCTCGTACACAGTTTTCAAAAATGTACTTCGAAGAACAAACATTTTTAAAGTTAAAGATGCATCTCCTGTCAGTTTTGCATTTCAAGAACTAACCCACATAAATAAGTCCGCACCTCTTGCATCTCATTTAAGAAAATCTGAATTAGCGTTTAAGTACACAAATTTTTTAAGTTTTTATAACTTTACCGTGTATACGTCTCTGGACGATACTTTGTCGAATATTTTCATTCTACGCACATTTGCAATAAGCAATTAAACTTTTACATTGCAAACATTTATCGATACGAGAACCAGCAACTTCAGCACCTTTTTATAATGAAACTTTTTTGAAGATTAAGTTTTACTTAAAAACAAAAAATATTGATTTTTCTGCATTTTAAGATAAATAAAATTTAATTTTCGCAATTTAAATTCACCCATAGTATAGCACCTATAATAATAATAAAAGTATCAGTTCCAGAGGAGTTTTCTAAAAAAGATTTTTACAACACGTCCAAAATCTCATGCAATTTGTAATGTTATAACTACAGTAAAATTTCTACACACGGATAAAAACAGTTTCCATTGAAAAATATTAATTTTTAATTTAATTAATTAATTTTAATCTAGCAAAAAGCAAAGAAGAAAATACTCCAAGGGGAACAACAGAGCCCTCAGCATCTTCAGACGACCGTTAATTAGCTATTAAATGAATTTTTCCGCTTTTTCAAGTTTCACCAGAACAATATCTCTCTCCCAGGATGTTCATGAATCCTCGTTCTGTCTATGCCATTAAATAAAATCTCGCCAGACGTTCGAGCGCGATCTAGTCACCGGGTGGCCGTTCATCGAAATTATCGGCGAGCAACGAGGAAGATGCCAGAGAAAAAAGACGCTCGACTCGTAAGCGTGCGGAAGTCCGCGCGGAGTCGTCGATGAAGTCTTCCGGACTCCGTCGCGCGCGCGGTGTTCCGTGGATTCCTGGCAGGATTATTCCCGGCTAAACAAAACTGTCGTCGCGTTTGATATCGGCTTTTACGTGGCCTTGGCGTGCATCTCCCTCTTTCTCTGTCTCTGTCTCTGTCTCTTTCCCTCTTTCCCCTGTCACCTCCGACAAACCGTCTACCTGCCATGTATCCCGTATGAAATCTGATATTAAACATTCTTCACTCCGGAGGCGGGGGTTAATTGTGAAAAGGGGTTTTGTTTCGCGGAGAGGACCGGACCCGTCAGGTGGTACGACGTAGACTCATCCCTTCGTCGAGCGCTCGTGGCCACGGGCTCGTTCGCAATTTCACGAAAGTTAGTTCCCATGCAAACAGTGGAGCTACTGGTCTTGCTGACCAGAAACTGACCAGGCGGGGCACGGGTTCTAGATTCTCCGGAAACCGGAAGCCTGATCTTATTCTGAATGTAATGTCCTAATGGTTCTCGTCTACGAGAATTTCTTCAATTCGTAGGAAGTAAAACGAATTATTGCATGGTTTTGAAGTCACGCTTCAGATCCGCTGAAAATTCATTGTTTGTTCACATTGTTAACGGGAGATTGATTAAAAATGTGACTGACTATTAAAATTATTGATATCGATCGTTGGTTCTTAAACATGATCCAAGAGATGTCTTTATCATTGTCTCCCAATGAAAATAACTGTAGTATGATTCTCTTCCAAGATTAATCAGCAAGTTTCGGAAATTGTGTTTTCAGTGTATTTTTCATATTAATTTGTTACATTCTCCAACTATTTATATCTTGTAAACTGAGCCATTTATTAAGGAAAACGAAAATTAATGGAAATATTTGTATGTGCGTGTTTTTGATAGGGGTAAGTATTATTTTATTTACAATGACTTAATGATTTCTTATAGCTTTGATAGCTGTAGTGCTGATTAAAGATTTATCGAAAATAACGTTCTATATGAATAATCTAATTTTCTCTGCCAATAATAACATAAGAACTAACACAAATAAATTTTTATATTTTAGAAGAACCAATTCTTTTAGTCACAGTGGAAAGTTATGTTTCTGAAAAGGAATAAAAATTGAGCGTTGCTTAAGCATCAGAACAGAGCAAATAAAAAATTGTTGTTTATGTAACAAAATTTAATAGCAATTCTGTGGTTTCACTAGCGTTTCGACGTGAAATTAAGAATAATCATCGAACAATTTTAAATATTCATTACTCTTTTACATTTTTTCCGAGTGCCAAACGATTTGAATTTTGAAACGTCATTCGGTATTTCAATGAAAAAGCCTTGCCTACGCGTGCTAAACAACGCTTTAAACAATGTTCTGGATTCTGCGCTACAATTAAATTCTTATCACAGTTACGCGCCTGCAAAGGACTTGGAGTGTCATAATCGGAATTGAGTTTCCAATTAAATTCTTTATTCGTCGGGCTCGTTACACTCGCGCGTACTTGTATGCTGTATTGCGTCTGCTTTGTGTGCTGCGATTGATTGACCGATTTTTTTCTCTTTTTCTGTAACATTCTATACAGCGTATAACGCTCACGTTGCACATAAGTGGATTTAAGTTTACACACTGGACAATTTGAAAGACTCGAATAGACTTCTGACACGGGAGAAGTGGTTTATGAAGTATATAGTTTACGATCAAGATTTTTTTATCATTCTTCAACCAGCTTTTCGGTAAGAGAAATAGTTTTTTGGCGAATTGATCAGATTTGTGAAACATTTGGGATCTTTTGCCAATTTTAACACTCCGTGGGCAATATGGACTATAAATGGTTCCGCTGGAAATTTTATTTTTTAGTTTCTCTAAAACGGAGAAAACAAACTGCCTAGATACTCCATCTACAAAAACTTGTATCCATGGGGGTTAGGCACCCCATATACCGTTTCCCATGATCAGTTCAATTTCAAGTTTAAAGAGGATAAAAAAGTTTCTGTTCTTTTAATGGTCCATATTGTGGTCCGTCTTAGAATTTTTGAAGTATTTAATGCAGAGCAGTAGTGTACGAGAAGCACCGAACAGACTATTGGAAAAATTGTTCCTTTTAATATGTATATCTTGTGATTTGTTCATAATTTATCTGTATAAATCATTTATGATTTTACTTTTCAAAATAATGCTTTACTTTGTTTTCCAAGAATATAACTTACTCAAAAATCCCCCAAATTGAAGTCTCAAAATAATTATACTTCTTTAAGGACTGGCAACTCTTTTTATATTTTTTTGAAAGATCATAGTCTTTTGAGTGAAACCCTACAATATTTTTTTTTAATATTAACTTTTTACAAAGTTATGCACGTTTAAGCAAAACCTTATTTTTTCATGACTTCACTTCGACTTTTAATTTTTATTTCAAACTGATAAGAAGAATTGGCTAAAGTGTTATTTGTGTATTAAATTAGAGACTACAGTAAGTATCTTAGAATTTTTTCAGATTTTTGCAGAAATCATAACAATGAAAAATCAAGCCTAACTATAAATGGTCCATATTGCCAACTATGTCGGTGAAAAACTATGTTGCCGGTGGAAGATTAAGTAAAAATGCATTCTAGGATAAATATTAGTCTGATTTAGTATTATTTTTAATTTTAGTCCTAGATAAAAGTTACACCAACTATAACAGCACTGTTACATTGGAGTCATTTAATTTTGTACAAATACGTTGTTTATATATTTATACATTCATTTTTAAAGGTTTCGCAATGAGAATTTTTAATCAAAGGATAATTAAACATTTTCTAACAATTGTCTCAGTTGCTACTGCATATTAGATTGTTCTCTTAGATCTTTTACATGTAACTAAATATAAGAAACACAAAAAAACCTTATAAAATATTAAAATTTACTATACAATACGTTTTCCTGCTTAATTTAGGATATAATATATTATATATAATTTAATGTATATATTATGAATTTTCTGAAACTTAGAAATATATATTTAGTTCACTTGAGTTATGTATAGATGGCTCTGACAGATCACGTAGGTCACTCAAATGTTTGGTTATCTTATTCTGTGTTCAGTTACGCTGTCTTTCGTACGTCAATCTTCATTATTACTGTAACTTAGTTTGCTGCGCATTTCTTTTGCTCTTTTTATTTTTCAATCCAAAATTTACACGGTTAAAGTGAGAATTTTGACATTTTCACTTTCTTCGCATTCTTCACAATCTTCTTTCGAATTCGTTGGGCATTGTTCAAGTGTGATTGTGCGATTTGTTAAAGCTCATGTTACTTCTCTTCAAGATTAAAGCTTCTACTGTACATTCAGGAGAACTACACTAAAATGACCTCAATTAAACATTTAATCAACGCACAGTTTGAGTTGTACGAATCAATTTTTTCCACCACTGCTGGTTTATTGGAACTGGACAAAAAAGATGTCACCGTAGAATTTATTCAATCCCGCATGTTATTGCTCAAGCGTAACTGGTTCAAGTTTGAAGCGAATCACGAGATAATCACCGATAAATGGACCGAGGATCTTATAGAGCATCAGTATTTTAAAGAAAACCTACCTTCACGATGCGAAAGCATCGTCAGAAAGAATCAGGACCTCTTTAACGAGATTCTCAAGCATACATCAAATTATTCAAACCAAAATGGCGATCATCAAAATTCTTCATGCAGCCGATACCAGTTAAGACGATCAAGAAGGCAACTGTATTTCAATATTCCGAAATTTGATGGCTCGCGCGAAAAGTGGCGTGGATTTTGTCTTTTTTTCGAGGCACTCGTAGATTCGAGCGATACCATTACTAACGACATGAAATTTAATTATCTTAGAAAAAGCATAAACGAAAAAACGTTACAACTTATTCGTGACATTCCTGTAAACGGTGAAAATTTCGAACTCGCGTGGAATACCATCACCAAGCATTATGAAAACCAATATCGGCATCAATAGATGACTCGAGCTGTTGTTATCGTAGAAAAGATTGTCAACAGAGACAAAAAAATTGTACCGTCTGCGCTCAAGGATGTGCCAGTGCGCTTAAACGTTTGTATTTATCGATGTATTTCAGAAACTAAGAAAGTTAGGAAAATTTTTTCTTTTAAATATATAATTTCTATAATAACATAGAAACTTTGTAAAGCATATGTCTTTATATACACCAAGATAACAGATGTAGCTGTAGACAATGAAAATGAACATAATATATTATACATCTCTATTCATGTAAAATTATATTTTAAATCTCCTTTCCTACTTTGAAATAATTTTCCTGTCCCTTCATGAAGGTTTTATCAATTAATTAATATAATTTCAAAGGTACTTCAATAGAAACAACAATTCTACTAAAACCTAAACAACAAACTATATCGTTTCTTTATTAATTTTCATGTATAAATTGTGAACATCAGAATAATTCTAAATTAATATTGATGTTATGAATATCAATTCGCACATGTAATATCTAATTTGTGGTTTCACGATATCCTGCGCGCGTGTCCTAGCAGAAAATAAAAAATAAAACAAGCGGGGACGCTAAAATAGAATACGTGTCCGCCATATATTACCGCGGCTCGACTAAATATTTTCGAAAGTGGCTGGGACCTCCCGCGATACCGAATCCCCGTTTAATTATAGCGGAGCTCGGTTGCAGCGCGATTATTTCGCCATTCAAAACAATAACAGACTCGGTCTGCCATCGCCGCAACACATTCGGTCGGTAGTACAGTAGTAGCCAGATTTACGATCGGATCAGGATGCTGCGCGATTGCGACAAGGGTGGGCCATAACTTACGTAGGTGGATCTTCCGCGTATAAATCATCGCGCGAACAGGGAGATGCAAACAGGATGCCTTTCTTCGCGGTAGGAATGAAAAATAAAATCAATGGAGGAACGAAAACGTAAAGGAGTTCGGTAAGAAACCTCGCTCCTTCGTTTTGCAGTTTCCTCGCGCGTCTCTGCATAGACATGCTTCCTCTTTCTCGCTTCTTCACTTTCTTTTTCCCAATCTCTATTTCTTAGTTCCTTCTTCTCCCTTTTTCTATATCTTTCTATATCTTTTCATTTCTTCTTTTTCTATTTCTTTCTTTCTCCTTCTTTATTTCCCACTTTTTCTTTTTTTATTTCCCGCTGTTTCCTTTTCCTTCTCTTACTTTCATTTCTTTCTCTGTTTCCCTTCTTTCCTATTTCCTTGTTTCCCACTTTAACTTCTCTATTTTCCTCTTTCCTTGTTCTTTCGCTTTCTCGTTCTTTCTTTTTCTCCTTCTGTCTCTATTCTTCCCCACTCGTTATCTTCCTTCTTTTCCTTTATTTTTCTCCGTCGCATCCTTCTTCTCTATTTCTTCATTCCTGTTTATTTCCTAGTTTCCCTCGCGTCAAACAACAACTTGAACTATGAGGACAACGCGGGCAAAGATGTCGCTTCACGTGTAGCGCGGCCATGCAGCTGACGCTCGACGTCAAATGCTACTAATGCGCTCCTTGATCTCGCGACGTACTCGTTCCCGCGAATTCGCGGTCGAAAGAACCAGAGAAACATGAGAGTGTAAGAGAGGGGGGGGGGGGGGGAGAGAGAGGGGGAGAGAGAGAGAGAGAGAGAGAGAGAGAGAGAGAGAGAGAGAGAGAGAGAGAGAGAGAGAGAGAGAGAGAGAGGAAAAAGAAGAATAAAGAATAAAGAAAAAGGGGCTCGGCAATTTTCAAACGCTTTGATTTACCGCTCGAAACGGAAATGGAGCCGCGGAACTTCGTTTCAATCGCGACCCCGTTTTCAACCGGCCGGGCTTAATCGAACGTCCGCCATTGTGAGTCGGCCACCGTGGGATTGTCTGGCGAATGGATGCTTCCGGTGCTTCGAGCATGTCAGACGTCGCCGCCAAGCGTTGCCTTAACGCGTCCCGCCTCATTTTGATTTTTATTTATTGGCCGGCATCGCGTCTATTGTCAGATGAGAGTTTCCCTCGTTCACGGCGAACTTATCGCGCAAGCTTTGTGTTCCGATATCTACTCCTTCTATTCATCGTCGCCTAGAATCACTGAGCTCAGGGATTATTAATTAGAAAGTGTCCTTCATTTGGTACTAATTGCACGCGGATAGTACAATCGAACTTCGTCAAGTCGAATCGTAAGGGAAGGCGTTACGTCTTCCAGCTACAAAAGTTTCATCTTATCGGTTTTCGAACAAAAGGGGTTTAAGAAACGAAAGTTCGACTTATGGAGGCTTTCTGAAGGTTTTTGCTTAGTGAATTTTGACTTACATAAGTTGGCCTTCTTCTGAATTTCAGTTGTAGAGGTAAGATACATATTAAACGAGAGGTAAATGTTTCAGATTACAGAGTTTTTATATTTCGACTTAGAATCTCGAGCCATCGTGGTTCCACTGCATTAGAGTTTTTTTTAATAGACACCTACTTTTGTGCATTGTACATTATCCGGTAGTAATATATACTTATTATATACATACTACTGAAAAATATACAATTCGCTATAAGATCTTCGATTTTCATTCGGACAGTAAGGTTTTGTTTTCTTTTCCTTTTAGTGATACGTAAGGATGAGGGAATATTTAGATTCGTTTTATTAGGAATTATAACATTAAATATGAAATATTAAATGATATATTTTATACAGTCTTTAGACGTGTATGTTAATCCTTTGCGCTCGAGAGGTGACTCTCAGTGATCACTAGATTCGATATAGCAAAACTATCGTTTTATAATGCATCGATATGTAAAATATTGAAATACAATAACTTTGTTTCTTAATTTATATACGTTTCCTCATTTGTCAGTTTCGAAGAATGTCGTTTATATCTCACTGAAAAATGTTGAAGGTATACTTCAACCTTCACTGAAGGTTGAAGTTGAAGGTATACTTTTACATGATAACATAAGATGAAAATCGAAAGTAAAGTACTACAATTTCATTTTTAAGTTATTAATGTTTGAAATCCAGCTATGGCCATATATGAGTTGTCTGCTTCTATCCTTCGCACGATACGTTATTTCACGTTCGTACTAACCTGCCTTACACGCGCTACTATTGACAGATAGTCATATTCTAGAGTGATTTTTGACCCTTAATAATTTAAAAACGAAACCGATTTGAAAATCACAATTTTTTTACTCTTGAGTTTCGTTTTATATTATCATGGAGTTCTGAAACTTTTTCTTTTTTGTATTGAAAAATATTTTAATATCATACTGTTAATAATACTAAATTACAGCTACAACTATATCGAATTATTATGTTTTGATGTATTAAGATAATCATACTTAATTTGTGTTCTAACATGTTCTGTATTTAATTAAAGTAACTTAATCATAGTATTCTCCAAATATTGTATTTGCTCTGGCAAATTTTTGGTTTTAGCGTTATCAGAGTATTTACCAACGTTCGAAGGGATCAAAGCGTTCATAATCTGTACGATTTGCAAATTTTACTGTGTTTGTTCTACTCATTATTCTCATTACCATCGTTATCGAAATCAATTCTTTATTGAATACTGATGCTGTCAAATGCGTTGAAATATTAACGCTTCCTTCATCAGTATGTGAATATTTCAGAGAAATGATCCATATTAATGAGTTTCAGGATTCATTATTAGGCTTGAATGAACCAATTCATTGTTCCAGCAATTCATTAAATGACAGATTTTTGGAAATTGGTTCGGTAATTTTCAATAGCTTGCCATTTTGCATTGGTTTTCCATACACAGAGTCAATTTTATATAATATTCGTTGTAGATGTATATACTTATTTACCAGACGAATCAACGAATGACTTTTTTAAAATGAATTTTAAAAATACTTGCGACAGCTTCATATAAACATAAACCCTAATATTTCAGACAATTTAGATTAATATTCCATTCTCATTGAATTAATCGTTATAGAAACACATTTTTAAAGAACCGAAGAAATACAAGCGAAACCAATTAAAAAGAGAAGTATAAAACAGGGTCTACCAGATAGCTAAGAATCCACTACCAGATCCAAGAGGAAACGCGAATCCTTTTTCCTTTCATACTCATTTCTTCTTCTTTCTGTTTTATTTTCCCTATCCTATTATATCCACCAACGCACATAAACCCGACGCATTTATTAAATTAGTTTCCCTCCTTGCTAGCTCTCATGAATTGCGTTTTTATTACTTGAAAACGAATCAATAATTTATCTGACGCTATATTCTTGTATAATATTGCGAAATACTACAATTTAGAAAGATCTTTAACGTAGGAACTATCGCCTATTTAATACGACTGACACGTATGTGTTATAAAAGTGACAACATTACACATTTTTAAGTTTCTACTGCTATTTAATACACTATGCAAGCAAAGCTATTAATTTGAAAATAATTTTGGATATTCAACACATCGACTTCGGCTATTTCTCCAATTAAAATACATTCGCTGTGAACATTCTTTGTGAAAATGTACTCATATTTTTACTCGACATTGAAAGTAAGATGGTAATATGAATATGACACAACAGGTAGAAGATAGTTTAAAACTAGATACCTCGTTTGTTGACATCGACGCGTTAACACTGTCATGACATCAATAACTGCAAAATAAGAAAACTAAACCAATTGTTTTAAATGGTACGATAGCATGGCTTTATTAGGCAAAATTAGAAATGTTCTGCAAAATGGCCACCAGTTCAATTAAACTAATAGAGAATCAGTTATTGATTAGTTACGATTTTCCGGCGGAAATAAATGACCTGTACAACGAGCGCGCGAACCCTCGTTAATCAAGTTTCATCCTTTCACATCCTCCTACGAAAGGAAGCTCGTCGAAACTGTTTTTCACGCAGGTGAACGAATCGCAGCCGTGACGAAACGGATTCGAAAGGATTCGCAGATTAATGCCGCGGCTGAAAGGAGGAGGCCTTTGTGAACGGCCGAAACAGGAGCTTTCGCAGCGGGCTGTTGCTAATGACGCGTCAGCCGGACTACTTTATTTCAACAAGTTCGCCACGCCGCCCCTTTCACCGTAGAGCAACCCTTTCCGCGTGGCTCCCTCATCAGATCGACCCCCTCCAGACAGATAATTTCATACGGATCTCATTCGCGTGCCCTGCGTGAAACTCATGCTCGTCGATTCGACCTTCGTTCATTTATTTCGAAGGGAAGGGATAGGAGCCAGTCGACGGGGTGGAGTAACAGGAAATAGCGAGCCGAAGAAAAATGATTCGTGGACGACGCACCCCACGAATGTAACCGTCAAGGCTATGGATACATTGGGTGCGTGTAGGGACGAAACAATCAGACATTCCTAGGAACAATGAATTATACGGAGATGAGAAGTTGCCTGATTTTCTATACGTTACAACTACACAGGAGGAAGGGCAATTGTTCGAGATATGTACACTGGCCCACAAACGTTTAGGAAATCGATATATTTATACTGAGAATGCTGTGATCACCGGATGGTTGTTATCTTGAAATTTTCGTACGTACGATGTTTGGGGTACATGTGAAAATAATCTATATACATTTCATTGACATCGAATAACGCACGTCTGAAATGGTTTCCAAATGATCAGACGTCTAAAATATATAAATATTATCATTATTGCTGTTGAGCGTCGCAATTAGTTACGGCGATGCTCTGGCTCAGTTTCAGATTAGTGATGCTGAGCCTGAATGAAATAATGAGATTTTCGATGAGTTGTAATTGGATCGATGTCGATACGTTAAGTTGTGGAATTCTTCGTTAGAGATTCCGTTGATTCGTGTTTTTTGTGGAACTCTTCGGTAGATGTTCCGTTGATGCGTGTTGTTGGTGGAACTCTTCGGTTAGAGATTCCGTCGATGTGTGTTGCTGTGGAACTCTTGATGAGAAATTCGCTCGATATGTGTTAAGATTCTACCCTTAAATAGGTGGCTGTAAGGGTAGCGTCGGGGGATGAGACACGCGGATTGGTTGTTTCCTAGAGTTACAAGTTTTGGACAGGGAGGAGGCCGTTTTTCCTAATTGGTGACAGTCACTGGAAAGTTGACCGCCTCCAAGTCCATCGGTCACCTGCAGGTATCGAGAGTACCTTCGCGTGACGTCATGGAAATTCCGCGTGCCTGGACCGTAGCAGGTAAAAAACTGTATGAAGCTCCTTAACCCTGATAAAACATGCAAAGAAAATATCTAAAATGTAAAAATGCTAATCCTCGAACAGCTGAGGGTGGTTGTCGAAGATAATGGTCGATGGCTTCATAAAGTTATTTGAGCTACGATCCCTTGAAAGATTTAGAGGAACGTTGACGTAACGGTGTTTCAGTTTGGGATACCGAGCGTCAACAATTGCCATTTTTGCATGGCCAAAAGAATTTCCTTTGCGTCGTAGTACTAAATCCAATAACAGAGAGATTTATTTCAAGTATAGAAAGTTATGAATCAGTGGAGCATTTTAACGACAAATTGAGAAAAAATTGTTTAAATATGATTAAACAATTTATCTAATGAACGGCTCATGTACAATGTATAACACCATTAGATTTCGATACTTTCTCACCATATTCAGTGTGTTGTATTAATGTTATACGTTACAATGTATTAACACTATATTAATGATACTATTAGTAACAGTATTAGTGGTATATAATGCAGTAGTATTATATTAGAATAATATACAGATACTAATAGTACTACATCTATATAATACTAATATAATACTAGTATTAATACAATACATAACCCGAGGCTAATGCCAATGTTTGAAAGAAGAAATCGTCGCAGGTCGAAGAAGCCATTGGATTGTTAGCAGCATGGAGATTATTCCCGTCGAAAGTGTAGAACTTCCAACAATAATCAAAGGCGAGGCACTCCGCCGTGAAAGTCTCGGCGGAAATGTAGCAATCGCGCCTTGCAGCCCTTCAAACACCCCCGCCGGTGGCGAAAGGGATTCGTTAAAAAGTTTAGCGACAGTTCTATCCCGTTTATTTCCTCGCAATCTCTTTGAAGACAATCGTTCGATCCGTCGACGAGCACGTCTGCCGGGGCGGGCCGGAAAGAGACGAAGGAAAAAAAATAATGGATGCGCCCGGGGTCCAATATTTTCAGCTACCGTTCTGTACTCGTGACGTACCAAATATTGGAACATTGTTTAAAAATTGAAATCTTAACTGGTCTACAATTTTATACGTTACACATTTATACAGACGTTCTTTGCATTTATTTAATTCTATACAAATTTATTATCATTTGGTGTTACGTACGCTATAGTTGAAATTTGAAGTAAATGCTGCGGAAGTTATTTGATTTTTCAGATTTGTGCAAGTACACGTGGGATGTAGAGCAATTTTCTTTTGTTTTATTAGTAAATAAAATATACTTTAGTACACTGTTGATAGTCGTTCATACTGTAGAATGAATGACTGAATTGTTTCTCCACATTCCATAATTCCAACATAAAGTTTTGCATTCGTCAAAAAGCAAAAGTCAAAAGCAAACTCATAGTATGCAAACAGTTTGATTATTACTTTTTAAAACTATGTGATTTCGAAGATTTATTTTTTAAATAAATTTAGAAAACTGTGGTATTAAGCTCTCAAGCATCCAACGAATACAAAACAAATCGTAAGAATTGACTAATTCACTAATTTACAAAGTACTTTTCAAGAAAATATAATTTTAGTTTCTCCATACAAAAAATTATGCACGAAACAATAACTGAAACACCTATCCTTCACTTTAACATTTCAATGTTCTACCAAATACATGGCATTATTTGTCACTTTCAGTGAAATAAAATAAAGAAGTGATCGAAATTGTTATTATTTGACTTTCAAAGACTTGTACATATTTCATCACTTTAATTTCGAAATGTACAAACACAACCTGAAAGGTACTTATATTTATCCAGTCGATTATTAACTCTGTTACAGTTTAGTATATTCTTGAAGTATTGTACGACAGCTCTGCAGGGATTTAGCCGTTCCTTCGCGTTCTCTTTCAGAAGTGATGTAATTGCTCAGGGAAATGCAAGAACCCGCATCTCGTTTTCTTCCTTAAATATTCAAAATATCGAATCCCTCCACTGATATATCGCGAGCATTTACCTCGCGTCTGGCAGCGTTGTGCTCGCTACTGGGTATCAGACGCCGGGAACCGACCCCGGCTTCGACCCTAAGATTCCACGCCGGATACTCGATTATTAATCGACAGAGAGGAACTGGTCCCGGCTGCGAAAAATTTACCTAAACTTGTCTCGTTAATAATCCCATTACGTTGCCGCAGCTTCGCGAGATTAACTCGCATGGTTCGCGCGAAAAAGCTCGCGAACAGGGGATGAAACTAATCGTAGCTTTTCCCGGTTTGTTATCCGGAGCCGGTGCACTTTATTAACTGCCAGGTGAATTGTTCAGCATTATTTGGCTGGAAAATACAGTTTAAATACGAACACTATTTTCATTTATCTCAATATGTTTTTAGCATGTGGAAACAGTCGCATGCAACAAGGTAGGGGATAAATTCAGAGAGATGCGATTTTGAATTGAAATGGTGAAATATGCAAAAGTTATCTAAATTTTTGGGTAGTACGGAGATAGTATTGTATATTTCTTTGTGAAAACGTTTTCATTTTTACAATAATGTTTCCCGTATGCAGTCACATTTTGATTAGAAGACTTTGAGTTATGCTATTAATAATAATTTGACTATTTGACTTGGCTTTGTT
This sequence comes from Nomia melanderi, assembly GCF_051020985.1. Lineage (NCBI taxonomy): Eukaryota > Metazoa > Arthropoda > Insecta > Hymenoptera > Halictidae > Nomia > Nomia melanderi. The sequence continues at coordinate 691,280 of NC_135005.1, forward strand.
GGAATTCTTTATAATGTGTTTGTATTCACAAATAGTATTAGCAAATATACGATAAAGTTAGTATTCAGAATGTTCCTTCTCGATTTAACATTCTGTATTTATCATTATTTAACTGGTACAAGTGACTAACGTTTAAAAATTTCAGATCATTAATTTTGTAAACCGAAAACTTGCATTTTTTAAGTGGAAGATATTTATACGAGTGAATATTTAAATCTTATATAACATTTCAATTCAATAAAATCAAATTATAAGATTACAATTATTAATGTATATTTATTAACGTTGTAATTTCAAATTAGAAGTTTAGAAAATTAGAAGAAGTTAAAAAGACAGTAATAAACTAACTTTCATTTTTCTTAGAAGAAACAAAGTATCACCTTCCCTAGCAACAAAATAATTTCAAATATGAAACGTCACAATGCTAATCTTTGTTGAAATAAAAACAGACAGAAAAGAATAGTAAAAAACTCCGGTAAACGTTCTGAAAATGAAAAATAATTAACTACATATATTATTTTTTAATTGTAGCGACTCTTCGTCGAAAAGCCATCGAACATTATTTTATAGTAAATATAGAATGAGAACGAACGAATGTGATAACATTACTTATATTACGTCTTAAACTAAATATTAGTAATATTTACTTATTTTTATTTTAGTCCCTGTATAATTTCCACGTATGATTTTAATCTTTGTGGTTTGTTAAGTAATATAATTTTATTAAGCTGAATAATTTTTAAAACGTATTACATAACCTTCAAAGCATATAATTGTAAAAGGCATTTGATATAAGTAAATAAAATGGATACTGTCTGAAATAAAATCCAAGAAAAATACAGAACGTTGAAGACATACACTTCTAACATATAATAGGAATACACTGTATCAACTTTGCCACAGTAGAATTGAATGAAACGAATATTCGTCTGGCTAATTTATATTTAACGTTAAATAAATTTGCCGTGCAGATTTGGAGAACGAAATAATTTATTTATACCTTGTAAGAGTTTCAAGCAATATCAAAGAAAATAGTAGAAGCACATCCAGCGAAGTCGGTAGCAAACGCATCGATTCAGTGATCATACATTTCGCTTCCGTCAACGTTCCAGCGTTTTCCAGCTGCTATTTGCTCGACGGGGAAATTGTCTGGGGTACATTTCCATGTACATCCTTTGAGATGAAAAAACAGTGGATGGTGGAGCGCAGACTGGAAAAGTTTCATGCCCACTTTATGAGTCCGTTGTTAGGTCGGCAAATCTCGCTGACAAAGGACCCTTTGTACGGGAATGGCTTGTAGAATGCTAAGATGTTTCCTCTAAACCGTTCGCTCGCCTATTCGATTCGTAATATCGTCCGTTTATTTAAAATAAAAATTGAAATCGCAACGTTTGATAGGTCGCTAGGGTTGTTTCACGCGCGATTCCATACAGACGCGAGGTATCTGTGGTTCTGGGGTGGAGTTGTCCGCATGATCGCTTCTTTTATTCTCAGCTGCATCGATTCTTTCGCTCGAAGGACATCTTTGATGCTTATTTAAAGGCATTGCCGGGTTAAATGATAAAACTCGAAAGTTGAGTTTCGTGACACGGTTTTTACGCGGAGGGCAAACTTCTCTGTTCAATTGTTTGGCGACTCGAGCGCCGTCGCGTTTAATTCCTCGGTACGCTTAACAAAGAATCTTCCTCCGGGTGGGTCTGTACCCGCTAGCTGGAAACGAAGAGAGTTCCAGCGCGAGTTTCGTTCTTGTTGTTCGCCCTCTTCACCTGGCAAAGCTCGTTCGGCGCTCATCTTTTCCTTTTTCCTTCCCTCAGATTCTTTTCGCCGGATTTATACATCATCTTGGAATTAATTGGATTTTCTTTCCGTGGCTGCGACGGAACGGAACTGTTCGCCGATTTAATCGCTCGGAAGAATCAACTAATTCGTCGAAAAATAAACCGGCGATGTCTATTCGGCCGAGAAAAAATAAAGTGGCATGAAACGAGTGGAACGGCTATACTGTAACGATATTTTTCAAATAATAAAGTTCTTTGGAAAATACGTTGTTTTCCGGGTACACGGATTTTATACGAATCATATGAACCGTGGATGTGCAATCATTTTGTTTCCTTTAATAAGATTTAATGCGAAGTAAAAATCAAACCACGAATTAAATAATTCTTTGACCACGTACCATTTATAAATACGCTCCGTTTAATTTAATATCGAGTAAAATATTAAATTGTTTATTGAAGTATTGAAAGAAAAGCAAATATGATTCAAATCTATGGCATTTTAGAAGATAAAAAACATAAAATCAGTTATAAGAACATTCGATTGCGTCCAAATGAAAAGTTTACGTTAAAAAAATATATGTTTTATTACGAGTTTTGAAAATATTTCAGTAGTAACAGTACCTGTTACGACCATACATATCAAATTTCTAAACTACCCAATAATGCGAAGAACTATATCTGCATCGATTGTACCTAGTTCATACAACAACATTTATATATGATAACATTTATAAAAATGAAATGATGTATGTATGCATCATTACATATAGATAAATTATAGTGTTAAAACACAGAACAAAAACAGTCGAGCTAACTTTGAGAACACTCAAGTTTTTCCTCATCAAGTGTAAGTGAGCACGAACTTTTGAACAATACTGAATGTAGTTTGATATTTAGCGTCCAATACAGTTTCTATCTAATTATGAGCCAACTTAAACTGCGTCGAACTATCGAACACCGTTTTCCCTTGCAACATTAGTTCCAGAATGTAGCAAATATTCGAGCGCAGTACAGACCAGCCACAAGCTTCAGTCGCGTTTTCAAACCAAAGACGTTCTCTGTTTCCATGAATCGTGCAGTCCTGATATCGGCCCTATTATAAATCCTCTTTATTCGGGACTCGGGTACAGGAAATCTTCCGTAAATACGGGTAAACTCGGCATAAGGAAACGATTTCCATTCGAATCGGACGGAACTTATATTCAGCGAAGAGTATCAAGTACACTCCTCGGGACAGCGACGTGTTCCGTGATTTTATATCACCGTTGATAAAGCGCTTTCCTCTGTCTAACGTTCACGATGTTATTTCCCCCCCCCCCCCCTTCGTCGGCGATACGGACAAGTTGATTTCTATTGAAACAGAGCGTTATCTCGTATCGAGTCCGGAACTCCCTCCAGCCGCGTGGAAAGAAAATATGGAGCGCCGATGGGATAGGAAAAAGAAGACAGCAGAATAAAAACAAAATAAAAAGGAAGAAGGGATAATAGAACACGTAACGATTGGCTAGTTTCGATTTGCGCGTTCGGCCCTACGCGAGGAGACGGTTTCTTTTTGTCACGAACGTTGTACGACTTAATCGAAAACGCTCGAGTGACAGACGTATAATAAGCCGTTGTCAATTACCGTGTATCAGTTTATACGAGCGGGCCTTCGGGTTTATTTTCCAATGATTGACAGTCGGTAGCCGAGCTGTCGAGTTCGCGAGGATGGGTTCGAGGGAGAGCCCGGCACGCCGAAGTAGAAAAGAGGGTGGCGCGCCGGTGGAATCGGCGCGCAGACCGGCCATGTCAAATCCTATGCAAAAGGCGAGGAATTGCAAAAACTCATATACACTGGCTCGGAACGATTTTGCGTCACGCGCAGAAATTTTTCGTTCTAAGTTTCAGCTGTGGCCCGATGCTACCGTGCCAATTTTTTACCGGTTTTGTCCTCTTACTTCGCGGTACGCACTGGGAAACGGGTGTACAGTATGGGTCAAAATAAAATGCATTCTGACGGTATGTCAACTATTTCGTGTACGCAAATATTAAGTTGAACAGAAAGTCTTGCCGGGAAAACTCTTATGAATTTGTGAAATTTGTTCAGATTTCATCCTGTTTCAGGTATCTTTTCGTTATATACGTTTGAGAAGCAAGGGAATGCAGTAATATATACCTTACATTGAGAAACAAATTATTTGTTTCTAAAATAAATGCTTACTTTGTCTTACCTACAATTTACCTATAAAACTTTTTGTTTAATTCAACGCTTATATAAAATTTAAGAAGAAATAATAAAAGTATAAAATTCATTAAAATTTGTTCTGGCCAATAAGTAAATTAACTCTAGGTGCCTGAAGTTGCTTGTTCAAATATCAGCATCGATATTTGTTAAATATTTGTTGTTTCCATGACTAAAGAATATTGCAGTTTATAAATAATATTATCGTGATATAAATTCTTTATTATTATTATGATTGTCGTCGTATAAAGAAAACTTGGTGAATTAGCACTACATAAGAATTTATCTTGTTTTTCATCTCACACCATTAGACCTTTTTCATTTATTATGTCACCGATATAACAGGCGAAAGAAATTCTTCTATTATCCCCACTTTTGTAAAATAGTCTACAAAAATGTAAATTTGTATATTTTAGAACCTTAGTATAGTTCTTACTACCCTCACCGAAACTTTTGATTCGGAGTGTACATTCGTTTTATCGTTCTGTACTGCAGACTCTCGTGTGGAACGGTTCGACAAAGATTGTGCAGTATATCATACAAGAATTACGCGTTCCACGTATCCAGCCTTTCTTTGGGAAAGAATCCAATATATTCTTGTCGAGCGGCAATAGTTTGAATAAAAACGATCGGTCCCGCATACTCACCGGAGTCAAAGGTCACCTCGCTGATCATGATCCACCTGTCCGAGAAGTGGAGTCTCAGCTTGACGTATTTACCAACCCGATGATGAAGCTTGATGGTAATGTTTCGTGATGTCTCAAATATTTTATCTTCCATATAAGTGTACGTAATCGGCTCTCCGGCGTAATATTTCCCACCGATGCTGAACAGTATGTCGACTTGCGAAAATACCTGCAACATATGATTGAGAGCTGTTTCAGTTAACCTTACACCTGGTAACATCAGCGTCTCAAGTATCGTTCTAACGTATCTTATACAATAGCCTTTCGATATCAAAAGAATTGCAGTATTCATAGACCTATACTTGTGAATAAGCAATTACGGAAATTATTGTTTTAAAAGTGACGCGATTGAAAACTGTTGTAGTTGATTTTGCACCTCGCAACATCAGAGTCTGAAATATTATTTTGTGAAATGACAATAGCGCTTCAATACACATATAAGAAGAAATACATTATTCATAGATGTACATTCATGAATTAGAACTTCCGGAGAGTATTGTTTTAGAATTGGCAGCTTTTTCATTTAATTCTGAGGAAGCAAAGTTTTAAATATACTATTTCAATATATTTTATGTGATAATACTAACTCTTTAATATAAATAAATATGTATTATTCATAGACATACTTGTATACTTATAAATCAGTAATGCTGGAGGCTATTGTTCTGAACTAATATAATTATTGGATACAACAGATAAAAACTATTCTATGTAACTAATAATACAGTTGGTGTGTGAAGATTAATCATTATCGATGTAATAGTTAATAAAATTCAGGTATTTTAAAAAATTAATTCTTTAACAATGTGTTACATTTTACAATTCAAATATAATTAGAGGAGAGTGATCTTAAAGATAAATTCCATCGTATTTAACATTTTATTTTTAAAAGTTAGTCGTTGCTTCAAAAATAGTACCTCTCTCGAGAACACTTTTGCAGTAGAACATTTAGTTGCTCTTGTCACACGAATAGTGTGAGTATCTCAAAGCTGATAAAAGAATCATAGCGTGATAAATGAACGTTACGGATGGTTTGCCACCAAGGTGGAAGAAAAACAAAGTTAAATTCTACCAGAGATCGATCCGAAGATCAAGAATTTCCATAATATGATAAAAAGGGCGGGAAATAAATATCCATTTTTATTATGCTTGCCGCAAGCTCGAGAGATTGATCACGGCAGCCTTAAAACACATCGGAAAACCTAAATAAGCCCGCGTAGATGAAATAAAACAGACATAGACGAAGTATGACGTTGATGGATAGAGCCGATTTGAAAACCCGACCTCGTCGAAAAAGATTTCAGAACAAAGTAAAGTACGGTTCTTGGTGTAAGGGAGAATGAAAGTCGTATGACTCCCGAAGACCTTATAAAAGTTTTACGCATCCCAGAATTTCGATAGGGCACATGACCAGATCGTAAATCAGAGGCATTATCTGGGATCACAGCGGGATTTATTTACAGTATATCGAGGCTACAACTGTGTAACCCTATTGGTCATCTCAATGTGTCCATTTTACGACCCAATTATCAATTTCTTCGCGTGTATAGGCGTATCAACGGAGATTTAAACACGAACAATCCTGGGACGCGTCGGAATCGATACAAATCGTGTTAAATTTCAGAGACAACAATGTCGAAATATCAGATTTATCAGCCAGATGACGTAAATGACATTTATCTGCGAGTCAATGATGCAGGTAATATTGAAAGCCATGAAATCGAAATAACAGATATTGGGTTAATGACACTTGATGTACGTTGCATTAAGCTTGCACGCTTATAAAACATTAAAAAATTTAAATGCGTGCCCTGCGAATTCCATGAAACTCGTTCAGATTTATATAAGTTAAGTTAGATATATTTAAACACTATGGAAATATTCTTTATAATCGTATTTGCAAATACTCCATAAGACGATTTTAGAATATTAAAAAAGGATTCTCGGAAGCCACTGAAACTAACATAAATGTCAAATTATTTCTACTTGTATTGTTTCTCTTAAGTACATCTTGACTCTTATAAGTTTTTTCTTAGCAGTACTCACAGATACAATACTTAATTAAATGCAACGTATCGTTTTTACGAAAATATATATAAAATTCAAGAAAAAAATCTTATTCTTGTTCTACATATAATACCATACGTTACAACTTTAGATAGAAAGATTAATTGACTTTTCTTTAAACAAAATACAAGTTCCTGATCGTCACAAATATGTTACACTGGTAGCGAACGTATTATCACTTAAGATTTTTCGGAATCTATACTTCTTCAAATTCATTTAAGATTGACGATGTTGATCCAGAGTGATCCGAAGATATTCCAGTTCCTATGAATTTACTGAATATAATTAAACACATAATCTGAAAAATTATATTTATGTCTTATTTGGTTTACCTGAACTGGCGATCAAAAGAAATTCAAAAGATTAGAGACTACCAAGGGTTTCTTGAGGTTAGGGTTTCAGAGTCACGTAGAGTTCTAAACTCTTTAATATCTAAGACATTCGTACAGAATTACGATCCAGATTTCGACCTCAACTTTACAGGTTCTTTAGAATTTTGTTTGTAGAAATGCCACTAGAGTTTCATTAATATAATCATAAGATATAGATACTTTGACGCTACTTAGACGCTACTTTTTGTGTTCCGTTACTATTACAAGTGCTTTTTGAAGGACCTTATAGGTCCTACAATGTTCTGGAGGATTTACATTTTAAGCGTTATACCTAAAATGTCTATTGGATAAAATAGCCTTAGACACGAGTTTCACGAGTCTCTAAGGCTTAGAATAGAGTCCCTATAATAGATGAAGTCTCCATAAGTTTGAAGTCCATGGGTCTCTAGAAACTCAAATGGTCTCAAAGGGGGGTCTCTATAATTCTGGGTGTGTTTGATGAAGTTGTTGCAAGTTTTGAGGAGTTTAATATCAGAGCTACGAAATGTTTGAAAAGATTTATTATAAACGGGAAGACACAAATATCTTTGTTATTTTCAACTTAAAAAGAACGACTAGAAAACGATTTTAAGAGTCGAAACTAATTTAACGATGCCTTTATCGACTGCCAAGACATTTAAACCAGAATCTAACAGATCTATGTACTCTGTTAGTACCAGGCCTCATGAAATCAATACATGCCACGAATGCTATGCTGTCTAGATAGGTGTTCATTAGTCGAAGATGAACTATAGTCAATCTGATACCACACCTGTCGTCACTATTATACGTCTTCTTAAGTGTTTAATAATCTATAAACTACACTTAATGTGATACAATACTAAATAGAAGTAATCGAAAGTATTCATAAAAAGCAGTATACAGTAATCCTTCCAATCTAAGTTCATCCATCTACACCTGAATTCCGACAAAACAGTAACCATCGAGATCTCTTTCGCAGATCCAAAGCTTGGCGCTTCAGTGGGCCATCAAATTATCCGGCGAAAGAAAACTTCCCCTCGGTAGTCGGAGTATGGGTCGAAAGTCGATAACGTCATTGTGACAACCGTAGGGCAACATCTGGAGCGGATCTGCTCGGCGTCGAGGCGGCTCCCAAAGATTTCGTTATCGTAATTCGCGTCATGTAAATCCAATTACGAAAGATTCGTTTCTGGCGCGGCGGGACTTGGAAACGATATCCCGGTGACGGGTGAGGCGTTTATCCGATCGTATCGGTATTGATGTACATTTGTCGGTGTGTAGATGGGCGGGTCGTCATAAAACTCGTTTATTTCTCCCTCGTTTCTCGGTGTGTCGATAGCGACAGTTCGTTGGCAGGGCATATTCAATCGAAGCTCAGGGACAGGTGTAATGGCGTACCCTGCGCGCGCGCATACACTGTACATAGCTATGTAAGTATGGGAATAACTGCTTTCTTCCAATATATTATACGTCGTTAAAAATTACATTTAGCTTGCTTACGTCTACTGTATTTCTTTTTGTTATTTCTTACTGTACGATGTGATAAAACAACAGACAAATGCAAAATAAAGTTACGCATAATATTTAATTTAAAATTTATATTATATTTTCGTCTACATGACCATCTGAAACCTTGATCACTGAAGTGCAAATTTGTAGTAGTTTATTGATATGCGAATGCATTAAATTTTCTAAAACACTGTTTCGCACGTTTAGAAATTTCGTTCGGAAATCTATTCTTTTCACTTTCTTGAGTAATTTTTCGTGAAAATGCTCGAGTGGCGAGAGATCAGGCAATCGAGGAGGACAGGCTATTCTCTTTGATAATCTCTATTGTTCTAGGTTCTTTAAATGTTTACCACATAGTCAAGATGAATGTTTGGGATTACTGTTTTCTTGAGACATAAAGTTACCAGTGGAAGTTCATTGTATGGATGGAAAAGCATTCTTTTGACGGATTCCTAAATATTCTTTTCATCACAGTACCCCCTCATCTTCCATCGATTTTTCCGCCTACGAAGCATCCCCTATACGTATATACATATTAATACTTTCCTCTCGTTTAACAAGAGTATACTGTTTGTAATCGTTCTGTGAATTGTCAACGGATATAACCTTTAACACGTTAAATGCCATATGATTTCATAGAGCAAAATATACAACATAAAAAAAATATAATATTAACTCATTTGATTAAATTGCATTATTACTATTGCACATTTACCTAGCTGAATGTCACCGCATTAGGTAGCATTATTTATAGTATAGAAGTGTTTTCAAATAATCGTGGTTTAATTGAATGAACTATAGTAATTCGACTTGGTTAGGAGTCACCAGTGGCCCCCATTACATTCAACGTGTTAAAGTATGAGCAAAAAATATCAAATTTCGATATATTAGTATAAAATACATTCTTCCATTTTTTTAATACTCAATCGCCGTGTTTATTTGCCTAGATAAATCTTTCTCTATCCTTACTTTGCCTTAATAAGAGTTCCTTCGTTAAACCTCCTTTTTTTTAACTCGTAACAAATCATTTGTTCAAAATTATTATTCATATTCTCCGAAAAGAATTAATATAATGAGCGATGTTTGACGCATTAAGTATCATAGACACAAAATAAATTGTATATTTATTCACGGAGAAATACACACCACAGTATCAAACTCGTGGAAGTGGTATCGAATGACAAAAATTACCAAGCACAATTGATAGAACAGGTCAAATTTCAATTAGTGGAATTAGGGTAGGCTACGCAGTATTGGTATACTCGTATGTAGTTAATAAACAAACATGATTTTAAATGAAATGAAATTAGCATAATGCGTGTTATATAAAAATAGAGAAGTTACAACACTAAAAGAAGAGTCACAAAGTGATCTACTGATATGATCAACTTGTTTATTTCATACAGTCACTCAAATAATCTTACACTGTACGTAATTATCAGAGAATTGTATAATTAATTATAAACTGTGAGTTATAACACAAAATATAAAGTGTGCAAGTAACATGTAATACCCTAGTATTGATACCTAATGCTACATAATTTATTATGACCATTTTAAATTCAAATTACCTGTATAAAAGTTTTACGAATTCCTCTTAAGTTCAAATGGAACGCCATTTTCTTATTATAAATAACATTCAAAATGAATGAACAGTCAATGTTCAAATTTTCATGATCTTATGAATGATGTTAAAGAAATGCTTGCTTTCCTCTTTATAAAAGCAGTAACAAAATTTACGACTAAACATCGGAATATAGGAATTTACAGTCATCTCCGTACACTACAGTACTCTGTAATATGCTCATGCGGTCGTGAACGTTCACCAGGAATCAAGCCACGACGAGGGACGGAAACCTTCGGTTTATCCGATATAATATACCCGATGAAGCTTGACAACTGATCTGGAAGCAAATCCCCTTTCTCTACAGCGCGGTTCAACGGAGAGAAATGGAGGTTTCGGTCTCCGCGCGCGCGAGACGCTTTTATTTCCTCCCCGTGTGTGCCGGATCGCGAGGAAAATAGTTCCGTTGCAACCCGGTGTGCAAACAGATCCTTGCCCCCCTCAAAGAGAGGCGTTACTTCGTTCCATCGGCGACTACGCAACAAAACTCTGGGCGTGTGTGTAAACGTTTTAAAAGGATCCCTCGCCCCGCGCGTTTTATTCTCGCGTCGTCACTTTCGACCCCCTCGCTCCGCCCGTTCTTCCGACCCGATTTACAGATTAGCTCCGCGCCGGTTTCCCCTTTCAATCGCGACACAGCCACCGGAATACGGAAACGAGGCAATTAGCGGCGTCGACGTTTGTCGCTTTAAGCGACTAGCTGGCTAGGGCCGCGTTTAAAAAGTCATGGATCCGCGGAATTGGATCCGATCCCCGTTGAAACGGTTAGAGTAGCGTCAACGGCGCTCGTGCGGCCCTCATTTTCGTCCAATAAACGGTCGTCCAGTATACATTATGCTGGATGGACGTTGGCGGCCGGTTTCGTTTCGTTCCGTCAACAGTCGCCCGTCAAAAGGCCACGTCTGCCGGAGCAAAATTGAAATGGAGGCTGTAGAAAAGGCATTTGTAAATAAAATTCACGTGGAAATAACTGTGAACGTAGACGAAGGATCGGCGCACAGCGGCCCCGGATGCAATCGCGGGAATTTATGCACTTTGATGAGTCGTAAGGTCAGAGGATACAGTTCGCTGGTAGTTACACGAGCGACGAAAAGTATTTGCACACCGTCGGAAACGCGAGCGCGGAGGCATCTTATCAGGCATAACTGTGATTCGCCTCGTTTCTTCTCTGTCTGGCTCCGAGCGGAGGAGCCTGGCTAAGTAAATTGACTCACAGACGTCTCGGTCGTTAAGTTTATTACATTGGGATGTCAAACATTCGTCGGGTATACAAGGAAATTACAAAGTGATCTTGTTACTTATGCATGCGAACGCGCGCCGGGGACTGCTCTCCGCGCGTGAAAGCTTTCTTCATAGGCGATGAGGTCTTTCGAGATCGGTTAGCTGGAACTGACATTTTTGACTGCAATTACTTCATCCGTTCGCTCTTGACCGTTATGAATAACGACGCTAATATTCGTGTAGTTGTGAAATTGGTATGCGATTACGTAAGTGGTCATTGAATAGAAATTTATATTTCGCGACAAATATTCTGTAAACGAATGACATAGGAATTTTCTTTGTATATCGTCGAACGCTTATTATCTTTTAAAATTTTTTAAATGTGTTAGACATACGCACAATTTGTGATTTATAAAGGACAAATATATAAAGTTATAAGTAGGTTTAATAGATGTTCCATAGACAATTATTCAGATTACAATGATTTTACATGTTCGATTTTGGAAGATAATTAAGTATAGATATCCCATATTATTGTTAACACTTCATATTGTAAAATGACTGTGACGACCGGTATTTTTAATATTTAAAAATATCGCTTCAATGGAAACGTTCCAATCACACCGTTTAACTTTAAGTAGTCTGTTAAAAAATGAAATATAATTCAATGCTTCGTAATACGAGTTATAAAATTCACGAGAATTATATTACGTTCGAACAAGATTTATTTTCTATATTTTAAATAATATAACCAAACATCTCACAACACGGCTAACTAACTAGATATTCCACGCGTAATACACGTGTAAAAAATTCCTGCAGTGCTTATGTTAATCCGTTTAATTAAATTTTCCCCGGCACGGTTAGCGGAGAGGGTTGCTGGAAGGAAAACTTTCAGAAAAAAAGAGGGGAGAAAGGGATTCCATTTTCAAGGTCCCGAAAGTAAGAGTAATTACAAACTTGACGATTCTCGGCTCCTTTCACAGCTGCTTGCAGCTAATTTCGTCTCATCTTCCGAGATGACGTTTCCTTTTTATTCACAGGATGGTGCCGCCCCTTTTGGCAGATCTCTGCTGCGAGACGTGCGGGATAGGGCTGTCTGCTCGGACCGGGGACCCGTTTTGGTATCGCAGTCTATTATCGCCCGTAGCCTGGCATGTTTCGCCGACTGCTTCCGTCGAAGGGGAAAATGTTATTTGGATATCAAAGATGCGCCACGGGCGAAAGCCTCGACACAGCCATTGTGTCGGAGGTTCCGGTTTATGAGCTTGCGAAGCTGCGCTCGCCAAGGTCACTGTATATAAAACCTGCCGGCGTGGAAGGGAATCCGGGGGACGATCGGGCGCGTTCGGTGCTTCTGTTTCGAAGCCAGACCACGAAGAGGGCACCAACATGGCGGTTTCAGAGGGCCGCCACGTCAAAGACCGGTCATCGTTTATAGTGCGCTGTTCGCGTTTGTGTGCGTGCTCTCGTAACCCTTTGTAGGTACTTAATATTCTCTCTTTCTCTCCCATTTCTGTCCTTCGCGTTCACATAATTATATTCGATGACATACCCGATAGATGGTCACATTTTACGCCACAGTTGAGCCTCGATAAGTCGAATTTCGAGGGAAGTCGAATAAACTTTGAGTAACGGAGGTTTCCACTTATCGAGTTTTCGAGTCGTGGCTTCACTTATCGGGTTTTCGAATTATAAAGGTTCAACGAGAAAAAATTCGACTTACAAACGGTTCGTTAGATGATCCTACGTAATCGACGCGATGGCTGCGTGCGTTGATGTATTGTAATTGTGTAGATTATGAATTAGAGGAAGTAATAGTGATAGATAAATGTTAGAAGACAATTGGGGCTTTTAGAGTCAGTTTTTCTTTAAATGGAATTAGTATGTACATACTGATTTTTACTTGTATCAACTTGTTCGAATATTTTCTAGGGTAAAGAGGTATCAGGGTACATTGTTTAACCCATTGCACTCGGAAGTTTTTCACTAGAAATATGGCTTTGTGAAAGACATTTCACGCTTTTTATCCTAAACACAAACGCAAGATTTGTCGACTATGAACACCATTCACGCACTGTATACACTGCTAGCCAATTATTAAAAACATTTGTTATTTTTTGCATGTAAGTGAATGCTCTTAAAGCGTTTTTCATAAGTTTTTCAGTAATGAATAGTAATACAAAAATATCGTGTAACAAACAAACCATAAATATACGTAACGAAAAGTCTGAAACGTGAAGTACGCGCTGTATTTGCTGTTTTATTTCAAAGGATCACGCTTTCATGGATGCAAATTTTATTGCAACGTAATATCGGATGCATTGTAAATGGAATTTCACCGCGACTTTGTTCGATTTTGTCACATGTAATGCTAATTTTCTGAATGAAATCATTTCGAATAAATATTTGCTTCTTCTACTAATTGTCAGCTAAAAAGAAAATATCACATGTTTCTCGATTACTTAACACTACAATTACAATTCGCGTGTATTTAACCCTTTTAGCGTTGAAAAGTGCCAACGACGATATATCGTTGCGTATGCAATGACGTTTTACTATTCGCATCGCGAGAGAACTCTGTCTCAAAATAAATTTATAAAATATTATAAATGGTAGAATTTCAGGAGCCCTACGTGAGATGTTCCACGAATTGAAAAAAATTTTTATGAGTTTAACTATTCATTATGTTCGATAATGTAGGAATTCAACATGTGGCATTTGCTACAAATAATTTTGTAATTTTTTTCATAAGTAATTTCATAGCAAATAATTAAAAATGCTATATTTTTGCTTTATATTACGTGTCCTTTGTCAAACTAAGCTAAGCCATGATTCTTTTTATTTGTAAATACTGTTTATACAAGAAAACTGATTTTTCAATTTTTCCTGATGACTTTGAATAAATATTATTAGTACGATTATCAACAAATATTGGAATACAATTGGCGCTAATTCAATCTCCATTTATTTCGTAATGTAATCTTGTTTTGAATTTTGTAAATATCATTCTCACTTTTTTTAGATGATTTTTTTCAAGCCTTATTGAATTAAATCAAATTGTTACGGTATTTTTATTACATTACCTTTTAAATGTTTACCTTATAAATACAACAGAAAAAAATATATATGTTTATTATGGTAAAATTTGTTGGATATAACTTAAGATGAAATTTATAATTCTATCATAAATATTCTTTTAAAAAAATTGTCCAAAGCTGAAAGCTAGTTCGTTAAACTATCGTATGGCAAAGTATCCACACTTCAGTATGTGGAAAATTGGTAGAATAAATATTCATGAAGAACAGTTAATTTTTTATGCATATATTTAACGTATAATAACTACCAAATTACAATTTGAAGATTGCGAAAGAAAAATAGAGTTTACTCGTTAGATAATCAAATGTAAGTAACTGCAAAGAATTAAGTTTTCATGAAGGATAGGAATTTCTTTTAATCAAATTGCAATACAAATTTCAATGCTAATTCCTCTTCTGCAAGTAGCAAATTCTGCATCTTTAAAATCACTTTGCGTTATCAACCTAAACTGAATTTTTGAAAAACAGCATCCGCTGTGGTTGTTTGTAGGAAAACCTCTATGACCGCCGAATCGAAGCAGAAACGCTCTTCTCACAGATCCGTACCGCGAGTTCGTGTTTGCGTTTCGCGGTGGGCGCGTTTTTCCTACCGTTCGACATTTTTTTCGCCCGGTTTCCCGATCCTCGTATTAATTGGCTCGAAAAAAACGTCGGTTACCTGCCAGGCCCGCCGAAATGTCCCGATGATTTTTTCGTCGGCTCGGCATCCGCCCGTTTCGCGGAATAAAATGTCGTCAGTTTTATTGTGACCGCGCGTGAAATTGCTGATACCGAAAATGTGCATTTGCCTCGTGTTCCTCTGACTGAAGTCGATTGAACGTTTCAATCAAAGAGTGTTATTTATTCGAATAAATGCTCCGATATAAATGTGATCACTGGGTAAACGTTATTTGCGAATGAACTTTTCAATCCTTTGAACGGGTGCGATGTCAAAAGTCTACCGGCCGCCGTTGAGCATGATTTTTATTTTTGTGTTGAAAATTTCAGAGAAATGTTCGTAATTCATATGTAGCGAGCAAAAATAATTTAACATTTAGATCCACGTTGCAATGTAATACCCGGTAACGGTGCTATTAGGGTGAGCCGCAATGTTTATATTTACATTCAAATTAACCACGGCGAATGCAGTATCAAAACTATCTTAGACAGCTTCCAATATTTTACTTTATCTTTAAAGTATACAAGCTTTTATGAATTAATATAGCTTGAAGTAGATACACGGTGCAGTCTGCAATATCCAATGCTAATTCGTAAACATAAGTGTACGAATGTTAAACAAGTTGAAACTAAGAATAAAATAAAAGTGAATTTACAAAATTCAGTCGACGTACCGGAACCTAATAATTCAGCTATTCAGAATTAAAGAGGAATAGAGGACAAGCGTTAATTTTGTACTCTCAATAAGTAATAAATTAGTTCTTAATTAATGAATTATTACTTCCATTCTTCAATTTGAAAGAGTACTTTGTAGAGATATGTGAGAATCGGACAATGTCAGGAACCTAATTATCAAGTCGGGTAGAGTTGCCATATTTGTAAGTGTGAACTAAAAGAAGTAATAAATGGAATAAAATATAATGAAATGTTATTTTAGTTACTATTTTTACTCCATGCTCAATCTTTTATAATTTGAGAAATCCCGAGATCCCAATTCGAATCCGAAAAGAAATAACTGACCCGATAATTTCCAGTTCTCTCACACCGTTTCTTCTAGGCATCAATCATATGATCAAACAGAAACAATGCTTTCGAAACAAAATAATAGAGAATAAAAGTTTACTGCTCCGGAATTAAGATCACAGATGCGGCAACACGTGTGTACGTTCGCAATCAGCACAGAAAGAAGACATTTACGAATAATAATTACACTGATTATCGATTTTCCTAGCGTACGGGAATAAACGGGCTTTGTTTAGCATTGTACCGTATAACAGCGAACAATTCCGTCATATTGATTGAACGCCGAACGCGTCCCTCTGTTTGAAGTGTGCGCGGAGCGGCGCGCGGAACGGCCGGGGAACACTTTTATCCGAATCAAAATTCGGGGGCTCCCGTTTATGGTTCTGTTCAATAATCGTCCATGCATATTTCACCGCACGCGCCGGCAAATCTTTAAATGCGCTATACCGCAGAGCAAAACACTCGCGTGAGTTTAAAGCGGATTTGATAGGGATGCGCGGGGATGCACGGGCCACAGGCCGACCGGGCAGCCATTATTGGCGCTTCAAGTATTCACGTTATCGTGCCGCCACCGTTGTTGTTAATATGCATGCATAAATATTTCCTCTGCTATAAAAGAAAAATAATAACACCGACCGCGGCCGGTCACGGAGCGGCGCGGCGCTGGCGGAAAGCCCTGCTGCTCCGGTGTTTTTCAGCTGGCAGGCTTTGTCCGTAGGCAAAACAAAACATTCGTGGAATAACATGTTGGTAAGAATGTTCGTATCCTTTTTTTGTAGAACGGAAATTTAACAATTTTCAAACATTATCACCGAAAAGCAATATTTTTCTTGTTACTTTTTTCTTAGAAATTACGGTTGGAATTATGAAAATTGAGAGATTAGTTGAAATTTCAAGCGTTTAGTTTTTCATTAAAAAAGTATTGTGTTCTGGAACCTTTGTGCATTTCTGTCGGAATAATATTTTAAAATAGAAAAATAGAGAAATAGAGAAATAACAATTTTATTTGAATAGTGCGTGAAGAGAACATAAAAGTGATAGATTACCTTTAAATGTAATAAATAAATACACAGAATAAGTCATTTAGAAAGTTCAATCAAAATTCATTCATTTTAGTAGTGAACTCATTGGTTTCAATATAAATCTACATTTATCATCTGGGATTAAAATAGGCTGTAGCCTGCTTTCGAAGCGTCATTATCTGATTGATTTTTGAACTTGTTTAATTGGAACTTTGGATTTTATTCAAACGCAACAAGTTTTAATTTTCGATAATAAGTTAAGCTGCCCATACTCGCAATAACTTTTAATTTAATTTCTGACGTTTTAAAACTTTTTGTATAATATCTTATGCGATATATAATATCTTACGTTATAATGTTGTGTATAACACAATCTTTTCGTAGTTCTTTTTTTACAAGGTCTTTTCGTACACCATTTAAAGTAATGATTACACAACATTCTAGGTCATCGTAACCGAACCCAATGAATATATATATTCATTGTATAAAATAATTTAATATATGTATTGAATATATATAGATTGCATGTTCTTAACTGCAACTCTAATGGGTACTTACTCTACACACTAAGTTATAAAATTAACTAAATCCGATTACGATGCACGAGGTTGGGAAATACCAGAAGAAAATAAGACTTCAGTTTGGACAATTTCATTAATAATAATTTCATTAACTAGTTGCTCTATAATACCGCGTGATTGAATTTTTTGAAATGTAAATTAAATATCACATTTCTATTATCAACAGTTAATATTCGGAATAAATACATATAATAAGTAACAAATTCTTTTTTTTCTAATAAATCATTGGCGATGCAGCAGTTTCACCAAGCAGGAAGGTAAAAGAAATCATAGATCAAGAGTTTAAACAGTATCTCTTCTAGAAATTAATGCAAAGATCGAAACAGTAAAAAGCAATTGACAAATCAATAAATACGAAGTTTGATTTCCGCGATTGCGATATTTTCTTCAACGGACGGAAATAATTCCATCGTCAAGATGAGTTCGCATGGGAGCCGGTCCGTCTGTATCGTATCTATATCAACGGAAGGGTGAAAGGAGGAGGAGGCGATAGAGGGCGTATTTGCATTACATTATCGAAACTAGCGTGAACGACGTGGAAGGGACGCGAATCGCTGCGAAACGGAAATTATACAAGGGATCGAATTATTGGCCGCCTCTGCGACGAAGAATGCCGTCCCCTCTCCCCCACATCTCAATTCGAATAATCCAAACCTTCTGCGAACTCATTTCCGGCGTCCGTCACGCATGGGATTACGGGCGTAACGAATGACGTGAAAACTTTCCTATCCATGCTCGAAGGAGAGGCGATAGCGTTTTTCTGTTTTTCGCGTTTGAGAATTAGATTCGTGGATTTACATTAATTTTTCGCGGTTCGAAGAAGAAATGGCGACAAACGAATGGTTTAATACCGTCCAAAGCGCGGGAGGACGCGACGTTTAATGTTTCGCATGTTTTTCCAATTACCGAAACGTCGGGTCAAATAAACGAGCTCTTCTCTGCTTTCTTTTTTATTTTTCTTCTTTTTGTTCGTAAATGTGTACGTCCCCTCGGGGCAAGGTTGAATTAATCCTTCGTGGTTTTGGGGTCATGTTCGGTTAACGTGTACCGGCTTTCTATCCTCCACGGAACCAAGGTTCTGCGTTTCTTTTGGTCTAAGTCTGGTCTTGACTAGCTGCTCGTTTCAGACGGCTGACTTCGTAATTACAGCTACTAAAGTTTTTGTTTTTAGATGATTAGGAATATACTGAAAGCGAAGCCTTTTCACGCTGGATTTTGAAATTGTGTTGTTTAAGGGGGAATACCACCTAGAGACGTTTTAAATATGGGTAAACTTAGGAATTTTTTGTTGATAACTATTCAGCGAAAACTTCTGATTTTTTTTGTAGGTGTAACTGTAATCTTTTGCTTTATGTTTATATTTGTTCTAAGTCAAAATGTTACAGAATGACGCAGTTATTCGCGAGCTTCGGAACTCCTTTTCATAAAACAGCGATTGTTGACCGACTCGATTGGAAACAACTGGAACGGATTTTTGGAAATTTTAATTATTACGGAAATGTCAAGCATTTAAAAATTCACTCAAAAAAACAAAACACATTAAAAAACGATGCAAATAAATATTAGTTTATTAAAAAATCTACTAATCGCGTTTTCATCCCTTATCAATTCACAGTTCAAGGCACGTCCGGATCACTGTTACTAATTTGATTGTACAAACAAAAGAAAAACAATCTCACACATCCCTTCCCGGGATTATTGGCAATTAGTGTAACAAAACGAGACCAGGGGTAGTTAATTCCTGGTTTAATAACAAAGATCGTACACCCCGATTATTCCTGTTTGGATGCGACGTCACGATCCGATCGAGCCAATAAGCCACGTTCGAAGATATCGAGCTGCCGGAATTACCGTTTCAGATTGTATTTATATTCAGCGAGCGTCTGGCTGATAAAGCGTCGAGTAGAATATTCAATCAACTGTGGGGGATGCGGAGAGAGGCGGCACATCGGACGGCAAGATGCTGCGCGACTGCGGAGGAAGGTGACGGTGAAACGATCCCGAGGAACCGTAGATGGTAAGCCTGTTGATCGACGCTGCTTGCGCATTCCTCGCGAGGACTAAGGGAATAACGCCGCCAATAGCAAGGGTAAACGATTCCCCGCTTTTTGCGTATTTACGCCGGTGACGCGACAGAGGCGGGACGGGTAATTAGATGCGGAAGTCGCCCTTCTCGATTTCCCCCTGGATCCTCTATCTATCTTTATTCCATCCGACGCGGTTTGGAAACCGGAAAGAAGATGAAAGTGATTTTAACCCATTTGCATCATACGACAAAATGTACCCTTATCATCAAATTTTTTTCATGCAATTTGAACACAATAATATTTCAAGAAGTCATTTGTAAAGTATGCAGATGAAGGAAAATATTCTTGTGTAGACTTTTATGTAACATTTTGCATTATCTTAACTTGACAAATAATTTGATTTGTTCCCGATTACTATTATTCGTTCGCAACGTGAATGCGCACGTACAAGTGCCATGGTGTCCGAATATTAAATCGAGTAACTGTATGTATGTAGTCTGATGATAATGGTCAGGAAAATTCCGCGTATATGTATCTTAATGATGTAAATCAGTTATGGTTGTTTGATTGACCGAAACGTAACTTTTACTTCAATACCTTTAAACATTTTTTAACATTTTACCATTCTAACATGTTTGTCCTCCTCGCCGATTTCAACGGCATTGAAATATGTTATCAAGGTCGTTACTTCGAACAACTTTTTCCTATACATCTAAAAGGAGGTCTCTTTTAGTTTTCAAAATATTTGCAAAAATATGCCCACAAAAGAGAAAATATCGTAATTATTTAGAAAAAGGGCAACCTCCTGAATGACCTTAATCTTGACATATAGTGTTAAAATAATTGTTCTGTAGACCCAGAACTTTAAACATTTTGACAGTGAGTATTGGTTAAAAAATGATGAAGCATGAAGTTTCGCATTAAGTTTAAAAATCTTTCGTCTTCACATTCATGTACTCATGTTGTTTATTACTATATGTACATACGAATTTCATTTATATAATAGAAGTTGGTATTAATGCGGCTAGTTGTTTTGCAGTAGGAGTACAGAGGGAAGGGCGGAGTACCTCTCCCATTCACGTTATCGCTTTGTAATTGCCGGGAATCCTATCAGATTGGAAGAATTTTTGTAGTTATGAAACGATGATACAAGCCAATCTCTATTATCTAAATATAAATAATTTCTATATGTCATACGAAAAAACTTTAGTAAGTGAAGGGAAACATAAATAGAATACATATTTTTGTGCATAACTTGAAAATTAAAAGGAGAACCGTCCAGTGTATGAATAGGAAAAAGTTGCTAAGACTCATGTCCTTGACAACATATATGTCCTTGACACAGGGGTAACATTTGCCAACATTTTATTAAAAGTACTAGGATGTTTTACAAAATATTATTAAGCTTTAGCTACGCTCTTCGTATATTTATAGTTTATTAAACTATTATCGTATAGGTTCTCCAAATATAATTTTATCTATCTACAAATATATCACTAATTTCAAATGTAAAAGTAGGATTTTTATGTACATATTTCCTTTGATTCAACTGATGTTTTTAATTGAATTACATTATCACGTTTACCTAATAACGAGTCGTAAAAATATTCTTACGATTTCAATTAAAAGATTTACTGTTCAAAGAATACCGTACAAGTTATAAGCTTAAAAATTTGTTCATTCTTCTATAATATAAAGCAGTGTTGATTAAGTGCGTATAAAAATTATTTGATAACGTTAAATAGATGACTTTGAGGATTTATAATGTTTTATAAATGTCGCTGCTGGGTATTCGCTATTTTCGGTAACACTTTCCTCTAGCTTCAATGAAGTATGTATTTTCCGATGCTTTTTGGATGAGAAGCTTAAATATCAATGGAATTTATAGACTACCACGAACATGATAGGAAACCGATAGGTTTTTCTACCAATTCCAAATTCACCTCTCATCTGGGTAATATTTTCAAAGCGGAATCGTTCGACTCTTGGGAACCTTATGAGCTCACAAACTGACCCCTTGAACCTTGTACGTGTCAGTGATAAATATTTCAATAGGAAAAAACGGGGGTCGCTACATCGAAATGACTTAAGATAAAATCAACGAGTAATCATCACCTACCTGAACATCCTTGGTGAACTGGTTGTTGCAGTAGATGTGAATGGCCGAGAATTCTCTGACCTTGTCGAACTCGAACTTGATCTCGACCGGCTGACCGCGGGTGTCGTTTCTCCAGCCGACCCAGCCCTGAGTGCGATCGTTATCGTAATATCCCAGTTTGAAGTTATCAGGGCCCGTTTTGCCGTCCGTCAACTGACCCAGGCCACGACGCAGCTCCACGTCCCAGAGGCCGTCGTAAGTGACGTCAAAGAATTCCCATCCATTACCCCTTTTATCGCCCTGTGGCATCGAGTAGGATACTACGCCATCTGCGGCAGAATGGTCAAGGTGTAAAGTCGCTGGTTAATGATCCATCCCTAAACGACTGATATAAAAGCTTCATTTTCTGTTAGAGGATATTATTATAATTAACTTGACAGGTACTGGAATCATGCTGTAGACGTTATAGATAGACAAATTGGCCTATATTATAGATCTTAATCTATATTAATTAACGTATATTAATATGGGTAACCGAAAAGAAACTTCTTGTTATTAGATTCAACAGAAAGATTTATTTTCTATAAATTTTTAAATATCAATCCGAAATACAAATCCATTCTTCTTTTAGGACAGTTTTCCATCTAGTGATCCCTTTTTTACATACACTTCTAGAAAAAATGTACAGATTGAACCAAGAAGTATCAGAAATAATAATAATAATTTGTTTCCTAATAATTAACGAGGAACCTCTAATTCAGGAAATGTTATACACATATAAATAAAAATATGACAGGTATTTTTGAATATAATACTTTAGAGGGAAATTGCGCAGCAGATAACACTAAATAAAAATTGTTTTGTCAAGAGAGTATTGAAAATGAAAATATAAACGATCGGATAATGTTAAAGAAATTCTAATCAGATCATTGCTCCTAATTCTTAAAGTGGTTGACGTTTTAACGTTATTCAAATATAATCTGTTGGAAAAAGTAAGAGTATTCTATACGATATACTTGCATTAAGCTTGCATAATTTTTAATAACATGTCTATCTCGTAGAGAGGAGACTACGAGTTGAAAAATAATCGGCGTTAATTCGGAATCACTTAGGAAGAAGTAGTTCTATAGAAAAAAAATATTTAATAAACATAAATTCGTGGGTATTATTTTAAAATATGAATCCACTATGCACGTTATTTACAGAATTAAACATGCTTAAATTATTTTCACTGCTATTTAAAACAAAGATAAGTGATGACGTCTCTACGCTTCTAAAGTATGTAATTTGATAATGACGAAAAAGGTTCTACCGAAGTCATGCTTCTGAGTCATGTAGCTACCACAACATTCGACTAAATATGTTCCTCATCCTCAACTTTAGATTATCAACACTTTAGCGTGAATAATACGATGAAAAAAATATGCATGAGCTACTTTATAAGCACTATAAAACATTCTACCAAAGTTTCAAAAAAAAATCAACGAATGTTGCTGCTGTATACCTGTCAAAATTTCCGATCAAATTAAAAGCAACAGGGAAGTCTGTTTTGGACACGTCCCTTACTTTCTCGCAGACAGCGTGGTTAGCTTTATATTCACAACGGTTTATAGAGACCGCGCACGTGTAAATGCAACCGAGGCGTGTAACAGAGTGTGTAACCTTCCGTTCGGCTAAACGTTTAATTCGATGTTGATTCGTCAAAGGAAGAAAGGGATAATTGTGCAAGCAAGATTCCGAAAAGCAAATTTGTGCACGGTGCCGCGGCATAAGGGTTAATGGACAGTCGTCCGGTGAGTATTCTAAGCGGCGGCAAGTTCTATGAAAATTGGAGAGTGCAAACAGCTTACCGCTCCAGTAACATCCGTAGAGCTCGACCCGCATGCAAACCGTCCGCGTGTGATGGCTGTAGGGTAGAAAACGGATCTTGCTCGCCCACAGAGGCGGCTCCAGCTCGTGCTTGGACTCCAAATACGTGTTCGTGTTACCCTGTATTACCTGGAACCGTAGAAACGTTGGTTAAAGACCAGGACAATTCCGGTCTTTGGTCTAACCCTTTGAGTCTTGCCGTTTCCCACCCGGGAAAACATTGATTTCTTTATTCATGCGCGGCGAACAGCGCACACCCGGAACATTAGAAGCTACTAACCCGCCCATTGTTAGAAACACTTCAACTTTGCTTGACTGTAGTGAACACGCCATACAGAATTCACCCTCGATAGGACGAATACGGCGAGTTTGTAATTCAATTGATTTGGAAACGGACTTCGACCTTCTTGGACTGTAATTCAATAGAAGGCACTGCTGTAGCTTCTAATCTAAATTCAGTACCTAATTAAGATCTCGCGAGTTCTGCGCGAAAAACGCGTATTAAGGTTTATACGTGCTTTTAAAGGGATGCTTATTAGTATCCACAAACCGAATTTCTCGTGTTATTTTTGTTTATTTTTTAACTAAAAATATTTTCAAGACAGTTTTAGTAGATGTTACATCATTCGTTGGTATGTAGAATGAGAATTGAGAAATATCTACGAAAAAATATTTGTCTGTATGGAGATCAATTAAGCATTTAATTGCTGTATCCATTATACTTTTGAATTTAACTTGTTAAATTTACATAATGTTTAAGGGCGTATAAAATTAATTTTATTTAGAAGTGAATACAAACATTCAAAGTAGAAACTATTA
Source organism: Nomia melanderi (assembly GCF_051020985.1). Lineage (NCBI taxonomy): Eukaryota > Metazoa > Arthropoda > Insecta > Hymenoptera > Halictidae > Nomia > Nomia melanderi. The sequence goes on from NC_135005.1 coordinate 715,933, forward strand.
TTTTTCGAATAGAACAAAAAATTCGGTCTTTATTCTTTTGAATTTCGGTATCCTCTACTTCTTATTGCTTTCAATTGTTCGTAACTAAGATTTTCAACTAAAAAATTGGAGAACAGTTTATCTGTCGAGATCCATTTTGCATGCGAGTGGACAGACTAAATGAAATGAAATCTAACAGCCAAGACTCTTCTTGTAATCACTCGGTCAAGGTAAAGGGCTGAAACCTGCCGCACAATGTTTTCTCTTGGCAAACTATCGAACGGTTCATTCTCGATTTAATTTAGCTCAAGGACACCTTTGACCCTCTTATTTGACAGTACCCTTCACCAACCCTTTCAATAAACTCAAGAAACTTACTAACTACGTTTGTTCTATACGTAATCATCTCACTACTGTTCAAACATTTCCCGTTTGCCCAGTCCGCCTCCAATCTAATTGACATGATCAAAAGTGCAGCGCTCTTTAATATCTCGGTCTATCGATCGCGTGCCAAGCGAAAACCCTAAACATTCGCATCAGTCCCTCCGCCGACAGGCTTTCAACGTGTCGCGACGTGTCGTTGACAGGAAAAAGCGTAATCGGCGTGCGTCAGACCCGACAAGGTCACCCTTTCGACGCGCCACAATATTCTGTCAAAGCAACCCCCGCTCATCCTCCCAGCCGATGACATTTATATCGCAAGGGAAGTTGCGTTTCTACGCCTCGGCACATACTGGAATACCATCGTCTGGCTTTAGACATTCCGTCACAGGACGGACATCGCGTTCCACCGCATCAGACTGGGGCTAAGGACTAATTTCATCCCACATTCCACCACGTTAGGTATGACGAGGGGGTGGAGATCCAGAGACGCACCGCCGATGGTCAGAGGGAGAGGGTCACAGACACAGCGGTGGATCGTGTAACGTTGAGAGACAGAGACAGGAGGAATGACCGTGATGGGGTTGAGTTAAACGTCCATCGCCCGCATTCTCTGCTCCTCGGATCCGGGAGACGTCCATATTCCCGCAATCTCTCTCTCTCTCCCTCTCTTCCTCTGCCTCTGCCTCTGCCTCTCCCTCTCTAGACTCCCTACCACGTTCCTACCTCTCTATCTTTGAGCGCGATGCAATATTGATTTCACGTTGTGGGTTTATGAATAAAATAAGCGGTTTATCTGACTTCGGCACGGGGTGGACGGCGCGCAGAAGAGTGAAGGTGGAAAATGGGTGGACGGTCCCAAGAGATCACGCGAGCCAACGTTGCCCGTTGCGAGCAGATAGCCAGGTATAGCGTCCCGCGTACTAGCGCGCGTACAGTTGCTAGCAAAAATATTTCAACTGCCAGATTTATTTTATATTGCGCTTCGAAGATAAGCAATGTGAGACATTTTCATTTTTAGTATTTGAAGAGTGTTTGTAATATAAAAACTTTCAGTTAATATGGTAATTCTATCATTATCTCCGTATTTAAGCTTTAAAACTTCAATTAAGACTTCGTATTTCGTATTCAAGATATCGATAATAACACTTCACTGTAGTCTTGTTTTATTCATTTTTGATTATAAATATTACTGTTTTGTGTAAATGAAACTTTTTTTAATTTACTTCATTAATGGTTTTGTCGATAAAAAAACTCACTAAATCTACTTCTGTTAACCTTCCGATGACCTGCTGGGAGTTCCTTCTGATTCACATTATTCAGTGGAGTGTCTCGAGCAATGGCGTTGAGTTCAAAATGACTTTAGCGTAGTCACCTAACTTGCGGTCGTCAGAGGGTTAAGTACTTTAAGCAACCTACTTGATTGTATTTTCTTGCCACTATGCTCAAGCAAATTCGCTTTTAATTGTGGATCACTAATTCCAGGATATTCCTAGCTGTATTTCGTATCGATATAGTAATTCGTAGCTGGTATTTTAAATTGAGCACTATTTAACTATGAGCATCAATTTATGGTTTTAACATTAACATAGTTTCTTTCCTTTTATGCTGCATCCTTACAGAATAAATGTATTTTACAGATTGTGAAATATGAAATTCATGCTCAACATTGAAATAAAATTAAGAAAACTATAGAGTATCATGTACAAAGTTGCATCACAGCTTGTCGTATAATAATTGTATATGATTTCATACAAAATTACATTACATTTCGTATGTTCTCGTCATTCATTAAAATTCATTAAATTGTCGGTACATAATCTGATACAACAGTTATATAAATAACACAAATTTCATAAAAAAAAACGTCAATTGAATTCTTTCCCAATTCACTACGTGTACGTTGCTAAAAAGTCAAGCTTAATTACTGTTTGAATATTCTTGAGAATAACTGAAAGTATTGTACACCTTTCCGCCTGACACTGACCCGCCCGGTGTGTACACGCCATATATGGATAAATCCGTGTGGATGTGGCCCAACTAGACGTTCTCTATGTGCAAGGCAGCATGCAACACAGTTGCGTGACAGAGTATTTTGCGGCGGCCACGACACATTCAGCGCACGTTTCCAGCCCCCAACGTGCACGTTCGGTATCATCGGTCGGCCTCTATCTCTTTTCGGTGCGACTAAGCATCGACTTCGACCACTGTTACCGCCTCTATTTCCACCGCACCTCTCCATTCCGCCGCGCCGCTGCTCCTGCGTCGAACGTTGCTTCTTTCGATTTGTCTGACCCCGGCCATTCGTGTGAACCTTGTTCTTCAATTGTTTATACTGCCCGATACTTATGGGGGAAATTGTTTCTGTTACCGTTGAATATGTTAAAAAGAGATCTTAGAGTATCGGCTAGCAGGAATGGATAAGATACGTTTCGGGTAAACGACGGAGATTTTAACGGAACCTTTGTCCACTCAAGTAGAGGTGTACTCAAGGATGTGGATATATAACTAGATTACGTATCTTTATGTCGATACGAATTTTCTAAAGAATTTTGTTTGAAAACTTTAAACGCATTCTCACTGTTGCAGAATTAACCATTAGTTGCAGTAAAAAGTTTTGAGTGAAAGGAGATAAAATTTTCAAACAAGGATATACCAGGGGGAATGAAAAGTTTCCGGCCTCTCGTAGTGGTGGCGCTTGCGGCGTCATTTTGAGTATACTACATTAAAATGCACCATTTTATTACTATTATCCGAATGTTTCAAAGGGCTATTTGAATTATTTTTATTTCGCGATTTTTTAAAGTTTTCCAATTGTATCGTTTCCCAACTATGAATAAAACCAAATTGCGAGTAGTGATGAAATCTCTTTTTATCAAAGGTTTATCTCCTACACAGATTAAGGTGAAGTTAGACGCAACATTGGGGAAATCTGCTCTTTCATATACAACTGCTGAACGTCTTAGAAGGCCAAAATCCACCACAATTGAAGAAATCGTTAAAAAAATTGACAAAAGCATTATGATTGATTGCCAATTGAAACTAACGAAGATAGTTGAGATTGCTGGTATATAGAAAGAAAGTAAACATTATATCTCAACTGATATCTTGAGGTATGAGAAAATTGTCAATAAGGTGGGTGCAGCGTTTACTGACTTCGGACTAAAAATTACAACTTGTAATCGCATCGGAACTTCAGAAATTAAAGTTTGAATTCATTCTGCATGTACCTCATTCGCTCGACTTGGTCCTTTTAGACTTCAAACTCTTCGCAAACCTCAAAAAATCCCTTGCTACGAAAAAATATGGTTCAATTCTAAAGTCATCGCAACGATGAATGGCTATTTTATATATTTAGACATAAACGTCTATAAAGAAGCGATCCCAATACTGGAGTATCGATGGTGCATGTGTATATTCTTAGAAGAAAATTTTGTAGCGAAATAAAGTAAAGTACGATAATTTTTTTATTTTCCTTATCAGGCCGAAAACTATTCATCCCACCCTCGTATGTTACTTTATTCCCAGCTGTACAATATGATTTTCGTTTAAAAAATGATAGCATTAGTCGAAAAGACACAACTTTCCATTTGACTATGGTACATTTTTGTTTCTCCCATTTATGAACAACGTCTGATAAAAAGGGATAAAGTGTCCAAATAAGGGTACAGATTACTTTATTCTCAGCTTTAAAATATCGCCATCGTTCTAAAATCTGATCGTAACATTAATCGAAAAGACATAACTTTCAACCTGGCTGTAATACGTTCCTGTTTCTCGCATTTTTACCATCTTACAGCAAACGTGAACGTTTCAAATTCCGCGTACGTGACGTACCGTCCGCACCTGAGTTTTGTCCCCGGTAAATAAATAATTAAGGTTTTCAATGTTTGAAGGCAACCCTTAGCCTTTACCCGCCCACAGGCAGGGCGCCTGCCGCCTCGCAGGTCATCGTTTCCTCCGAGAAACTGCCACTTGGAAAACCCTCCCCGAGGTGAACCCTTACCTCTTAGTCTACGTATACCTTACTGAATCCCGACTGGCAACCCACCCCACTGTCTGGGGTCGATTCTTTCTCATTTCGGGCACCCTGGGACCCGCGCCGGTAGCACGTTACGCCATCAACACCGCCACACTTTGCACTGGCGTAGGAGCACACGTTTGTTCTCCGGGAATTTAATGAGATTGCAAAGCGCGCACAGAATTTAATTTCTTGGAATGGATCCCTTAAATTCATCGTATGCTGAGAACGATTCCTTCGAGTCTCTACTTATGTGGTTCTTCAACACCTAAATAAAAGCATGAATTGAACAACTTTTATCATAGGCGTGTAACATCATTATTTTCCTCTTCGATTTTAGGTAAATTGAAGCAAAAATGAAACGCACTGATGGCATTTTCCTATACAGTATTCTGTATAACGAAAACTGAATGTAATGATACTGAGGCATTTAATATAAGGAGATATTATTTTGTGTTACCTAGAGACGAGGTTTTTGTTAAATATGGAAGGTTTTCGGTGTAAATGGAAATCATATACAATGTTAAAGCCTTAATCATCAGAGAAAAAAAGCGGGACATAAGTAGAGAAGAGTGTACATTATTTACTATAATATTTTTTTAAATAATTTATTTATTTAATGACTTAAAGTAGAATAATTGATTAGTTTAATTATGACGCTGTCATCTGGAAATTAAATGCATTGATTTGTAAATTTGAAAATGTTTTCTTTGACATTTTAATGTAATTTATGAAGAAACCAGCTTTCGCAAATCAGAGTAGAAAAAGAAAAGATTGACGGTGACATATGATCACCTTATCATATTCCGTACCGGTTAATTTTCAGTTCAGGAATTCTTCTTCTGCCTCTTTTAGTGGTACGGAACGGTTATAGTATAACAAAACACGATGCAGCCACATAAAAAATTTTTTAGGGGAATCAGTTTCTAAATTACTTCATTCGCGTCATAATATTTATCTGTAAAAACGATATTTTAAGTATATATCGTATCTTTTCAAAAGCAATGTATCACGTTACCTCATTATCTCAAAATTCTTTTGGCAATAACCGTATACTACATTTACCTGAATTGGAAGTAAAATTATATAGCGCGTTTCATAACAACCAAACGTGACTTCAGAAATTAAGTTCTTCTCTCAAATTATAGATACCCTATTCCACTTTTGAAAGGAAGGAAGAGTAAGTAGAACAAATAAAATTTTAGACAAGTATCAATATCTCTTGCGATTCTATAAAACATTTTGTACGTATTAAAATCTTATATATTTAAACAGTAGACCCACTAAATTTCGTTAAAATTAAATATTCATTATATATCAACACAATGACATTCAATCGTTAAACACGAATTAATACTACATTAAAAAAGAAAACATAACATTTTATAATCTACTATAAATATAAAAGATCAACGATTGAATGCGCTGCAACAGATTAAATCTAGAAGTGAACACAAGCAAGCTATTGGTAACTAATTTACAAAAATTGAGATTGGAAAGACATATTCGTTGCTCAACTAGAAATGAAAAAAAGAACACTAAACTTTCAAGAAGATAAAAAATTTCATGAAACTTTCTCAGACGTTTGATCATATATAAGCTGGGAAAATCGAAAGCCCTATAAAAGCATACAATCTGCAATCTACTCGTTATTCCTCCCTAGTCCCAGCAGATAAATATGGAGCAAAGTATCATATTTACGGCGGCAGACGCCGCTGAACGGATGCACGCCATTCTTCGGTGTATAAGGATATTACTTTTCATTGCTGTAGCCGTGAGACCTTCGAAACGCTAGACGACCTTGCAATTCTACCTACCAGCCCGTGCACGCACACCGAGACACCGTCGCGCGTGCCCTTCTAATGCAATTTCCTGTTACTTTTACTTTCCCCCTTGGCTGCAGGAACGCGTGCGTGCCAACATGCGTACACGCCAGTGCATGCGCACAGGGGTCAAGTGTTAAGCGCCGAGCAATTATCGCTGATATCGATCTGCGTTATTGTTCGGGGCTTCCCCCGGGTTCACGGTCGAGCCGAGCGTCCCGTGTAATTTGTAATTTTTAACACCGTACCCCTCCCCTCGCGGCGTCGGGTAGTTTTGTTTCTGGAAACTTGTTTCTGGAGATTGCGGCCAATCTGGCTTGCCGATCGGTCGCGTGACGTTTGGTCGGTGTTAGGAAACTTTTTACTTTTATCGCGGGGACGAGCCTCCACCCACCCGCTCCTCGCGCTTCTTCATAGAGCGCGGAGTCACACAAACTCGATTAGTTGATAGCACTCTGGGGAAGATAGGGAGTGATACGATGAATCTGGAATGGGTTCTTTATTCTATTTATTTATTCAAATGGAAAGATCGTTTTATTTCGAATTTTTAAGTTTGTTCGGTGGATATTGATGCCTAGTTCTTTTGTAGATTCTCCTTGGAATCCTTTTTCAGTTACGTAACGAGTTTGACAATCTTAGAATTAGGTATCCATGTACAGTTACTTGATTTAATATTCGAACATCGTGGTATTTGTGGAATTAGTGGTCTATTTACTTATTCTAATTTACAGATATATAAAATTTATTCATTTATTTGTTATTGTTCTATACAATAATACATTATGAACGAAACTGGATTGAGTTGCGAGGTCGAAAGAATATTCGGACATCTATTATACCTCATCACTTATTTCCTTTTAAAGGTAAATTTGATGATTGTACGAGACTGTTTGTAAATATCAAGTATTTAATCTCATAATGAGATTTTCTTCGTCATTTCGTAAAAGTATAATTGCGTCATTTAATATTCGACAATTCGTTATTTATCGTCCAGTAAAAGGAAAGTCGGTTGCAGACATTATGAGACGGTGCTGGAAGTGTGATGGTTTGGAATTATACTTCAACAGCTGATGTAGGAGAGTCACCTTTTATTCATGGAATTTTAGGTAAAAACAAGTATTTAAACAGTTTAAAGGAAAATTTAACACAAAGTGTTATAAATATGAGTATCCGTGACAGTTTTAAACGCAATCACCGGCTTTGAATCTAACAGAGAATTTATGGGCTATATTGGATCGTAACATTTGGGACACGCCCATAAGGACAAAAGTAAAATTACAACTGTTTCATAGAACCATCACTCATAATTATATAAAATTAAAATATGTCATCACGCCTACGACCTGTAGTTACATATTTGGAACATCCAATAAAATATTAAAATTATTGTAATTTTCTGTAGATGTACTTGTATATAGCAAATAAATGTTATCTAATATTATGTGTCCGAATATTTTTTCGACTTCGGAATTCGAACTAATTTTATTTACAATATACTTTTCTATATGAAAATAGAAAATAAAATAATTTATTTCATATACGTATAAATTTGAACATGTGCTTTATATGCTTCAAGTATATAGACGAATAATTCCTCAAGTGGTATGGTGTCCGAATATTAAATCGAGTAATTGTATTTTGGGAATTTCGGATAATATGGAATTAAATGTAATGATGTGTTGTTGTTTAAATATGAAAGTTATTTTCAGTATGAAACGAAATTGTATATAAAAAACCCAATTGTTAAAAGGTAAAATATAATTATTACTAAATTGATCTTTCTAAATAATTGAATAATTTAGTACAATGATAATTTTATTTAAGTGCATGATTGGAAACTATTTCTTCTGTTTGTACTATAGGTCTGGTTGAAATGAAAGTTGAAGCAAGATTGTTTATACGGCGAATTAAAGAAAGGTAGTGCAGGTAACCAATGAGTTTATACAGAACAAATCAAATGCAGTTTAATGGTTCTTAAAGTATTGAATTCTTGAATTCTAGCATGTATTTGCAATAAGAGCTAAATATTATTACTTGGATAAAGAGATCAATAATTCTGAATTTTATGCAAATATCATACGAAATTTGAATGAACATTAACATTCGCAAACTAACTATTGCAACAAGGTTTTCCACGCAAACAATTGTTAACTTCAAAATATCCAAATACGATGATATTAAAAGTTACTTAAAAGTAAGTATCCAGAAACACAATGCTCACCTATAAACGTCTTTAAATTTAATTCAGCACTAACTGGGGCGTAGTGCGGTGGAAGAAATATAGACAGTAAAGAATAGGAAGGAGATAGGAATGGTTAAAAATAAGCATGTCTGTCATGGAAAGCTGGAGAAATTGCGACAAGGGCGGTAAGGAGGAAGCTGATCTCGTTAATAGCTCGGAGAGTCGGGACAATATGAACGAAGATGCCCGTCGTCTTCTGTGCGCTTCATTCATCACTTAAATACTGTAAAATTACATTGCGGCCACGGGGAGTCAAGGACGGATGATGCGGTTCATTTTTGAATAGGGAAACGACGTGGAAAAGCTCGAGACCAATTGTTTCGCCTCGAACAAGCGTTATTATTTTCCTTTGGAATCACAATACCCATTCTAGGCATATTGTTATAGGATATGGAACAAAGGGGTATGTCTCTCACAATATCGTCATTAAAGCGTGATGTTTCCGCACGAAGAGGAATTTAACGTAAACATATTTCAATTATGCGAATATTGAAACAGCGTTGTTCAGCAGAATTACAAGCCTATAAGTACACTATACGGAGATTCATTATTTATTTGATCGGGGAATTTTATTGTAAAGGTAAAGTATTAATTGCCATCATGAAGGATTGGAATAAATAAAACAATGCACGTATTCAAAGGTAGAAGCAGAATATGGGGATGGTATTTATTTGATTCGGTTCGGAATGCCCGTATTGTTAATATAGAAATCTTTGAAACCATAGAATCGAACAAAAGGTTGTAAATAATTGCTAAGAGATAAAGAAAATTGAAATGTTTTATGAAAAGCTTCAACAACAAATGATAATAAATCTTATTATCCAAAAATCCTCTTGTCCAAAGTATTACTTCTCTTTATTAATTCACTTAATATTTTTACTATATACGTTATTATATATTACATTTGTTTAGAGACACTGTTGAGGTTGTAATGTTTCCACGTCAAGTATCAAAAGAAAATTCTCAAAAAAGTTTTTGATGCGAAAACCGTCACTTCTTGCTTATTTCATTTACAATTAACGTAAAGATTGCTAAGAAATTAGTAATTATGAATTATCTCTATTTATTTCTTGTATAAATAAACTATGAGATTCTGATAGCGGTCCGCAAGGATTACTAAGGCAGTTAACGTGTTAATAAGTTGGAAGAAGCGCCAGTTGAGGATTAGCAATTTTGATTTTATTTCCTTGGCTGGTGTTTAACATGGAAAAACGTTTTAAGTGATTGGTCTCACCCTCGGCGTAGCCCGACGAGAAATTCGGTGAGTCAGACGTTCTACACTTAAGATGCTCGATTTTTAAGTACCCATAACTTACGTCCATGATCGTTTTTACCTATCGAGCGGCGTATAAAGAATTATTGTTTCACAGCGTATACGTTGCATTCGTAGGAGAGCGTTTCCGTGAATTGCTTCGTCACAGTGTTATTAGATTTTCGGTACTCGATAGAATGACATATTTGAGAGGTTTAATAGTATTACTTATTTACTTTAACTACTTCTCCTTATACCAGGGTGATACAGTATTATACATAACTAAGATAAAATTTTTGAGGCATAAAAACAATTTTTGTCTTTTAAGCATTATTAATATTTTTCTGAACTCTTTATGGTGCAGTTTCATTTGGATTATTATGTGTTTTACTGATTTGTGGTACATATATTGAGGAAATGATGTTTTAACAAATTGAAATTGAAAAACCGTTCGATTTACTTGGGTACTACAAAACGGAAAAAATATACTCAACTATTGCTAATATAATAGAGAAAAAGCTAATAATTTTCAAGAAATATAATAACAGCAAGAAATAATATCTCATGGTATTGCTAGCGTTTTAGGTTTTAATTGCTTTAATGAGCCGTGAATATTAGAAGTCATCCGAAACGTTCAACTGATAGTGTTACTTCCCTTATATACGAACCTATTCATAACTGAAATAACTAAAACCATAATAAGAACGACGATTCAAAAAAAGACCTTAAATAGTCACAAAAAAACACAATATTTCATAAAAAAAAAAACTAGAAAAACTCTCAAATCCGCGAGGAATGCCTAACAGAGGTTAAGAATACCCTCGGTATCGGAGAAAAATTGATTCACGATAACAAACAATTTCTAACATCGCGAACCGAACGAATAAAACGTCGAAAGTGTTCGCTTCCTCTCCGGTATCAGCGCCGTAAATATGAAAGCCAGCATTCAGAGCTCCACTCACGCGATCCTCGCCGCTAACAAGATCCTTTCCGCGATTTCAAGATGGTTCCCACTCTCACGTAATAACGAGTTACAGAAAAACCCTTCGGAATACTCGAGCGTTGCTCGTTCGTGGTTAGATTTTCCGGGGCCGGGCCGAGGGCTCGCGCGGCTCGATATTTCGTTCGCGCGGTATCCCCGGGGCAACGGCGGGGCTCGGGGATCTCGTTTCCGGTGAAACGCGTTTCGCTCTATCCGGCCCATTAGAAACAGTTACGGTTCCAGTTAGAATAACAATCGGCGGTGATATAGCTGCGGCCAGGGCCGCGCGCGTTCCGTGACGGGGCCGAATTATTTCCCGCGGACAACGTTCCGCTAATGTCCCACGTTTCCTGTGCGTGCAACATTATAACTAACATTACACACCGGGCTGCAATATCGCTGCTGCCACCCTTAGCTTTTTCCGCGTAGAAAACGCTGGCCGTGCGTGTGCGCGCGCGTGATTTACGCTGGGACCTGGATCGTTGTCGGTATCCGACGCGCAACGGTTGCGTGTCAACCGGCCGAGCACGCATTCGTCTCCTCATGCAGCTACCCTCCCTTCCGCTTGTCCCTTTCGGTAATTATCGGATTTCCACACGGAATTCCCGCGGAGAAAATCTGACAGTTCGGCCAGGATGTTCGCGTGACACGATAATGACGAATTAAGCGGTAGAGGGTGGTTCTGCGTCCCTTCGATGCGAGCTTCAACCCTCAGTCGTCGAACTCGCGCACTCGGTGATCGCGTGTCGGTTTTCTTCGATAGCTCGATGTTGGGAAAACTGGTTCGTGTTTAGATAGCTTAGCCTTTTTTCGCAGCCCGGCAACGAGAATTACTGTAGATACAACAGTAATTTCATCTGGATGGAAGTTTAAGGAACAATGTTTTAAAGAATATTTAAAATATCGGATGCTGTACGATTCGGATTAAATAATATTTTAAAGACACGATACTTTCGTAGTTGAAATACTTTCAACTACGTTGCAAGCATTATCGCTGAAAAGCAATCATTTAGAACTAATTTATTTTCTAGTACAACGTTCTTATGTTAAATAGAGTCCTTTATCACTTTCGCCAATCATCATTTGTAATTTTGACTAGCCATTCCTTGTCTTTTTACGCGTATTACTTCCATTCGAAGCAAACAGTGCCCAACCTTGACTCAGAATTTTCCATTGAAATTGATCAAGGGCGAACGTCGCGCGTACACGCGAATCAAAGCTCGCTCCCATCGCGGGCATTACATTGTCGCCGCGTAGTTTCATGATTAAGCGACGTTCCGATATTCAGCGCGTTTCAGTTTGTCACGGTAAAATCTGCCTGATAAAAAATGCTCGTGAACGGAGCGCACGCCGTGCCGCGCCACGCCGGGGTTAGAGGGCGAGTGGCGAATCCGCCGTGGAGGGTCAATGTATTCCTCCGGGGAGCATGATTAACAGCCATTTTAAAACCGGGCGCTGTACACGGGTACGCGTCGCTTCCTTTGAGAATGAAACCGGGTCACTCTGATTAATTGAAGTTTTTGCGAGAACCGGCCTTCCGAGGAGGAGGACCCGTCCTTTGCTACCGCTCGTCAAATTAAAATACGGGTAATTAACGCCACGGCGTTTTTCGAAGAGGAACAATGATTACAAAATGATATCCGGCCTCGGCGGAGGCTGTGCAATGAAAGAAAAAAGTATAAGGAATATTCTGAAATAAGAATGTCACGGTATCCGTATCGTTTCGTTGTGCATCCGCGCGGGCGGCGGTTACGTTTTTTGCTGCTACCCTTCCACTGTGGGGGCCCGCTATTAAAAGGTGCAATCCCCTGCCTTACCAGCTTACGTTGCATTAAATAAAATAACGAGCCAGAAGGCAGCTTCGCGCAAAAACGAAGACGGAAACTGGAACGGGAAGTACGTCAGTGCTCATTAAAAACTATCATGATGTCGGAAAGGTAAAAAAGCTCGAGGGATTCCGGGGCTTCGTGTTCAGGGATCGGTGGCATCTCTATTTTTTCGTATGTGTACTTTCTGAGAGTAAAGAAGTTAATGGTACGGTGTTATTCTTCAGTATTGCGATCGGGAAATGGTTTTCATAGATTTTGGTGGGTTGAATACGAAATGATTTCGGAAATCTTTTCTTTATGTTACACTGAGTCTTTGGGAAATTTAACCCTTAGCACTCTAGCAGATTTTGTAACCTACCGGCAACTTGAAATCATCTTTATAGTATCCTTAGTGAAAAGTGAATAATTTTATATAATAACATTTCTTGGATTTTTTTTCCTTCTTAAGACAAAATTTGCATATGTAGCAAATGCAATAACCTTATGGTAACTTTTTCAACTTTATTTTAAAAGGTTAAGTTAGACTTAACTTAAGTCAGCTTAAATTAACTTAAAACGTTAAGTTAGAGTAAAAACTAGGTTTGTAACTTCAAAAGTTTGTGTGTTAGGTATTCGAGTTATAAGAACGTTTCTTAAACAATTATATGATATACCCTTTGAAATAAATTGAAACAAGTTTTTGTAATATTATATAAGTGTGTACAAAGGATTTTTAAAAATAGCAAGGTATCTGTCCATTTTTTCGAATATTTTTCAATTTAACCTAAAAACTACGAGTCTGAGGCAAAATCGAACTGGCTAGTAGAGTATCTATCCTCGTAGAGTTTCTCATACGTATACTATCAAAAAAAAGCTATGCACAGATTTTACTTTTGTTTCGTGAAATAAAATATTTCCGCGAGACACGACGTACCGTCAGTGATCCTCAATGCCAACGATCGCTCGACGTTCTCTTCTCAGCATGCAGCTGTTTCAAACATGCAATTATATTAGCTTGTTTAACAGTTATATTCATTATGTCTAAGACTAATAACAAAATGTTTTAAAAAATAAATTTATTGTTATTTAAAAGAGTCTTTGTTACTCATGCAGGATTATATATGTTCATAGACCTTTACTAAATAATATTTATAAATCAGATTTCTTCAACTCATTTCAAAGTGCTACAAAATTGGTATGTAGTAAATTTAAGTACAGCATGTTTGACGAATTTCACTGTTTCATTAAACATTAAAAAGATAATTACAATGCAGTATAATGAAAGTAATACCAACGATACTGCACCTTCGTTTCAGGTGCAAGTAAAAATTGAGAAAAGGTAGGTATACAAATGTGAGAGACGCACAAAGGATGAAGTTTAATAACATAATAATTTTAAGTTGGTGCAGCTTACCCAACAAAAGTTAAGCTTCAGATATTGCACTAAACGTAAAGTGTATCTTCATTTCACTCTTATAAATAGTTCAAAAACCTTCCTCCGCTACTTTTTTCTGTTTCATTTATAATAAACAAAAAAAATCTTTACCCGCTAAGCTCTCAGCCGCCATCTTTTCATCCGGTGAGCATCCCGCAAAAGCATCAATAATTCTTACAGCCGCGGATCCGTCATTCCGCCTGCGGCGTCGGAATAAAATCTTCTAGCAGCGAAAAGCAACCAGTGTATATATTATATCTAGCTAGTAAAACACAGGATTCCTAGTTTAATTTAACAGAAATCAATGTTATTTATTACAACTAAATTTAAGTGAAAAATTTCTTTGCTCTTATGAATGTTTTACCTCCAAAGTAAAAGTGCACTTGTTATGAATGGAAAATACCTTTATGTTCTTGCAAATGAATAATAGAAAGATAATTCTGGTGATTATAATCACGAATAAAATTATGCGGCAAGGTGTTAAATAAACCAAATAAATGTTTGTTCAGCTCATACTCCAATAAAAGTTCAAACGAGCATTCATTCATTCAAATGCTTTTTTATCACATTTGTGTGGAAGAAAAACCCATACACCACTTGTTGGCTTGATACAGGAAGTTATTGTGTTTAGAGAAATATGTTGATAAGTTACATGTTCACTGGAAATATAACTTGATTGCCAACTCAAAGCACGAATCTATCACAGTGAGGACTAAACGTGCATTCGTTCGGTTGCTGTAAATTCATTGTGAAAACTCGTACAGCAACGAACGAATTTATTTCTCAGAGACTGGTGCTTGCAAATTGCACGTTGTCTTCGTAAACTTATTTGGAAAATTGCTATTTAATTCGGTGCGTCGGTAGAGTCTGGTATCCAGAAATTATTCAGAACAACCGTTAATTTCAATTCAGCCACAGTGTGATGCGACTATTCGTTATTAAACTCGGGTTTCGGAGAAAAACGGGCATCTTCTTGTAGCGGCGCGCGCGTGAGAGCTCTGTCATTCGCGGATGTCGCAGGAAGGAAAAGCTGGTTTTGTGCTTCCAGCCGTAATGACGAACCTTTTGAAGCTGTAGCAGCAACGTCTTTGGTTCTGTGACAATTATTACTACGTGTCACGACATGCATACATATGTGTACAACACATCCGTGGCAGTTGCGTGCATAGAAACCTCAATGGTATCTGCCGGTTCTGGAAACTAAACTTGTGAAGGATTCACTGAATTTTAGAAAAATATATAAGAAAGAAATGGCCTTTCCAACATTATTATTTTCCTACATGAATGTTTATAAACTTATATCAAAGATTATTGTAGTATCGTAGTTTTAAAGCAGTGAGACAGCGAGTATTCTGAAAGATAGGAGGAGGGCCATAAAAGAATTGATAGAGACCAGTTTTTTGGAAAGAGTTGCATTGGCTTTGGAAGAGAAAAGACCTGTACACTGCAAACTATATAGTTTCTATTTATTTTATCTTATTCGATTAACTATTCCTATGTTTTTTTTAAATAAAACATAATTATTTTCCATTAATACTACACTATTCTTCGAAAAATTTCTGTTTTTGTATACCTATACAGTGTTTAACCGAATGACATGGTATCTACAAGTTGCTATGAGGCGATTCCTTTTGAAAAAAGTATGGAATATAATTTCTTTGAGATTAGTTTCTATTGAGAATTAATTTCTAAAAAAGCGTAAGTTTCAATTATCTACTGTGTGCCTATGCAGTTATGACAAAAATAAGATTTGTTATGTGATTCGTAACACCTATACTGTTTATAGGCAATGTCTACGCAACTTCTAAAATTATTAAATTCAAGAAAAAAATATATTTCATTAATAATATAACTGCATAAGTACGTAATGATTCTTTGAATTCAATTTTCTCGGAAAATAGTTGTAAGTATTGTTTGATTTTTATTTTATAATTATACAGAATTATATAAAAAGTATATAAAATTGTATTGAGCTGAAATTTTAGAATTGTACGTAGTAAACTTGGAAACATATTATGGATGTAGACCTTAAGAAGTTAAAACCACTGACTAAAAGCTGTGGAGTATTCGGGAGTATTTTTTCATTTTAGCAATTCCACAAAAAATCTGAGAAATTCTGTGGAGCAAAGAAACGAGTGTATACGAGTCTTTAGATTGAAATCCTTGAAAAGGAAGAAATTTTGGGAACGCCAGGGGAATTGGACGGTAAAGGATCATATACGCCAGAGAGTAATTGAGAAATATTCTTGGCTGTTTTATTAAGACGAACGTAACCCAAATGCACGCGAGATTAAAGTTCACCTGTTTAGATCTTGAAATTTGTAACTGAAGTCAGTTTCATAAATGAGAATTCTTGAAGAGCTGTGCCCTGCGTGCAGGCAAGTAGTTAGAAGTGTAAGCGCTAGTAGATGTAACTTTTCTTCTGAATACTACGAAACTAAAAAATTTGTAGGGTGACAGATATGAATTATGATTGCTCCGAAAAATGATATGGACGTATTGTTGCTACCGTAACTAACATTAATAGAATTTGGAAATGAAAGAGTGTAATTATTACATAATTCCTCTACTACTAAAGCTTACATATTCGAGTTGGTTATATTACTGTCTGCAAAACAAGTTCTTAAATACCTTAAATTCATAAACTTCTACAGTCTAAGAACAACAGTTGTACATAATTACTTTAGGAAAATTTTAATATACAGATTGTTCCACATTCTACAGTTCTATCAACTGAGACGTTGTCTCATACTGCAAATATAAATTGAAAAAGTACAATATAATTTTTGTACTTTAGGGTTACGTTCTTTCAAAAGTTGAATTCGATGAAATTCTATTGGCAGTAAGGTAAATGCAAGTGACTTCGACAAGCATTCAAAATTGATTTTTTAAAAAGAAACTCTCAAATGAGAAACATTTATTTTGCATACTTAATTTAGTTTTATACGTAGAATCACCATATAACTGTACAATTAAATTAGCGTAATCGATACGCATTGAAAATTCAATCATTGTAGTACTAATACTACATGTTTGTGCGATCTTACTTTAACGCTTCGTACTTGGAAGGTTTTCACTAGAAATATTTTAACATTTTCTAATGAGATAAAGACGATATTTTCTGAAACTAACTCGGCGAGGATCAAAGTTATTTTATTTCAATATTTCACAAATTGATCTATTATATGAAGTATAATACTAAATATCAAGTTTTATAGTTTGACTGTACGAAATCAAGTAGTAAGTGAGTGTTGTCACCTCCCGAGTGCAAAGGGTTAATTGAAAGAACTTGGATAAACGCAGTTGCCCACCAATTAATTCAATCACCGCCCCTGTTTTTCGATTTTGATGTTCGGTCTGTTGTAATTGTTCAATTTACAAGCAGAATGAGTTCTAGCGAAGAAGCACAACGACCGTTGCCAAAGAAGACGAAGAAGAGGATCCCTTGGGACCGATAATTGGGACAGGTTGATCGCAAATCAGTGAATAATCATGAGGCCGAGGATGGAAGTTGGTGTTTGCATGAAATCATAAGGTTGAACACGTGACGGAGGCGTCGTCTTCAGAAGCCGAAGGAAGTTGTACAGTCCCCGAGTGCATTAGCGCCGGCGCAAGTGGTCTATCAATATTAATAAGGCAGTAACTGGACAGCGGAAGTATAGAGATGGTCGATAGCCAATTTATTAAAAAAGAAAGGTTGGCGTCTACAGGAGAAGCAGATTCATTTAGCTTTATTTATCCCTGGAATTACGAGCTCCAGCTCCTCCAGAATGCGAAAGTTTAAGAACGATGATGCTACGATTATTTTTTAATCCTACCCAAGGATTTGTATCCACTGATCATATCTACCAACGCGTAATTAAATTACAGATATTCTTGATCAGATTCATCTATTTACTCAGTCTCCTTAATCATTTAATATTTACAATGTTTAATATCGCATTTACATGATTGCTATACAAATTAAAAGTGCAGAACCCGACATTTCAATATGCTTGAAATATCCTCCAGCAGATTTAGTTCAGTGACGCTAATGCCCTAATTTTATATTGGTTCAACGACTCGTTTGTAAAGTATAGATGCCGAGTTCGGTGAAGTATTTCTGAGCACAGATTTGATTTGTGGTATTCGCATAAATTCAGATGGATGCGATGAAAACTATATAACTGTGAATGAGTTAAATAGTGATCTGTGCATTGCAGAAATATATCTAATTGAAACGGACAGGTTAAATACTTTGAATTCACATACATATTGAAGTTTCTACGGAAGTTAAAACCTTTCGAATCCAACAGTTATTACCCGTTGTTAAAATTACTATCGCATATAGCACATAACAGTTACACCACTGTTACAGCTTCAAGTAACAGCTACTTAATTTCTAACATTATATTACGCGGATAAAAAGTTGCGCGAAATATGTCCGCGTAATCCTCTTTTCTCCCATTATACTCGAAGATTACCCATTAAAACATTGATGATATAATTACGAACTATACAGGTAGACCCGGGCGTTCTTAAGAAAGTTTTAAAATTAATTAATCATCCAATTAAGAAGCTTATCGAAGTACCGAGAGCGTTACAACGGAACGAGTGGGACGATAGATACCGAGACTGTTTTAACAAGTACCGGTCGAAAGTGGCACCGATATACAGCCCCGTTCTAAGAGACTCATAAGAAGCTCGCCAAAGGCGACACGCCGCGTTTTTGTTGAAGTTATCGTCTCTAGCGCCGACCAGTGTTTATAGACTTCATCGGTGTTGCTGTTACGACGCTTTAGGTCTTAGCCGGTGTTGTTCCCCCGGGTACGATTCTAAAGTGACGTGACAGTCATTAATGCACAAACGAGCTCGGCTCGGTTTACGAGAGCTACCAACGAAAGATAAGTTCTGAAAGACGTAGCGAAGAAGCTTCTCTAACTAGCAGGAAAATTGACCGGCCGATCGGACGTCTTCGTATCTTTGCCGGACGGTTAGCATCTTATTAATATTGATGGACCAACTGCGCCAAGATTAACATGCCAAGGGACTGCGGTCTTCCTTGCCAGCCCTATAGTCACGGCTAGGTCGCGTGTTCCGTTTGGTGATTTCGTGTAAATTCTAATTTCGATAATGATTCGATCGTCAGAAACACAAGTTGAATTATGGTTACTAGTTGATCGATGTTCGCGACGCTTATGCCGATGTAATGGTAGCTGCTATTATGTGGTAGAGCTAAATTTCAATGCCTGGCGCAGTGCGGACTGACTGATAGTCCCTTGAATTATAGCTGAAACGATATCTGTGTGAATCATGTATTTTACATTTCTTTTTTATTGGAAATAAACTATAGTAAATCGTATAATTGTACAGATATTTCGTGTAATTGTATGGTTGTCACTTATATATGAAAGTAAAAATATAGATACCTACATCAATTGTACCCTTTAGAGTCTACATTGAGAACACGATGAAATAAATTTTATAGTTGTGCAGTACCTATAATTATAAAGAAATATATATGTACATACGTGAATTACGCCGTTTAGATCGTTACTATATCGAGAATATAATGTTATTACAGTTATAGAGGAAAATATATGTGAACTTCCAGATCACTTTTGTAATGAAAGTAAGGTAAAGTTAAGTTTATGGTTCAATAGTTTCTAAATTCATAAAGAAAAATGTATGCAAATCTTCTGTACGTGATACTATGAACAAAGAAAATTCGTTGAATCTTAAATTACTTTTGAGACGATAATGGTTAAAAGTTATAAGATAAAGTGACTCCCTCGAGTGTAATTTTTGATGAAATGGGCGTAAGTTACGCTTTTTCTATCATTTTTCAAATATTTCAATTTTACTGCGGAAATTTATACTTAATAACTGTTATAATCGAAAAGAAACTTTTATCAAAGTTATACTTCAATACAATATTTCATGTACATAAAAAATTGTTTAATACCCGTATGGATTTCCTCAAAGTAGATACAATCAAGAAGTGTTACCAAAAGCTAGTTAACAACATTTGGTCATTAAAAGAGAAACGAAATTCACATTTTGAAAGAAATATCAGTTTTGTACTTATTCGTTATCCGAATTTGTACGAAATGAAATTATTATAAATTCGACACCACACTTCCAGTTCTAAAATTCATTTATCATTTTTATTGTGCATCTTTGGAAACAATAATTAAATATTCACGCAACGTATGCAACTAATCTTCGATAGATATGCCTCTATTAGCTGAAGATAATTAAAACACGCAACATTGTCGCCGAACCGCCTAATGTGTTCACACAAGTCCAGGAATAATTAATTTCACCGAGAAAACACAGTTTCGACTACAGCAAATGCGGGATACTGCTGTACGAGTCCGCTTAGAGCGGAATCCTCTCGCAAAACTCTACGAACGGGAAGCCCAAAGGTTCTGTTTCCGAGGTCGACAAAGTGGCGCATCGCCGGTACGAAATTAGCTTACGGATTCGCGATAAGCGGCTTACGGTTCGAGCAGGATAATCCCTTCGGCCGGTCTTCGATTCTTGATGGTCAAGTGAGTCCGCTTTGAACTTGCGACTCGCCAGCGCGCGCGCGCCTCGTGCTGCGCCGCGCTCGGCCCTGCTTCTGCGCTTTAAGAGTCACCACCAGGAATAACAATCTCGCCATCTTAATCGGGATGGAATTATTATTTCAGGCCAATGACCAGCAAACGTCCAATTCGAAAGCAGTTTCGACTATTCCGGGCCGCAGCTGGCCGCGCGAGAGCAGATGCGCTACCCGCACCGTTACATTCATAAATTACTACATCTCGAGTGGTTTTTATCAATATCCCCGGCGTGCACTTTTGATCACGATCCTGTTGCCGTTACTGTGAAGCTGCTACTATCCGCGACATTGACGGTTCGATCGAAAAATTTGTGTTTCAAATCCTTTCGTAATCGTTCTGAGCGCTGACTCGTGATGCGCATATAACAAGGGACATTACCCGAGTGTAACACGCTGATTTTAATGAAATTTACACAGTATATAGTTCATATTAAAATATTTCACATGTATTTTTTGATCTACCATTGTTCATATTCACGGGGTGAAAATAGCCTTCAAAGTTGGGAATGAAAATCATATTTCTTCGATAGGGTAAACCGAGGTAAATCGAATCAGAATAAGAGTATTGGCCGTATTTGGTAGGTTGTTATAGAATTGATTATGCTGACCGACTATATTGCTTTATACACCTTCCTCGCACCTAACCCAATACATCTTCAATTGTTTCAAACCGTTGTTCGCTGCCAGCATGTGTTAGAATTGAAGTACGCGAGTGCGAACGTAACGAATTCGTTGCTAAACCAAAATTCGTAGTTGGAACTTCACATTTAAAATAGCAAAGTAAGCTCCGAAATTCAAATGCACTTATTATTAGTCTCTAAGGTGTCCAAATTCAGTATTTAATGTACTTTAGATTATTATATTGCATTTTGCACCTAATTCACTTTGAAATCTCTAGAAACGGGGCCAATTGGATTATGTTCAGTGGGCTGCATCGGATCCCCGTTTTCGCTCATTTTCATATTTCTATGATTATAAACATCATAATTATTTACATATAGATAGCGTGTACATACAAAAAAAAGGAAAATTAGAAATTACGGAGCTCAGTAAAAAGGAAAAACGCAATAGTGAACTAACTCCAAAGAATTGACCATAAGTCAAGCTACGGAGATTTATCGCATACTTTATAAAACCCTACAAAAAAGACTTACTTATCGCATAAATAAGAAACCAATTTTACATTTGACATTACCTGTCAATAAAACGGTATTTCTTGAAAAACAATAAACGAAATTAAAAACTAGGTCAAAGAAGTACACTAATAAAAGTAGAAGGAAGACTAATAAGGAAAAATGAATGAATAATATAAATATAGGATCTTCCATAAAATAATATTGCACTTATTGCAATGAAAAATTTATTCACCTGCCTTCAGAAGTTTGGGTTCAATGCAATCTTTATGAAGAGTGCTGTCATGAAAACTGTGTCAATAGATACGATATAAAAAGACAGTATATTTGCGACCATTGTGTCAATAATTGATTTTATTATCATTAAATTGTACAGTGTTGGATTAAACAAAAATGTTTACAAAAATTGGGATTTTTTATATTTCTGAATAATCCAATTCGCCTTTGGGGCGAATATAAAATATAAACTAAATATATATTATATACATACAATATTTTCAGAGTTTTACCGATTTGGTTTTTGCTGTTAAATCCGAAGTGATCCAATTCGGTTCGATCTACCCTATATTTAAAATTATGTGTTTTAGACAAAAATTTTTAAACAGAAGTTGAGTGTCTTTTAATAACAGATTTAACTGACCAAGCGGTTTTTCACATTATTCATGTTTTTCTTGCAAATTCTTATACTATATTTGTAAAAATTGATTAATATGAATTTCAGACCAATTCCAAAGATGCAGATGCTTTGAAGTTTCTTATTTCATCTCTTCAATTGAAACTCGTTATACAATAAGCTCCGCAAGATAATTCTCGTGGGATAAAAAAGTTAGCAATGTGTATAATAGGTACATAATTGTAAAATTATACGATATTTCGCATAGTAGCGTTATGTTCTGCATTCTTACTAGTTGTAGATATTACTTTGCATAATAGGAATTCTATAATAAAAGTAGAATTCCTAATACATAAATAATTATTGTCACCAAGATATAAAAATTTATTTAAATATGTCTGGTACCATTGTAGCAATACAAATAATAAACTTAATAAATTTGATAATTCAGTTCGATTCTGTTTCAATGAACTAGAGAGTATAATTTATGCTCCATTTATTTATAGATATTACTTCAATAAAGTATTACCAGTGCAAAGAACACCTATGTTTAAGAGATACTTAACATGCGTTTAATAGTTCTATTTTTAAAATTAATAATTTTCGAGATACGGAGGTAAATATGATTTTCATTCCCAAATTTGGAGACCATTTACACTAAACCTAAATATGGACCATTGCAGATAAAAAAAATACGTGTAAAATATTTCTGTATATTTATACACTGTGTAAATTTTATTCATAATTTATTCATATTGGCGTGTTACACATGAGTAATGTCTCTTTTAAGTAGGTTATAAGTCATTCGCGAGTAATTAATTCAGACTGCGGATTTTATGCATTTATAACATATACAATTTTCTAACCTATCGTGTACTTAGAACGTTCTGATAATTTTTAAAGAATATTTTACTTTGTTTAAGATCGAATAAAATTATCGTTTCTTTTGTTTCTAACTTTTACTTATAAAATCAAGTTGAGATTATGGTGAAAACTTTAAATTAAGCGCACCTAAAACAAATTACATTAAATGTATGTAAATGTTATTCAGTTTACATGAAACCCAAAGAAAGATAACTCTTAGTTTATTTGTATTTAACATTTATGATAAATTTAATGTTGTAACGAGTACATAATAATTTCTAATCACGAAACAAATTGTAAGGTGAGAGATTAATGAAGAACAGAAATTCCCCTTTGATTTCAATCTTCTCAAATTACTGCAGGAAAATCAATATTTGCATATAGATCCGCAGTCCAGGAGTTAGATAATATTAGCGGAACAGGCTGGAGTGTGGGTACTCACCTCTTTCCCTTTGACATCTCTGTATCGAACCCACTTCTTCAGACGCGGTCGCCAATAATCGAGTAGATACGCCTCTGCAAACTCAACACCAAAGCCGTTTCCGAAACGGCCTTGAGTAGCGGTGGCTGTGATCAAATGAACCGTGTGAAGGTCGATCTCCAACCATTCTCGGGCTTCCTGGGTGATCTGATTCTTGGGACACCACGCGCCACCGAGATTCTCGACTTTTAATCTGGAACAGGTGAGAGGGTCGTTTAGTCATCACTTGTGATTTATCGGGAAAATGTACCCCTCATCAAACCCTTCCACTAAAGCTATATTATCTTTTCATTTTTAGAATTTAATCCTTCTGAATGAAACTTCTGTTTTTTATAATAAAACGTGCAACAAACTTTATATTATTTATAATTGAATAAGGTTTAGCTGTAGAATTTTGTATTCTTTACAATCAAATAAATTGTTAGTGGAAAAAAATTACGTTAAACGTTTTCATATACATATTTAAATTATATAAATGTTTGAAGTTTATTTATAATGTAGAGATTATTAAAATTACAGATTATTTTCTGGTTTTTATTATTTGACTTTTCAGGTAGAATTTTCATAAGATTCGCACAAAAGTTACAATTAATATGTATAGTTTATAATCGCAGACTTGTTAATTAGCTTCTATATGGCATGGAAGTGTAAGTAAATCAACGCTTGTACATTTTTCGGCAAATTTTTTGAGTCAGAAAGAAATATACGATTACATATATCTGCAGTATTATTTCAACTTATCTGAACGTTTTCACGCAGAAATCTCTATTCTTCGTTATAAAATATTCACAATTTTCATGGAAAATTCCTTGCGGAAAACAATAAAATCAAGTTATATTAGAAAATCGTCCGTAATAAGGGTCTTACGATGTTACCTGTTATTGATTACTTTCGAATACTGAAGTATTCTCATGTTGAAGGGAATTAGGACTTTTACCTCTCTTTTAAAGTAAATCTTATCCCAACATCTCCTCTGAGTAAGTGCTAATGAAATCGTAGCATTCTTAAATCTCAAGAGAGAAAGAAATAAAAAGAAATTAAACAAGATACAACTTCCAGGGAAGATCGTAAGTTCGGTAACGTTCCGAAGAATTTCCTCCACTTCAAGGCGAAGAATAATCGGGCTCAACATTCCTCGGGCCATTCCACGAACTTTAACGATTCGATCTATTCTCCGGACCTTTCGGGGATATCAGCTATTTTTCAACCGTACTCGCGATACTTTTCGTAACGTAACGAATTAATTAAACCGTAGGTATCTGTCGGTTCCCCGGCCCTCTCGCATCTTGTTCATCAAAATTTTTCGAAGTAAATTCCAATATCCCGAATACCGGGCTCGTCGGCAACTTTTAATATTTTCATTTTTCCAATAATAAATTTGAGAGCCCTCGAACCGGGAACTTCTTCAGAAGAACTTGCACCCTTGATCTTGCGTATCAGATTCGCGTTCAAAGCGGCCGGGGCAGAAAGAAACGCGAGTTCAGCCGCTTAATGAAATTCAGAGTGAGTAGATACCGCGAAATAGAGGGCTCTGCAAGTGATACTCCTGAACTTTTCGAATCACCTCTCTCACGTCAAACCTTGGTACGCTTCGGCCACGGCACGAACATTGCTTATCGCGATTTTACGATGTTAGAAAAAATGAATGAGATTATACATAATAGAATACTCTGTACATATTGATAAGATACTTAAATTGAGTTGAAAGCTCTACTAACCGTACTTCACTTCTTTTAAAAGTTTCGAAACTTGGTTTAACCTTGTTCACTGTTCAAGAAATTGTTGCATTAAAATTCGATGAATCGAACTGGATGGACGTTGACATTCGATTAAAGAAAACGGTTTTCCGTGTAACTCGATTATATAAATATGACGTATTTAATAGCTTAGTAATAAATAGTTTATTAGAAGAAGTGACTGAAAAGCAAGAGGGGATTCTTGGATCAAATTAAACTGACTGGGTACAAGACAATTAACTTTAAACAATTTCTGTTAAAGATATTTATTATCCACAGCAGTAATGCAATTAACATGTATTTTTGTTCCCTTATGCAGACTTGAAATTCGATGTTAACACAGAAAACACAGAGAATTCAGTACAATTGCGAATTTCCCCCAAAAAACTGCGACGTTTCATTCGCGGAATACAATTTCCAAACTCTTAATCTCGTTTCCATGTTTCTGGGAGGAGGCGAGAAGTAATTTCAATCATCATTAAAAAACAAACAGCGGACGCCAGCATGCGACGCAGCTCATTTGAAATTAAAAACGAGTAGAATAATCATAACACCTTAAAATCTTCGCACCCTCGCGAAAGTTCCTCGCCCTTGGGACTAGCCGGCGGAAACTTTTCCGCAGCTTCAGATACTCTCATCGTTTCCCTTCGCTTTTCACATTTTCGCCGCTCGCCGCATCTGTGTCCTTTCAAATTCACGTTCATCGAACATTTTCCAACATTCGACAATAGATAACGGTATTCAGGAATATTGGTCGAAGTAGACCCCAGGTCCGCGTGTGCCGATTCCTACCACTGTCTCGCGGAACAATAGCGTCATAAACTTTTCCCATTGGGAGACACTCGCAAACTCGCCGTGGTCGGATCGCAACTTGACTATACTTTTTAATTAAGTTTTTCACGTGTGCCTCACGTCGAATGAAATATTTTCACCGTTACTGAAAATGGAAAAAGTTGAAATTTTCAAAATGCCCGTATCAAAATGAGAAAATCACATTATTCTCTACCTTTCCGGCGGTTGCGTCAAATTCTCGCAAGTTAGTTGCAAACGAGAACAATTGTTCGTAAATCAGACTAACCGTTCCCATTCCGTAACTATTATTACAATTATTGGCTACACTTCTACAATTACAGATACAAAGTATAAGATACAATTTAGAGTTGCTTGTTTATTATACCAGTAAATTTGACATTTCGGGGTCTATGGAATTCGTCTCTACCACCGCAACTGTAAACACTCAGAAATGTCTCTCGTTTAGAGTAAGCCTCCTACACGACAACGAAATGAAAATTCATCAAACATAGCTTGAATTGTACATATGTTGCTTTCCGTAGATGAAGTTGATGAAACAACAAAGTCATAAAATGTTGAGTTCGTCCTTAGTACTCAGAACGCTTAAATCACTCAATACCAACGCACCAATCAACAAGTAACTGTATCCGTGTCCCACAAAGCATCAATCCCGATCCTGACGCCCTGAGGATGGTTAAAACCAACAGGACCTTATACAGGTACCAGAGAAAACCGAGAAGAACAAGTGAAAAGAAAAGAAACAATCAAGAAGACACGGTCATAAATTACAAGAGAAATGATAGGGCACGGGTACGGCAGGGTAAACGACAAGTAACCAAAGAACCAGGTATTACCTTGTCGAGAGAGGCGATACGAGACGAAAAACGAACCAGAAAAGGGTTAGAATGGGAGCGGTCCCGGTCGGAGGGCCGCGTGTCCCGGCGGCACAGGTGATGCCGATCGAAGGTGCAACCTGGCCATTTAATATGTCCAGGTTGTAGCCGGGGCCATCGGCCTTTGCCGTGCTTCGGTTTTAATCTTTGGGGGGTCGAAAGCAACGCGCGGAGAGCCCGGCCCCGGAGTCGGCATGAATAAAACATGAGGCGCGAAGCGCCTTCCCTAATTGCGTGGACCGTTTAAATGCTTGGCTAAGAGAGAAGCTTCTCGTCCTCGTAACGCCATGCTGTATACCTATATACCATGTTGGTATATCTTTTAGAAGGTGCGAGCTGAATGGCGCAGAAAATGGGGAGGGGGTAGGGTTTCAGGGGGATGACAGGGTGGGACCCAACGTCTTGAGGGTTTAAGCGGCCGGGGGCTCGAGTTTGTTTTAGCGTCGTGCATTATTCTTCATTACCCGAATATTTCGAGGCGCGCCTTAACAACGTGTACCACGGGAATATTTACGCTACCCTTAATTGTCACGGGGGACTGTCGCGTCGCGTTCTCGCGATTACGATACGGATAATTCGATTTTCCCAATTAAGGACAAATTTCGAGGTTAGGCTGGGCGGGGTCCAATCATCGCGCGATTTTCGAGATGGAATTATGCCTCGGACTGATTCTCGCCCTCCACAGTTCTCGGACGACCTCCGCGGTCTGGTAATTCGCTCCTCTTCGAGGCGGAGCCCCGAAACTAAACCTCGAACGGTTCATTAAGTTTTTCGCTGTTTCGAAATCTGATTACGACAGCGACGCGTTTTCAGAGATTTTACGATTCGCCTCGCGCGTGGAAGTTGCTGATTTTAATAAGCTTTATCCGCAGGGAACTTGGAAGGAAAATTGGGGGACGGTTGGTTGGGGCTTTGGGGAGTGCTGGCGGAGGTGTTCGGTGGTGGAGATATGGCAAACGGCGTTTCTAACCCTGATTATCGTAATGAACGGAAGATATTTTCAATTTAAGAAGAACGATCTATGCGTTATTAAACTGTTTAAGGATTAATCTTGAGTCTTCCTCGATTATGTTTAACGCGTAGACAAAATTAAACTCGAGCTGGTCTTTAATATCGCTAATTTATATATTAGCAAAGTGTATGCTAAAATATTCGTGTCTGCAATAATATAGAATGTAATGTACTTAATAAAGTTTGGTAGAAGTTTAGTTTTATTATTAAATTTTGAAAGTTTATATTTAACATTTAGACATACACAGAGTTCTAAATGGTTAAAATAATCGTCAATTTTCAATAAGGTATTTGATGACTTCTTGATTTTGTACACCGAAGTCATAATATGAAACACATATGTTAAAGAAAACTTACATTAGTGCATTAATGCAAAGTAATTTTAGCAACGTAGTTACGTAACGTAATTAAGTAAAATAATGGACTTCCTACTTTAAATTCTTGTTATCCTTTTTTGTATAAACATTAGCTGCAGCCAACAACCGTACAATCTAAAGATACAGTTAACCGCTAAAATAACGGACACCTAGAATAGATTATAAAATACAAGACTTTTCAACCCACTGTATTATCTATCATATTATTATAAAAAAAGAAGTTCCATATTCAAGTCACTTTATTCCACGTCCGCAAGCCATCACAGACAACATTCACACGAGACCTAAAGGCGATACTTCTATCGGCCTGCACAGAACATTGACACCCTTATCTACTACAGATTGAGGTGAGTCCAGTTTATCTAAACTCGTTTCACCTGACCGCTTCGTCTCGCTCTCCTCGCGCGTCGCGGCGCGTTATATGCTCGGGATGGGCTGTCGAGCAATTTGCAATGAGTTCGAATTAAAGGCTGTCACCCACTTAACAGCATAGCATCAGAACCTTTAGTTGTCCCCACACTGGTATTGTTTATCGCACATTTAACGTATCGACATCAATACGACATCAGTGTACGTATTATCGACAATGTCTATAAAAAATAGCACATAGGTATGTCAAAGTTTAACCTTTTTAGAACGTATGTCGTTATTTCAGAGATATCAAATGTTCACATCGGAAATGCACAGTTGCGAATAAATAATTTAATTATCAGTACTATTTACATAGTACTCCTTATCTGTACATATTTAAGAGTTTAATATATAATTTAGTTCTTTTTGCTAAAGCTTTTGAATACTTTAAAAAATTCTCGTCCGTGAAGAGTTAATATCGAAGAATTGGCTTAGTAGCGCTACTGCCCGACAAAGATGAAAATAGTGGAAAAGAAAGAAGGAGCAATGTAATGTCGAGATATTAATTATTAAAAAATATTAAGATATTGTTTCCTATTCATACGTTACAAACAGCGAGCGATAAACGAGCGAACGCTTAACCGGTACAATATTCTTTCCAAGTATCAGCGTTACCTAAAACAATAGTAGATTTGATACATTCGCGGCCTGAAAGGCTGTAGTTATTCGATGCTTTCGGGAAAAAGCCGTAACCAATAGCAAAGTTTCTCAGCATTTCGCCGTCATTGCAGTTGGTTTCATCAAGGGTCCAAGTTTAGTGTGTCAAAGACATTAGCAAAACTTTCCTATCACACACGACTTACTCCCGAAAGCTTCGAATAACAACTGCACGTAATAATGTAAAAGCGTTCAGCACTGTTAACTAGACGACAGTTTTAACCCCGTATATGTTGAATTTTCCAAGTAACAGTATTATTCACCAACTGCAAATCAAGTACTAGTCTTGTTCCTATTTGTTTATGAACATGAAAATGCCATTCAATTTCTAGTAAAAAAAGCTCCTCGTTTATATAGAAAAGTGAAACCGTAGTTCTGAATTAAAATTAATTAATAAGCTTAATATTAATCTTCACGCATTCGTCGTGCACGTACAGGCACGACGGGGTTAACGCTCTCAGGTGTCGTCGTTCGTCTTTCAGCGGCGTTTTTCCTGGTCGTGGTGGCACGGAACGTGAGATCGAACGGGTCCCCGCTAATAATTGTGCTTACCGGCCATCAATGCGAGAATGATAACGCGCGGCGGCGTTCTCGAGGGCGAACGCGGCTCTGCTCTCGTGTCGTTATAATAGTCGGGACCTCCTTTCGCAAGATTTACAGCTCGCACGGCAGAAGTGGCTCTTTATCCTTAACAACCGGCTCGGATGGACTGGTTCCCCGTTGCAGGAACAAACGGGGGGACGTGCCGATACGAGCTAACGACGACGCGGCGCGGTGTTCGACGCGCGTCACCGCAACCTGCAATTCCGAGATGGAATAATAGACGAACGGCCGTGTGGGTCGGGTTTATGGCGCATGCCAGAGAGCGTCGCCGTGCGACCGCGACCATGAAATTTCGCGACGTTAAGGTTAATTGGTATTATTCGTTATTAAGAACTAATTGGTATTAACCAGGTGACGTTTATTCTTCGATGCGACCGGGAAGGCGCGACCGGTTCGGGGTAAACGAGGCAAAAGAAATTTCTATGCAAATTCTGGATTGTAAACGGAAGTTACGAGGCTAATTTTCGAGTGGCTTTTACCCCCACGTTATTGATGAAGATTTCGAGTACTTGGGTACGTGCGCTGGCTAGTACGCCAGGGTTTAAAAGTTTCGAATGCTTACTGGAAGTAGTTTAAATTTACGTAGTGGGCACAATTTCTATAGGTATATTATCATTCAAATTATTTATCATGTTTATTCTAAGTCAAGTTTGAATACTAAGAATGCGAGAGACATTATATAGCGTTTAAAATTCAAATAATACTATAAATACGCCCAGTACTGTAGTAGTCGTGATATTTTATAGAGAATGGAAGTAAGTAGTAACACAGTTAAATATTTCTTACCTTTAGGTAAGTAATACTTATCTTTATGTGCTTTACATTTTAACAAACTAAAGTGATGTAATGTTTCACTGAACTTTGCGTTTAGTTCATACATTATCGCATAGTTTAATGAAATATTAAAATTTTTTAAATAATTTTATTACACTATAAGTAGACTTTGTGTAGCGAAGTCTTCATCGAGATGCAGAGAAGCTTTTTTGGCAATAGTGACATAAAATAGTCTGGAGTTGTAATTTTAAATAAACATATGTTAATAATTGTAGTGTCACCATTTTCCATAACTGCTACATATAAGACCAAACGCAGAAAGTAATAGGTATATATTATGAAAACACAATAACTGGGTTTTTAGTAATATTTATCGGGCTTCCAAGCTATAATCTGTTTCCATATTGAGAACAAACATAATTTCAACCAACAAAAGTGGTTTCTCTCTCTTACCAAAATGTATTATAAAGTATTATGTTATGGAATAAATAAATGCCTTCCTAACGAAACATTCTCTACAAAAAAGTTCAATATCGCATGCACATAAAAAAGGAAAAAAAGCAGAGATTTGTATCCCTTGCTAACGCCAGACATACAGCATATTGCAATAACTTGCATCATCGTTAACATAAATATCTAAGCGACGCGCGTACCCTGACGGCCCAGCGTCGCCGCCATTCCCACCCTTCACGGGCAATTCGACAAGCCCGCGGTCCATGTTTCCACCGATTTCATATTTTCCGGTTTAATGTCCTCCGCCGGCCGCCATTACCGTTTAACTTATTATTAGCGTCGCGAGTGATAACGTGCAGTCACCGATATTCATTCCCCCTTCGCTGTAATTCCTGTTTCACCCGCCATTTCACCACAGTTACGTCCTGCTCGCAGCCTACACGTGCCATTCAGAGTGTCTTTTTGCGAGCCGCGTATTCGAGAAAGCGTCGCGTCGCGCTGCGCGTAGCGTGTGTGGTCCGTGTTGTCGAAAAGCAAAAAGAGTAAGAAAAAAGACGATGTCTTTCACGAGAGAACCGGACCACTTTGTTTTGAACCATCGAAAAACCGTGTCCGCCCGCCCCGGAGCCGAATGACGGACGGACCGCATTAAATTGACCGGAGCGCGGCGGCGGCGGCGGTGGCGGCGGCCGGGAGATACCGTGGCGAACTTAAATTTTCCATTGCGTTAACCGCTCCGCGGACGATTCTCTGGTTCGGCGAAATTAGCGGGGACGCGACATCGTCTCTGCCCACTATCTCGAACGGCGTACGCTCGCCTGTATTATGCAAACCGTTGACCAGGGGAATTGACATGCGGGCGGGCTTATCGGATTCGGGCCGTGTAGACACATGGAAAAAAGAAAGCGTGCCGGCCCCCACGGGGGCTTTGCGCGTTGAAAATTTGAACGGTCGACCGCGAATTTCGCTGCTTGTTTGCTAAAACTCGATCTACCGTGCGAATAACGTTCAAACGGAAATATTCCTGCACTTATTAGTTTCCGGAAATTGTTTGGAACGGGATGTTTGCTTTTTATGCACATTGAATATGAGTTTAACATGTTTATGGAGTATATATTTTTACCGAGTGAAATTAAGTAATTACTTCGATACTTCGGTGGTTGGTATCGTGCAGTGATTTTTAACAGCTGGGTATTATCAGTTGGTATCACGTATGCGCCTTTTTAATGTCTTTAAGATATAGTTTCTACTATACTAAATTATAATACCTATTTTTAATATTTTATGTTTAACCGAAAATACTTCAAAATAATAGAAATCAATGAATGTTGTAATTTGTAGTTCAGTTAACAATAGTTGTATTAGTTTCTAAACATCGAAGCGTTTGCTTTTATAGTTTGTGTATATGTATAGGGGTTTTCAGAAAATGTTAATGGTGGGTAGTAAATTAAATTTACGATAAAGTGTCTACTTGCTACAGTGTCGGCGATGGTTAACGTTAAATGTAATTTGGTTTTTGTTTTTAATCATGTATGTCAAGGTACAATTAGATTACATTAGAATGTTGAATAATGTTAATGTTCATCATTAATATTTTTTTAAGCATTTATTATTTAAAAAAGAAAACGTTTTCTCAGTACCGATTCTTCTTTGTAATAACATCATATAATGAAGATAATAAGTACATTCACTGCGCCATTACCGTATCAAAAATATGTGACTGAGTTTATAGCACAATCAGGGATGTACATTTGGTTGACGTAAATGGCTTTTTTATAATCCTGTAAGAGATAAAGGCACATTAATATGTTACCTTGTTAATTTATTTATCAATTCACAGTATTAAGTTTCATTTCATTTTTTCTACGAATTTATACACAACAACAAACAAGATTTTCACTGACACTAAATTTTTCAAAGAATAATAAAACCGGAATAACAATAAAGTGTGTCATAGAACTGAAATTGCATTTATTATACAAAATTTGTACAACTTTAGCATTATTTTCTACTCTCTTTCTGATACATTATACACTTTCGCATAAGCATCGCCGACATTTTGTACATTTCTATATACTATAACTGCATAAAGATGCATTCTCTATTTACATTTTCTAATTTGACGTAACTACACGCTATTGAAAAAACCTTTTCAACAGCTCTCAGAGCACACATTCGCAGACGGAATCTTCACGCCACTATCCATAGGAAAGCCAGAATCAATTCAGATAGAATATCGAGGCAAACACCACGGCGAAACGGCTTGATAACGGGTCCCGGTATCACCGGCGATAAGATTAAACCTACAATACAGCCACGGTTGCGCAATAATCCTTTGTCTTTTCCGTTCTCGGCGCCTGTGCCTCTTCCCTGACCACCTGCGATCGTTAACCGAATAGCTTGGTCGACGGGCACTATGCGCCTACTTTTTCGACAAATCTTCCAGATCAGCGGACACGCGTTTGCAATTTTGAGTTTGAATGCCGCGAGAATGACCCTATACACCGAGGACATTCTAGCCGCGGGAAGATTGAGGGAACGTCGTGGCCGCACTTTGGCCACGGCAATAAACGTTATCGCGATACGACGCGAGGCTGTCTCCTTAAAGGGCCCCGTCGCGTTTCTCTCGCGAAATCAAGAAGACATTCCCGGCACTTAGCAAACGAACTTTTGCCGGGCGTGAGAGTCGCGAATCGTGTACCCTTCGTGTTTTATCTGGCTGTTCGCCATCCGGACGATGTTCCTATTCGCCCGTCGGCTGGCTATTGCTTCGAGGAATTTCAGGAGCCCGATTATTGAACCCCGTGGAAATTTGTCCCGTCCCCGTGCGATCTGATACCGCGGGGCAAATTGAATTCCGGTTTTCGATTCCGTATCAGCGGAACGTGTGTAACGAATAATCGGACACGGTCTTCTTAATCCCAAATTATTGTTTCACCGCGAATCTATGTTCCACGTTCAATCCTGGGGCTTCTTTCTCTTTTCGTCATCCTATAAGCGAAAGGACTGTTTACTTTGATCGACTTTTACGGATTTCGATGGAACGGACGTTTCTTTTCCTTCTTTTTTGAAGCGGGCAAAGTTTCCCGAAGTTGATCGAATATGTCCTGAAACGTTCACTTCCACGCGGACGTTAGAAATTTTATTTCGTATAAATTTTGTTTTAATAACATAGTTAAAAGATATAAATCAAGTCTTTTATATATTTATATTTTGTTATCCTTCTAAGAATTATAATAACATGCTTTTCTCTGATAATAGTTTTTAAGAGTTAACTAAAGGAATGTTAGATTAAGAATTTTAAACATTCATTTTTCGGGAAGTAAAAATGTTGTATTCCTATCAGATGGCTATAATTAATAATTTTCTTAATATAATAATTTAGGACAAATTTATTATAATACTATTTAGTACACAAATTAATTTTATAAAATATGTCTATTAATGCTGTTTTTCCGATGACAATTAAACAAAAAGTCGATTTTTAAATTTAATTAAAGTGGCAGTAATGTGAATGGAAATTTTAATTTTTTGATATGAAATTTTTCCTTTTGTATACCACAAGGAAACTACAAATCAAATAAGCAATTCGGGGCGTAAGAAATTGTGAAAAGTAAATCAATTAAAGTCTCAATTTTTAGGTAACTGTAGATAACGCGTTTTCGAAAATCTGGACTCAGAAAAATGCATTTAAAGTTTGAGAAATTGTGTGACCTATGACGAGCGTTATCTTTCCATAAATCATTGATATCAGGTCCGTGAAAAAATCGTTTGAATTTGAAGCATTCTCTCTGACTCTATACATGTAACAGATAGGTATACTTTTCGAAGTTTTTTAAAAAGCTCTACAGCTCAATAAGAATTTATTGTTTTTTACTACACTAATACAACACCAACAAATACAATTCATTTTTAGGTGGTTATACAATATATGTGGGAATTATGGACATTAAATAATAAAATTTAACCTTTTAACTATTTCTTAAAAATAATCATCCTTGAAAATTCTGAAACATAATTAAAAAATAATAGCATATAAATAAAAAAATCAGAATTTTCTTGAAAAAAATTCTGTTACCACCATTTAATATCTTTGGACATCAGTTAATTCTATTATATTCTCGGAGTACACAGATGTCAAAAGATACTTAAAAAACCACTTACAAAATTTGAAGTGGACGTAGCTCGTGCTGTCTCACTTATCACGTAAATTCGTAAAAGAACGTATATAAATTTTTGATCAAGCCAACGAGATACTTGAATAATTTCTTTCAAAGTATTATGCTTTTCTTAATCTCACGAATTTCTACATTAGACTTATCTTTAGAATCATGAATCAACAAGAATCTGAAGTAGAAATCAATTTTTTGAAATTCTCCAACGATTATATCCCTGAAAGTAAATATTCGAGAATGTTAATGGATTTCATTGACCCTTTCGTGACCGGTATTAAGTAAGATGGGAAATAGTATTCGCTTTAGTATCCTCTAAAGCGAGTCTGTAATCGAGTGCGAGTATAAAGCGGCGCAGCCCTCCTAGGTGCAGTCTTATCTGCGCTTTCTAAATTACAGTGTATCAAGTAATGGCTTTTAAGGCCGTTGCTTGCATAAAAAGTCCGCGCGGGACTGCATGTTACCGCGTTCTTTGCCCGGGACTTGCCGTACTTCTATCGCGTCGGAGTCACTTCGTATCTTGACAGCTTTGATTTTTCTCGTGTTCGTTAAAGTGAAGAGAGGAACTGCTAGATCTTTCGATACACCGGACGCGGTATTAAGGAAAACCGTTATTAACGAAAAGATATATAACTGGAAAACCGCATTTATTCCGCGAGAAGAGATTATATACTGTGTAACAAAAAGACGTTAACTCGCGACTTGATAGAAACTACAATCTCGAGTGTAAAAGTTCCAGCGTAGATGAGTTCGCAAATACTTCTTTCAAAAGTTATTACTGAAAGACTTTATGCGCTATGAATTTTTATTCAAGCTAATCCCTTTTCATCTTTACCTTCGAATATATTAAGATACAAAGTTCTTTAAAGAATCATTTTTAAACGTGATGAAGTTTTATGGAAGAACGATGACAGGATTCAAAGTTTCATTTATTTAATGATAAGAAAATAAGACGTGCACGAGAATGTGAAAGATATTTATAATGATTGTTATAATTAATATTTTCACGCGAAAAATTAGTATTTGCAAATGTCATTTATTAAACATTCTTTAGTGTTTAGAGCGACAAGTTAGAACCTTGGCACTTTTTAAAAATATGATGCCAACAAACAGCTGAGTAATTCAGTAAAAAATCTATCACGTACACCGTTATAGTTTATTAATTCTATTTTCTTCCACTTTACTTTATTGATCGAAAACTTGAAAAGTCCATAAAAGATGGTTAACTAATTGGTTTTACCTAACACGATAAAACTATACTAAAGTAAAGTCGACAGATCTTGAAATATTAACATATTATTCTGAATATAATACACATCAAGTTACATTGTTATTGCACAGTTAATTATACTTTCAAACGTGTAAAAGTTAACGAACTTAAAATCAAACCAAGTCAATTCATAATAGTATTATCAGGAAGCGTTAATAAAAATGCTTTCAGAAAATACAATGTTCCGTACTTTCCTTACATTTAATCCGCGACTATTAAACAAAATCGTCATTCCAGCTATACAATGCAGCTAAATCTCAGTAGAAGAACTTTACACCGGCTCAGCCAATGGTGAGGCAGCAGCGCAACCGTGATCCAATGAAATGGAACAAAGGATAAAAGAGTTGTTATCCAGTGAAACGATAAATCTTGTCTACTAACCTCTATAGTCCCACTGGTAACCCCAAACACTGTAACTGTAAAGACGACGTGCTGTACACGCGGACCTGCATTTAGTAAATGCCGTTCACCGAACCTCCTCCACTCACAATCGAATTCTTTATTGCGTCTGAAGTCAGTAGCCTTTTCTCATCGCAACGTTTAGCCCATATAAATGTTCCGCGAACCGAGGTGAACGAATGAATATTAGCATCACGCGTTTTCAATTTCTCCATGACGCATTCACTCCGTATTTGCGATTGAATTTCCCCGACTGAATCGTCGTGTATATATTTGTTCGAGGGATGAAATTCGTCGCAGCGAGGTTGCCTTTTGACTCCTCAATCCGTTGCAATTTCTTTGAACGGGTCGACACCAACCCCACCGCCATCTTAATTGCGTCCATCCCGGTAACACTGTTGAACCGAAACAAGAGGAGAGTAAGCCGAGGAAAGCGCGCGAAAGAACCGGCAGTTGCGCTGATATTCTCGAAGAAAGGAAAAGCTGGCGAACCGAGTCGAGTGCTCGGCTTCTCGAGACGGGCACACTCGAAGATTGTTGTGTATAGAAAAGGAATCGTTTCATGCCCTTCCCCAGGAAGCAGTTTCACAGATTTCCCTATGCAGCATCAGCCTTTTCACCCTTCAGCAAAGGAAACTTTGTATCTAATTTCCCGGCGTCGTTCTTTGAAAATTACTTTCATCGTGGAAAGCGTCTTCGGGGATTCGTTCATCGATCACACCTGCCAGCCTGGAAGCTGCCTTGAATTACATTACTCCAGTAATAGTAGCTACCATTTCATCATCGGTCTTTGAAAAGTGAGTTCCGAATACGGGCTAACTGAATTATGGAAACGTGTATACCAACATTGGCTAGCTAACGAAATACTGCAGAAACAATTTTATATTTTTGTGAACAGAGCACAGAGTTCGCGCGGAAGGCGGTACATCAAAGGATCTGTTCGCCAGCACGAAACATGTCCAGACGTGTCTATAATATTGAGTACCGCACTGGTTGCGATCGACTAGCAAGCTCTAGTGTGAATACGATACTATTTCTCTCGGCGAGCAGTTCCCGAACAGTTTGCGTAGCTGGTCGCGCGTAGCTCGCGAACGGTTCACTTGAGTCTGGACTAGGCCTTAGCCATTTCTTTTTCCTCTCGTTAGCCGGCGGCGCATCAGCCATTCTAAGCACCTTCGCCCGGGGTCGCGGTGTATTAAATTAGACGGTGACGTGGACGAGCGAAGGAGGCCCTCGAATGCGATGCGGGGGCGCACCGGAGCTCATCAAGAGTCAGAGGCCCATTCAGCCGGTCATTGTCTGCGGTAATGGAATGTATTAATATCGGAGAGCCCGCGGGGCCGCCGACCGGCGCTCTACCTCTCTCGCTCTTTCTCTCTCCCTCTCTCTCCGTGTTCCTCGTCGCTCAGTTGGCTCGCTCTCCGAGTTACAACCGCGGCCTGTAGAGCGGATATGTCCCGTGGGATGGAATATTCGTATAAACCGCTGTTGCGCTGCAACCGCCGCGCACGGTGAATACTGGACCCTACGCATTAATATCTAAACGACCGGGGATGGGAGAGCGCGAGCGCCTAGAGAGAAAGAGAAAGAGAGAGAGAGAGAGAGAGAGAGAGAGAGAGAGAAAGAGAGAGAGGGAGAGAGAGGGAGAGAGAGAGAGAGAGAGAGAGAAGGGGATGAAACGCGATGTGCCGGCGAACGAGTAACAGGGCCAACAGGGACAGGGTGCTAGGGAAACGGCGGAGAGCTGGCGCACGCGCTGCCATCGCATCGTGTATTCATGCGTTGCACTGCCGGCTACAAGAGCCGTTACATGGCCAACCCTTTGCCACTGGCGAGGTGTAATATTCTTTTTACGCCGGTGGAGCACGTCAAACATCCTTCCGTGATAATTGTATTAGAGGGCCCCGGGCGTGTGGGGTTCTAATGCTCGCGGAGAACGGGATACGGGTGTATGGTTCACGGAAACGCGGCGTTCCTCGGGTGACGAATAGTCTGTTTCTTTTCATGTAATTATTGCGGATAAAGATATTTCTGAGTTCATTTTGTTCATTTAAAGTGGTAATTTTAGCCGTTTAAATTTGGATTTCTCGCTGCAAAACTTGCGTCGACGTTTCTTAATTTAATCGTAGCTTACTTTTATAATTTATTTAAAAACATTTGAAGAATACTCAAATTCTACTTAAATGTGATGCAATTTGGGGAAATTGTAAAGGGTGGAAACCGGGTTTTCAAGTTTCGAAGTGATTCAAACTGATATATGATATTTTGATAAGTTGTATTATTAGTTTGGAAATCATTGACTAATTATCATGTCAATAATAAAACGTAAGTGAAGACCTTTAAAAATTGTAAATATTCGTCGAATTAATTATATTAACTTTATTTAACTTTTGCTAGCATTCCATTGTCCACATTGTATACTTCACTTCATGTGTACTCCTTCCTTGCATGAAACATGATATTCAGGTTGTTGTATAACTTGTTTCGTAAAGATTTGAAAGAATTAAAATCCAGCAAACAGGTACAGCCACAACCGTTATATAATAAAAATGTATTTGTGCTGGCAATAGCGTCGAATATTTATTGTTATCTTGCTGCATACTAAAAATGCGTTTTCGCATTGATATATTCAGCAAAAGAAGTTTCGGTATGCCTGAAGAGATCCAACGATTTTTGAATACAAGTATCTCGAAAATTGGTGGTAACCATTAGAAACGTGTTTTCGGCCCTGCAGTGGTCTTACATGTGCAGAGTTGACAGTGGACGCGTTAATATGTCGTCTTTCTCTTGGCCCAGTAGTTTGAAGATGGGGCTCGCGAAGGCGTCGGCTAATGAGCTACTTTGACTCTCTTGACACTGGTCGCCGAGCCAGCATCATCAACTATTAGCAAAGACGTCATCGTATTCTCGTTCGGTTAACAAGCTCGATGCTCCATTTGCGTGGACGGGACGTGTTCCTCGTAAAGTAACGGATAAATGCGAGACACGTTTTCACGCGTTCGATCAACACTTGATCGAAGTATCCGCGTCGAATTAATCGCGGAGGAAATCGCGCGGATAAGTATCGCTTCTTAGGAAGCCTTTTACGTAAATATTAATTACCAACGAACGTGGGGAACGAAACAACTCGCGCGCCGTCGCGGAAAAGTGCGAAACATGGGGAAGGCGGTGATTTAATTGCACGTTGTTACCAGCGAAATTTATTCTTCCTGGAATATGCATTAGCCAGCCCGATTAGAATTCATCAACTTTCTCGCGTGCTACTGCGAATCGAACCGCTGCTTATTATTTCTTCTTTCCTTTTCTCTCCTCGCTTCCTTCCTCGCTTCTTTCTTTTTCTGTGGCTCTTTTTGCGTGGCGCGACAGTGAGAAACGCGGAATAATTGCTGCACGCTTTCGCATATAAATGGAGAAAGAGTCGCGTCGGTCAGATTAGAAATAATTACCCCTCCGCGCTGTGCTCTCTTTGTTTACGCGCGATAACGTCTTTCGCCGTGCGCACGCAAACTCGATAAACCGGATTTTAGGCATTAATGAGCCAACGGCGCGGCGCGACGCGACGCGTTTTCAGTATTCATGGCGGACGCGTCACAATTAATGAATACCGAGGTATTAATTTTCGTTCCCTCTTTCCTCTACCTTCCTCCGTGCCCTCCCCGCGCGTTTAGACCGATTAAACTGTCTACCTTGTTTCGTCGCGATACCCCTGATTTACTCTCCATCTTGCCTCTGTTGCCGCGGCCGGAACACGGCTTCACGCGAATACACTTTTACGCGTGGGCTACGGAATATAAATGATTCGCTGAATCACCGTTTAAACGACTTTGTGAGAATAATTATGGTGGGACGGGCCACCGTATTGATTCTTGTTTGAATGTATATCAAGCTATCGTGATTACTAGTATCACGGAGGATTGGATAATCGTTAGAGAGATTAATCCATTTTTGATGGAAGAGCATTTTGCAATTATAGTAATTATAATAATGAATGATACTTAACAACATGCATGTACTTGGGCTGCGGATAATATGGTGCTAAGGTACTCGGAATATAAGTAATAAAGCAATATATAATATTGTTGTTATATAAAGGAGATAGTAGCCCTGAAACGAAACATCAAAAAAGAATACAGAACTAATCTTATTTCAACTTTGTTTAATCACGAATACGTCAGCGTTTCTTTGTGTATCGATTCAAGGATAATTTTTTTTATGTGTTTTCGAGTTATCTTTGTATTCTTCTATTGATATCAATCATGTTGTGCTGCTAAGTAACGAAGAACGAAGACAAAGATTAGTGCATCGTAATGTCAGTCAACTATGTATAAGTTATTGCTTAGAAATATTTAATATCACATGAAATTTTTTATGCAAAAACAAAGAGGAATAAATGAAAGTATCATATAGAAATAAAAGAAGTACCGATATTTATCAAATATACACATTTTTTACACTTTTTTTCGGTTTTGTCTTATCAGTTAACGCTAGACAACATTTTCCATGAACGATATACAACAGAAAAATTTGTATACGTGTCTAATCTAACCAAGTGTCAACCCATAGCATGGTTGCGTTCGATCACCCTTTCAAATTTGCTAAAATCGGACCACAGAAACGAAACACGAAAGCATTACTTTCACTCTTCCACAAGTAATTATCTTTCACGAACCTTTCTATATTTCTATGCCAAAGTAGCAACGCTCATCGTTTACCGCCTCACTATCCAGTCATCAGTTACAAACTCACCGCTCTCCGTGATCCATCGTTGCAATGGCTATTCACAGATACAAGCTGGCGTGTAACGCCGTCGTAAAGACAGAACGCACCCCCGTAGTGATGTTCGAGGGTGGTTCGCGGTATCGTGTGCGCGCCCGCTGGTCGATCGCGATTCGATGGCGCACGGCCAGCACAACAGAAGGTGTCGGGTAGATACCAATGACGAATAGTATTGATATATAGAAATAGAGAGAAAAATGGAGACAAAAGGGGAAGACAGAAAGAGAGGAATAGAGGAAAGGGACAACTAGAGAAAGAGAGAAAGAAGGAAGGAGTGAAAGAGGGAAAGAGGGAAAGAGGGAAAGAGGGAAAGAGGGAAAGAGGGAAAGAGAGAAAGAGGGAAACGGACAAAAAGGGAAAGAGAGAAGGGGAGCAAGAGAGACAGAAGGAAAGAGAGAAAAAGGGAAAGGGAGAAGGAGAAAAAGAGAAAGAAGGAAAGACAGAAAGAAAAAATAAAGAAAAAGAGGAAAAAGAGAGGGAACGTACGCTGTCGAAAATGAAAAAGCGTCGCTTACCGTGCTAGGTGCGGGCCGACGTTTCCTGTGTCGAAGGTAGAGCTGGCCGTGATATCCGCGTCCGGGATCGCGCCGGATTCCATGCCGAGCGGCGCGATGCATTGGGCTGAAACAAACGAAACGATCCTGCAGGTTAAAGCTCTCACGAATTTACATAGGGGTATATATCGATACGCCCGTTCCGCCCTCCCCCCGGACACGCTGCACACCCTCCTCCACCTGAAACCCCCTTCTGGATCATAAACGGCTAAATAACCGGCTAACCAGAGATGAATCCGGCGGATAGAGCCGGTTTACGTTCTTGTATACGAGCGTCCTCTCCTTCGAGAAAGGGGGGCCAGGACGCACAGTAGGAAGGACTACCTCAACGTTTCCGTATCTCCGGGACCGATCAAATTGTTTCATAGGGGAACACGGCAGCGTTATGGGGACGCAATGTATCCTGCTACCAAGAACGGCCTATCTTGATACAATATTGTCCGGCGCGAGGACTACCCCGCGTTATTTACGGTTCTGTTCGCGTCACGCGTCCCCGTGCCGCGGAAACTTCGAAACACCTCGGACTCGAGATCATCGGGCTCGGAACTTGGGAAAGAGGTGCGGATGGTTTATGAGAATGACTCCGAAGTCGTAATACGTGCTACATTGGTCTTGATTATTGGATTAGAAGGAAACAATTCTAAAACCATTCTTTTTTTATGGATTGTAATGCTATTGATTATAATACTACTTAGTAGATAGGATTATAATAGTTTTAACTACTGTAGTATTATAGTAGGTAACTTACAAATATACGTGTAGAGGAAAAGGTGCTAATTTGGCCTCACCAGTTTTATATTTTTCTCTAAAATTTGATTCGTAACTCAAATTGCTTTAAATTTTTGTGTAAAATCTAGGTAAACAAATGTGATTACTTGAGATAAAAAATGAAACTGTGAAGAATACAATTTAATTGAATTAAATCTGTATTACGAAGATAACTTATTTTTGGAGATTCTACAAAAATGAACATAATATATCCCTCTTGCAAAAATGATAATAAAATCATTTTTCGTAAGATTTCCAAATTAAAAGTAAACAAATAGAACAAATTTCTTTACGTACATACAAAAATTTCACTATATTCCTTTTTCATACAATATACTTTGTGCTCATTATTAATCGCTCATATGAATGCTCATAATTAATTAAGTTAGTACGTATAATGTCGGTTTATCGAATATCAATTGTCACAAAATACATTCGTGTAACATATCAAAAGTAAAAAATGAAATTATCTTAATATAATAATGAATTTTTCGTAAATCACATTACCCTTTTTTATGGGGGATCAAAATAAATACTAACATGCGTAACTTGGAAAATTTTAACTGTATATTTGAAACATTTAAAATATCAATAATGAAATAATTTCATTTATAAATATCGATTCTACCTACTTTTTATAAAATATATTTTAATATACAATTCTTTAACTTATACAAGTCGCAAGAAATATTTCTTTTTCGGATCGACGTAAAACATTCATCCTGAAGTCATATTTATTATGCTCTTTATTAACAGAAATAATGCATTATGTAGTGTAAGTTAATTTACCCATACATAATTCGAATAGATGCAATTAACAGCACCATGAATTACTAGATACAGTAGGAGAAAAAATTATGGGGACAGGTGGTGATAAGCGGTATCAAAGCAGTTTAAGCAAATTCATATTAATGGAATATCTTTAATTTTCATTTATTATATATCCTCACAGTACATAGAATATTTAGTAAAAAGTTGAAAATAATATTTATATTTTTGTAGAAGTAAACGATATTAAACTGAAAA
Organism: Nomia melanderi; assembly: GCF_051020985.1. NCBI lineage: Eukaryota > Metazoa > Arthropoda > Insecta > Hymenoptera > Halictidae > Nomia > Nomia melanderi. Next base: position 760,205 of record NC_135005.1, read on the forward strand.
GTCAACTATTTGTCGATGGACAAAAATATGTGGATAAATATTAAAATTTGTAATATAAATTAAATAAGTAATGAAATTAATATTTTATATTGCCGCCTTTTGCTTGAATTACGGCTTTCAAATGTCGTGAAATACTATTTATTAAATTTTCGATCTACATTTTATCGATTTTTTAAAATTTTGCATGTAAGCATTTGAAAAAATCTGTTTTATTATTCCGTTTATTCAGTGAAACCCTCGTATTTAATAAATCCTATAAATCCTCAGTGGAGTTCAAGTGGGGGCTCTGTACTGGCCATTAAAGCCAATTAATATTTGAATCCTTTAAAAATTGCTTGGTCTTTTTCGCAGTACGTTTCGAATTCTTGTCTTGTTGATATAAAAATCTTTCTTCGACCCTCATTTTTAAATTGGTTTCTTTCAAATCTTCATTTAATATATCAATTATTATTGGTTTATATTCATTGTATCATCGGTTTTAACTGATGCCTCAATCCGATACCATGAAAAATACGCCCACACCGTCAATGCTCCCCCGCAAAATTTTGTCAATGTATGGTTTACATCTAGCTTTACAGCACTTCAATCCTACTTTCTTTAATTTTCGCTTTATTTTTTTTACAGAGATATTTAAATTTAATGATTCTACAATGTTTCTGGCGGAAATTGTTGCATCTTTTCGACATTTTTGAAGAACAAGACGGTTCTCTTGTATGGTAGTGCAAAGTTTTCGTCTGCGATCTCTTAAACTTTCCACAGTAATATGAATTAAATATTTTTTATAAATCTGCTCTACTACGCTTTTAGATATAAGGTACTTCCTGGCAACAGTACGATAGTTCATGTTATTACAACAGTCCGAAACAACTAACCCGCGAATTTGATTTGCAATTTCTCCAATTTTCGATAATAGCGACACTGAGAAGGTTGTATGAAATTGGTTTTTGCAAGTATTAGCAGTGCACTGTGTTCACATTTTTCACCTCGCAATAAGACTGCAATCAAGTGTCCATTTATTTTCGTCCCTCAACAGATAGATGAATTTTATACTTAATATCGTGCATTCAAACAAAAAAGTAAATATAAATTTTAATTTTTCAATAAATAACTTCTGTATTATGAGAGTCTATAATAAATCAAATTTACACATATAACATCAGTTTAAATTTGTTTAAAATTCATTGACACATAGTATCACCTCCTGTTCACATAATTTTGCCTCCGACTGTATGTCTGTTATAATATAGAAAATCGGGAGGGGGCTACGTTATCACGTTTTCCTCTTTAGGTACGTGATTTAGTAGGACTTTCGTCATTGTTAATTAATCTAAAATTCGGTATGCATTTAATGGTTTATATTCTGGTTTAAAAAACAAAATTTACTTATGATTCCACTGCATAGGTGTATCAATTTATTAGAGGATATTACATAACTTCAAGTTCTGCAGAACAGAATAATAATCTTCTTATAAAAAAATGAAACAATTTATGTTAAAATAACAGAGCTTCTATGTCTATCTTAAAATTAATACGAACCGTCGATAAATAAAATCAGCATATGATCATCAATTCAATGGAAAAATCTAATATTCCTTCTCTATAATCGTGCTGCATCATATAATCCTATATAATCGTATTATCCGCCCATAATCGTATCAACGAGATGAACAGCGAACAGTGAGAAGGAATAAGTTAAAAGCGAATCGTTAGCCAATGTACAATCGTGGAATCATGCTAGGCAATAGCGTGCGATAGTTATCGTCGTTTGCTATAAAATGGAATTTGTCACGCAGAATTTATATAAAATATTTCATTAAAATTATCTTCCATGACATTACGTAATTGTCCTGTATCTTTTACGCAAGAATGATTCCACGACGAAAAAATATTTTATTTTCAGGCTCAATGCATTTACTAATAATTTTCGCATCTTATATTCATTTTTAAAGCATTTGTGGGATAGGCCACTGTGTAGACGGAGACGAATGGTAAGTAACATGTGCAATATCTAATTCCCAATGGATTTTTGTTAATTTCAATTTTTCGCTGGTTATAGTAGGCATGTGTATTTGGTATTGTTAGATAGCGAGATGACAGCACGCAACCAATAAATGTACGTACAGTCAATCCTCAAATAACACGATTAATTGGTTCCGTATTATTCGAGTGTGTATTTTAATAGTGATAAGGTTAAATTTCTGCTGTAATTACAGTGCAGATTATAGTACAACTTCAGAATGTATCTTCTTAATTGTGCAAGATTTTAATTAACAACGTAAACTACTGCTATTAAGAATTATTAGAACGTAGATTTTAAAGAAACGGTGTAACAAGTACCGTTCTATCTGAAGGTTACTGTATTTTATACTAAATATATTAGAATTTTGTAGCTGCTATCTAACCACATGATGAATACTTTCATTTATTTATGTTCTAAAACTGAGTACATGTAAAACTTGCCGACACTGGTGTTCTTTGTCACGACCGAGATGCCGCAGAGAGCGTTTTAAACAGAAATGTTTTAAAACATGAACTCTCTATTTCTCTGAACCCGTGCTTCGGGGTCGTCTTTTTATAAAGTGTTCGAAATCCTTGTCGTATGTTTTACGGTGTCACAACGTTTCATAAAATATCATAAGGATGCATAAGAATTGTATCATAACGGATCATAAACCGGCATCGAAATCGACTCGTTCATGTCGCATAGCTATGTGTCATAGTTTAATGGTAACATGATACAGGAAATCTGACGTGATAGGTTATACATTTATTTCTTGCATCATATGAACATTGGCTTATTAATTCGTTTATTAAACTAAATTTCAGATAGTGAAAACAAATTACGAAAGTATTTAATATCTCATGAAATGATAAAATACAAAATGCCAAAGTATTCGTGTCATTGGTTTATGTATTCAACAGATGTATTCGATGTTTTAATTCAATTATCAGGTATTTCAATTATGAAAAATATCGACATTGACCACCACTGGATGCACGCAACAGGGTTCGCATTATTTCGAGCACGTGCAACGAAGAACGTATTGAATCCTCCGAGATGGCCCGGTCCGCCCGCAAGAACGGTTCTATTATCGAGGAAGGGTAGTGCGATCGCGGTCGGGGTCGGTTGCGCGGCCCGTGTCGATTGTAATTTATGCATATCGAAGTTCTATTACCAACTAAAATACGGATCGGTAAAATTTGCTGGGGCGTCGTTCAACAGAATGGACGGGGATACGCGGCAAATAACGATAGAGCCTAATGCCGGATATCGAGTGCAGGTGTACCGGAACACCATGATGGGAGGTTGCAGGCTTCTGCCTCGAGTAGCCAGAGACTCCGCGAGAATTAATGGCAGGGAATTCGAGCTTATAACGGAAGGAATCCTTGCTAAGCCATCGAGAAACAGAATGGGCATGTAGGTGGCCATTAATATCAGTAAAAGTTTGTACCATTCTTGGACGAATCCTCCGTCGTAATTCTGCCGGTGGATTTCGAGCGTGGAACGTTATCATCGTAAGATGAAATTCCTACGGACTGCGAATTTGTCCCGAGAAGAACATCGGTCTGTGTTTCGGACAAGGGGAATGGGGCAACTTGCTGCACAATTGGACTAATACAGAATGCTGTCGAAAGTGCCGCCCCATTTAATACTGTGCTTAACGTGTTTATCTTTCAGGAGATCGATACCCAAATAAATCTTCAAAAGACAGTTTTCAATTCCTTATGTACCTTATGTTATCTATAGTAGAAAAAGAGAAAGGAAATTCAATTCTTTCGAATCACAAGTCTATAATCTTTCTTTAAGCAGTGAGACTTCGTGGCTAAACCTGAACTTGTTTATGTAAGTTATTATTGTGAATTTTGTATACTATATGAAACAAAAACTAAAATCTGATGCAGATTTTATTTAAATTTTGATTTCATTATTGTTTACTGAATTGAAAGTATTGCAAATAATGGAAGTTGTTACAAGAATCATATAATGTTATTCGCGTTTCAAAATATTCTTATATACATTGATAGTAGGAAAATACTGAAATCAATAAAAAGAAAATCAATATCTTCAAGTATAATTTCTTTGACGTAGAAACGATTATTAATAGACAGATCCACTATGCAGACAGATTAAATCACTGTCTATAGTACAATAATATCGAACTCGACACGTGAAAAGACTGTAAATTAAATATTATGAAGATAAATATCTCTCAGTACACGTGACTTAAAGCAAAATACATTTATCCGAATACCAATTATCCGACTTTCGATTATAATTATCATCCTGTCCGAGTTTAATATATATGACTATATTTCATTCGTATCATAAATGCGAAAAAAAGCACAATAGTGGTAAAGTTGAAAGATATATAAAATATTATTGAACGCATACAAAAAGGGTAAGAGTACATCTGAAAAACCGTTTAATTCCTGATTGATTTATGACATGTTTACAAATTTGGTCCCTTCAAACGGGATTGGTCCTCTCAATCTGGAAAGTTTATCCGGACGGATTTGGCTTCCAATTAGTTCGGATAATCGGCGTTCTACTGCACTATTTTACGCATGAAAATATAAAACTTTCCCACTAAACATGTGTCCACAAAAATTACGCAATTTTTTTCCTACTAGAAGATTATTCATAATAAAGTAATTCCTGCGAGACTAGACAGCAAATAAATTACAAACGAGAGAGAAAAGAGACTAAAAGAACACGATCAATGGACACTGAAATTCAATTTTCCCAGAAACCAAGCCCACCACAAAAACCGTGGTCCTACGTTCGCAATTTATTGTTTCACACAATATCATCATCCCGCCCAGTTATATCCCCCATTTCGATTCACCCCGCGCAAACTCCACGCGAACTGTGATTAATAATTCGCCGAGGGGATGATAAATCTATGGAGAGGAGTGTATCAGTAAAAATCAATAATAATCACTGTGAAGATAAGCCGTCGAAGGGTAAGACAAAGGGAGGCGGCCGAGAATCAAACACGGCGCGCTATTATTATTAATGAAGCCTCAATATATCGCACGGCGTCTCGCACCCCCGGAATTCTCACGACCCTCATGGAACTTCTCGGACCCCCGACGCGGGGTAAACTTGGCTCGTTCTCCGGTAGGATCCGCTTCCTTTGTCGGCACGTCCGACCTAACGAGCCACCGGTGAGATATCGCGCTCGTAAATCGATCCTGAATAACGGTTCGGAGGCGCGGATAACCGACCGGCTCCGCGATCTTTCCGCTGAAGAGCGCGACCTCTCGCATTGCCTCCAAAAACCGGTATGATTTTCGTTAAAAATGATTAACCTTTTGACTCCCGGTGGTCACTTTAATAGACAGGCTTTATAACATTCAACAGAATTGTCCAATTGTAATTATCTATCAGGCATGTATGGGTACCCGAAATTGCAGGCTCAGGTCAGAAATTTTGTTCGGGTTGGGTCGGGATCCCGAAAGTTTGTCGACACATAAATATATTCCGATTTCCGATTCCGAACTTGACGAATTCGTAACTTTGCAGTGCAATTAGGTAAAGGAATTTCTAATCAGAGAAAGTATTATGCAATATAATGTGTCGGCTAATATGTTTCCTAGGAAGCCCGAGATGCAGCGTGCGATCGATTACCCTTATCCCTGTGCACTTTTAGTTTTCAGGGTTGACTCCGGACGTGAGAGCTGCGCAATATATAACTCTGAACATCCTAGTATCCTTATATATTCTATAATAATAATACTATACTGCTGCGAAAACTTTTAACACTAAAATTATCAGATGGGTCAAAATGACCTATCCCTGATTTTTTCATTTTGCAATTATTAAAAAAATAGCAGATGTTTCTCTGAGAAATCATTAAAGAAATTCATTTAGCAATACGTAAACTTGATTATAAATGAATTAACGTTTCGATAGTCGCACTCTTGAAGTTTCAATAGAGGAATTGCACAAAGGCAATTTAACTGATCGGTAGGTTTAGTGTTAAGCATAATACGGAAAAGTTATGTACTGAGTCATGGATCAAGGACCAAATCGAAAATCGGGTTTAGGGTTGCAAATCATCCCTGTTATTTATACAGTGAATCACAAAATTATATGGACACTAGGATATGCTTAACTTTAACCGCCCATATCTTTATAATTATGAAATAAATCAACTCAAACTTATTTCTTTCAATAGAATATTTATTGTACTTTACCAATCTACACAACTTAATTATCTAACTTGTTGTAGTACCATAATGTTATAAATTAAATGAAATCATAGAAATTTTTCGCGTTACAAAAATATTCGTATAGTTAACCTCTTGCCCTACAATAACGAGTGAGACTCGTGGTGAAGATTTTCAACATGATTCAATAAATATATATATATATATTGCTCAGTTCATTCGAATTCAAAGGAAATATTATTCCTCTGTAAACAACTATTATACTTGAAAGGAAATATAGGCATAACATATGCTTCGAATTTTTCTATTTTTCAAATAAATTATTAATGACAAAGTAGCCGTATCGATCAGAGTTGAGAAAGAAATCATAGGCCAAGGGGTTAATATTGTTTTGCAATTTATTTACGTGAATATTTCGAAGAAATGTATGTTTCGGAGAGTAGCTTTAGTTATAAATGCGACACATCGAAGTTAGTATGAAGTAATCAGTCCTACCGTACAGTTTATGTACTTATTATATTGCTGTTTATCATCAAAATGTCTGGTGAATGTAAAAACATTTCATTTAATATTCGCCAATTTGTAATTTTTAATCCCGAAAAAAATTGTATCGAAAAATCGCTGTTATGCTTAATCTTTAAAAAAGTGCAGTGACATATATCGTTAATAGATTTACGAATGAAGACAGAATTTAATCGCTTCGGCAAAGTGGTCGACTCAAAAAAATAAATAAAAGAAAAAAGCTGAAGATTATTTGGAAAATAGAAGAAAACCCATGACTAAGTACTTGTGCATTAGCAGCTCAACTTCGAGAAGAAAGCGGGAATTTTGTAAATGCATAAACAGTTCAACTACTTAAATAAAATTGTTATAATGGGAGAGTGGCAATAAAGGAACCGTACATCAGTGAAGTAAATAAAAAGAAACGTTTAACTTCCGGAAAAGAAATAATTTCGGAAGAAGAGTCATGGTGGAATGACGTCATTTTCGTTGACGAATCTAAATTCAATATATCTGGTTTGGATGGATAGCATATGGCGTGGCGTAAGCGAAATGAAGCTTTAAATCCAACAAATTTGCGAGCTACATTCAAACATGATGGAGGATATATTATGGTCTGGGGGTACATATCCAGCACAGAAGTAGGAAAACTTGTCTTTATTGAAGACATCGCGAAGAAAAACAAGAATTTGCCTATTTTAAAAGAAAATTTAGTATCAAATGCAGTTAATATGGGTATTAAAAAAAACTTCAAATTCTACCAGGACAACGATCCGAAGCATAAAGCAAGGATCGTACAAGAATATCTACTATATAACTGTCCAAAAGTTTTTCACCCTCCTCTTCAGTCCCTTGATCTTAACCCTATACAGAGTTTATGGGATAATTTAAACAGAAGAATAAGGAATAAAAAAGAAACAGAGATTGTAAGATGAACGGGAAAAAACAAATATAAAATATCTTAAAAAAATGATATTTAGTATGCTAAAACGATTAAAGCAAATGATAAACAAGAAAGTTACCCTATTGAGTACTAAAATTTAAATTTTGATTTATATAACATGATATATTACTGTACTACTGCATGTTAAGTAATTAAGTTTTACATATTTGTAAAATACAATGGTTTAAAATTGATTATATTTGTGAAAATTTAGAATGTGTTATATATTTAGATATACCATATTTGCATATCAATAAAAAGTGTTGGCATTGATGCCTCTATAAGCAATAATAATGCTTTTCTTTCGAATTTGACCGATTAGTCAATAAATACGGAAATTACGACATGGTGGGAACAAAGTATCCCCATTGGCGCGAGAGTGTTTCGATAAAAGTTCCTGGTTCAATCCAGACCAAGAACAACGTTAAGACGGCGATCCCCAGCTCGCACGACACCCCTGACTCGACGACGACGTCTGGCGTCTCTTTCAACAAGCCACCCTTTCCGGCCGAGTTACCGTGTTCGTTTCAAGAAAAACATCATTAATTACTTCCGCTCTATTGACGCCGCGATGAATGGGGGCGAAACGGGGACACTTCTTTCGCGGGAGCTCGTCGGGAAATTTATATCGCAATTAGGAGCAGGTATTTGATATAGCGCCAGCGATAGCGTTTTCATTAATGAAAAAGCGTTTTCAATGAACGGTCGGTCAACGAGACCGAAATTATGGCGATATCGTTCTTTGATTTTCGTTTCTCCCCGTCGCTCGCCTGGTCTTCCAGGCTGATCGACTCGAGTTCCGGGAAGTTCTCGCGTGAAATTTGAATGGTGTTGTCGATGAGATTGAAATTAATGGCCGGTGGGGAGTATTATATAGTCGTTCCATTTACATTGTGATTTACGTTGTTAGATTGAAGATTTTATGCATTTATGGCGTTTTTGATTCTAAAAAATTAAATACAGTAACATATTTCTTTAAGTTTCATAGGATTTCCATTTTATGCGCAATGTGATATAACCATTAATAGACTAACGACATCTTTTTTATTCTCATTTGGACGAAATCTATAAAAATCTTTATTAATCTACAGAAATATTTGTACTTTATATATCATGGAACATTTTAAATGGTAGCCTTTTCAAAGAAAAAGTTCCGATTCGTGGCATGGTTCAGAATTTATAACAGATAATATTACAAGAAGGCATTAAAAAAGTGTTTTTTTAATGTGTATCGAGTTAATATGTTTACTTTTTTTTATTAATTATATGTTAACGAGAAATAAAAAATAATTTAATTATATTTTCACCTTCATATTTTCCTCTATTTTATTCATATTTCTGACGTAAATTAATAATATTAGTGCCTCTTCAAAGTAAAATGAAATACACGCTTCCATTATTAAAAGAGCAGTAAAATTAATTAAATTAGTAAGGTCAATTAAATTTTAGGTCTGCTATAAATCTGCAAGATCTAAATATAATTTGCATTTTTTACAGCGTAATCTAGTAAAGATAGTTTGCTTATTTCAGAAAAGTAGGAGGGAGGAACGTAAAATTATTAAATAGAAACTTGTTTTTCATCATGATAATGAACAAATGACATAAAACTTTCACAAAAGATACGAATTTACGAACTAAATGTTGTAACGTATAATATACTATTCAAGCATTATTGAATAAAACATTTCTCATTATCAGTACTTTAAGCTCTACAACCTATCTTGCAAGAAATGATGTAGGGTATTTAAAAATATTTGATAATTACTGCTTTATAGTAACACATATTCCAAATTGCAAAACGGTAAATCTTTTAATCATGGAACATTTATTAGAAATGTGTGTTACCCTTTTATAAAGAATGAAGTGACGTGAACGAAATTTTAAAAAATTGATCAGCAGTACTAATGTAACCCGAATGGCCCCTTTTTATTAATACATATTCTTAAGAAAAGACACAGATAAAACAAGAGTGATGTGATACGTTAGTAACAGTACGTGTATCACGCGTCATATAACTTTAAACGTAAAAATTACTGAAATTTAATTGAAGTAATGATATGATTTAATTGAAGTAATGAAATTTACATGAAGTAAAATATTTTAATAAATGTTTAGTTGTGTATTCTCTTCACCGATTTCAATGAGCTTTAAATATGTTGCAAAGGATATCATACTAAACAACTTTTTCTTATACATACAATGGACGGGCTCGGTTTTCGAATCACAAGCAAAAGTATGTGATAAATGTCTGGGCGTGATCTCCACGCTGATCAAAACAACCTTATAATGTCATTCTGAATAAGTTTTTGCTATACACACAATGGCCGATCTCTTTCAGTTCTCGAGTTATACAGAAAAATACGCGCCGTATTGTAATTTTTTTTCACTCATTGGAGTTGTTTCGTATAATATGTACATCGAAATTTGTTTCATTCAGATAATTAGACAGTATTAGTGCGGACAGTTTTTTTAGGGCACGGGTGGCTTCATACTTGCCAATAATCTTATCAGATTCGAAAGATCTTTGCAATTATGAAATGATAACATTGACTACACCCCTCCTCCTGCATTATCATTTCGAAAAAGCTAGCCCCACTGATACCAATATTTGTTATCTGAATGGAACTCATGTGTGCATAATGTGTACTAATATGTACACACCAAGAAATGAAGTCGAAAGATTTGAGCGTAATGTCAAACTTTAATGCTTTATAACTTTTGAACCAACGATCACTGCCGAAAAATTAAAAATGCTAGACACAGAATAACTTTAACAATATATATCGACGTGAATATCATCAAAGATCTTTATCTGAATAGTTATAACAACCCCTTTTCTAGGACATATTTTTGCGAATATCTTAAAAACTGAAAGAGACCGCCTGTTATGTCTGTAGGAAAAAGTTATCCAGAATAACGTCCCTGGCAACATATTTTAAAATCATTGAAATCGGCGAGGAGGACAGAGATCTAAAGATTTACCTTAACCGTTTGATTGTTGAGGAGTGCTATGGCGCTCCTCTTGTGTTTTGCCACAATTGCGAAGAGTGCGACAGCGCTCCTTTTTTGTTATGCCAAGACTGCGTTTTTACTAATTTTATTCACAAAATGAATTAAAACAAATTTAAGTAAATAAATGGTATTTTTTAAAATTTTTGTTGTTGCAATGCAATATAAGTGAGTTTATTGTATGAAAAGTGTTTTCCATTTTTTCCCATACACGCGCAATTAGTGCCACAGTTTTGGCATATGTCCGAAAAAATCCGCCAGCAGCCAAACGGTTAATTTTCTAAACGATTCTATAAAAGATCCGGTATTTGACGTGTATTATACCTTGGAATTGCCAGGCGTTTAAGTATTAAGTTGGTGTGGATTAGGTAAGTGAATCCCTGTTATAATTGATAAACGTGAAGTATCATGATAGACAATTATTCTATGCAAGGAAAATACTTCCCTTTTCATCTGTTATAAATGAAACTATCCGTTATTATACAATAGCGTCTTTCCAGAAATTCGGAAAACCTTTACAGCGTGAACACAATGGTTCAATTAAGAACACAGAAAACAAAACTGATAAAGAAGCAGGTCAATTACTTTCCTCTCCAGAACACAGGGGTCATTATTAAATATCGATCTGAACTTCAATTTGCAAATCGACAGGAATTTACGGGATGATCTAACGGAAGAGTAGATAACGGATATTTCATTTCAATTTTAAGGGAAACTTTCTCAATCGTGCATCGACGATCCTGGAATTGGATTCCGAGGTAGCAGGTCATTCGCTGAGGTCTCCAAACAATTCCGATACTTCTGACGAGTGAACTCGTTATATCGAAAAGTAACGCGGCTGACGGCGACAGATCGTTTAGCGAAACTAACGGGCTCGGTGGATGCTGACTAAGCCACTCCGACATGCAAATCGATGCATGTCGGTTTTTCGTACGAGCCGTAGGAAACCTGATCATAGGTCAGACGTTCGATAAGAGTAGCTTGCTAAACGTCCGCCGAGGGAAATTTACTCGGACGTTTATTGACCCATTAAATTCCGGCGGCCTTGTCTCAAGATGGGTAAACCAATCTTCTTTGTCGCAAAGAGGAATTTTCTCTACGCTTTGAATGCTTCCCTTTCTCTATCTTTGAATAACGCTGGGAACCGAGGGAGGAGGCTAGGAATTGCCGAGGCGCGAAGCTGTACCGTATTCCATTTCAACAGAACCAGTTATGGTTAATTTTTAATCAAAGTTTCGCGAGATTAAGGCCCCGGCGCGTATACCCGAGTAACGAAGTTTATTCTACCTTCTTGTGTATTTTCTGTGAAAACAGAATTTTGAAATTGGGTCGCGGTTGTGTAAATATTATACAAGTCAGTATTACATTATATTTAACTGATATAACGTTGAAAAATCGAAGCCACTTCTGGACAGTAAATATTGTTCGAATATATTTTGCCTCGTGTGTCACTTAAGATCCATGAAACGAAAACATTTTTGAAAAACATATTTGTATGATAATGTAAGGTTTGTAAAAACTATGTTAATACTTTCAGTTGTTTCTTATTACGCGTTAATAACAATTGACGATAGCATAATATTCCACGTATAGCAATTTTTACGTATGTTGATGAATTGCAATAAGAAAATAAAATTGTAGAAAAATTTTCAGAAAACGAAATCTGTATGATAATCCACATGGAAATGAAAAATGTAAAAATAAAAGGGTAAAAACTCTGTTACAGCAAATTTAACACTAGGTTTGCGGATATTTAGTGTACGGTTTATTCTGTTCCTAGGAAAATTCATGTTTGTTCATTCGGAGTTTAGAAGATAGAGGTTTAAAATTACATAATTGAAGTACAAACTGGTATAATTGCATCAAAGTCGACATGAACATACACTAAATAGTGTTTATAAAATACAATACGTGTGAAATTGACGCGCTCCTTAAACTTAATCAAATTCATGTGTGTCGTATCATAACATTTAATTTATAAAACTCGATAATTATTAAAAAAAAGATCATTAACTGACATGAGAGCTTTATTCCCCAAATTTAGGACAATAACCCGAATCGCCGGGAAACGCCCTATTATTCCCGATTCACCGCAGACGGTTCGAAACAAACTGAGACCGCCACAGGGCGAGCCGATTCAATTTTACACCGAAAGTTCGTCGATCACCGCAAAGTAATTTCTATCAAACAAAACCGTGTGTCGCCGATGCATGTAGCCTGGGAACGTGGTACTATTACTCGATCGTATTACCGGTTCGCATGAGCCGGCCCTTCGGTCTCCGCGCGTTTTCGTCGTGAAACGTTGTTTAAATACAACTTTCGGCTAAAAGTTTCCAATTTGACGGTGCGAAACGGTGGCAAGCGAGTAGAACGTGGGCGGGGACGTAAATCCAGCTTTTCCGTGCGGGGCCAAAGTCAATTTCGGATCGAAAGTTCGTCCGCCGTGGTCAAGCAGTTCACCATGGTGCGCCGTGTCGGCCGTTAATAAGTTATAAGAGGAAGTTCCTCGATGAAAACTATAAAGCCCCGGCAGATTACAGCTTAGATGTACTTACAGAGGTCTACGGCGCGCGTCGTGCCGGCCAAAGCGAGAAAAAGCGAAAGACGGACGGCAGGTATCGCCCCCCCGGCGAAGAAACCGAAGCTTTCCGCCATGGCTGCCGGCTCGCGCGAGGGCTTCACCCTCGCCCTTTTCTCACCGTGACTCCGCTCGTGCCATTTCTGCCTCGTCAACCTGAAACAAAAAAGGAAACGCGACCGTTACGCCACCGCTAACGATAGTCGGGAGGGCGGAACGAGCAAGAGGGTTTTCAAGAGGGTCGGACTCGTTCCGTCGAATGTTCCTTGTCGAAGCTCTCCTGTTCGCGAGACGATACAGGGCCCTGACATGTTCGACGACTTCGTTAAAATCAAAATGAACGGCAATACTCTTCCGCTCGGCGCTGAGTTACTTCCGTTACCTTTCCTTTTTTCCGGCTTGTTTTTTCCATGGCAAATAATTGGCGAGACACCGATTTCTGTTACTTATGAAATCATTCTGTGTTACTTCGTTTCAATTTTTTCGAACGGCAGTGACATTATCTGTGGTTATAAAATGTGGTTTCTTATGCATTTGTGGCATATAGAAGTAGTTGAAACGTAAAAATGCACTAAGTTCGATAGAATTTAGTATAGATTTTGGTGGTTTTCATATATGGAAAATATTACCGTGGAACATAAAGTTTTGCTTAATTTAACTTTCCTGTAATTCGCTTATAAGAATGAAAACTTGTCATTATTCGTTAGTAGACTTGATTTTTTACAACATTCAGTTTACTTACTAGCGATAGTCCAGTTTAGAGTCTCCGCATGTCGGCTGGTAAATGATGTACTAAGAACTTGCAGTTTATCTTTTATTCAAAGTTTGCAGATTGATTTGACAAGAAATGAAAGGACTTCCTAATTTTATTATTTGTCACATGGAACTTTTTAAACGTTAAATTCATTTACTTCTATTCCTATATTTTTCATTGAACAATGAACTTTCTCAGTACAAGAACCCAAATGTAATCGTTAACTTTAAAACTTCTGTTCGAGTATGCGCATGATAAGTATTTCAACTTACCTCTCAATTTTCTTCTCTCGCATGTTTTAAATATCAGTTACAGAATCTAGACGTTTTCTAAAGGTATATTCATTTATTTGATCATTGGGTCGACGTTACAGTCCACTGCTACTAAATGCAAGATGATTTTACGTTCCGCTTCAATTGTTGTTCCTTCAAATACAAACCTTATTCTAGATAGTTCATGCTATGATTGGAAACAGTTATCACAAGAAGGCAGAAGTAAATTCCATTTGAAAGAAGTACATTTTTAAATCGAGCGGAACTGTATCGCGCGGTTTGTAAAATTAAAGTGAACGACGTTAACGTTGCGGGCAACTTCGCCGTGTTCCCGATGAACGATAACAGTGCGTGTGCTCCGCGAGCGTTTTCATTTAATTTACGAAGTTATTCGATTTAAGTTGAATGAAAGATTGAAAGAAGAATAAAGTTTCGGTGAGATTTAAATTTCCGTCTGTATTAATTCGTCGCCTGTTGAAAGGAAGATGCCGCGGCAGATGAGGCGCCATGAATTCGGCAAAGTAATTTCGAGCGAGTATGCCGCAGTCCGGCGAAGTTGAATCCTTTGTTTCATTCAATTTGGTCGAGTTTGCGTCGGCGTTATACGCAATTGCGCGGAGAATGGAAACAGAACGCCTACGTTGTCGATAGAAAAAAAAGATTTATGAACAGGAAAAAAAGAGAGTGGAAATAACTGGGATCAATTCGAAAAACCACGGTTTTAAAAAGCTCCCCAAAGGTTTCCCTGCGGCCGTTCCGTCCATGTCAGCCAATCCATTTCTATTTCCCGCCAGACAGCGTGTCATTGAAACGATATAGATACCTTTCTAATTGTTCAATGTCAGGACGCAGAATTTCTCAAATAATACGAGAATCATATGATCGATGAATCGCAGAATATACGACAAAGCGTGTTACTTTTATCTTGTCTTGTCGAATATTGGTAGTTTTGAGCATTAAACAATTGTTTTTTCAATACAGTCAATCTTGATTTACAATCAACTGGTCCCTTCCAAGGTATTTTAATACTTAAAAATTACCATCAAAACCATGTTAATGCTATCACTGCCGATGAACGGAGTACGAAAGGTAAACGATACGATTCTTAATAATTATCAGGAATGATTGTCCAAACGAATATCTAAAAAGTTAATGTTATTAGTCTTTTAATAAAATCAAAATGACACGGGGTTACTTTAAGTTCAAATAAAAAGTCTCTGAAACAGATTTTTAAAAGACTTCGCTTTTTCCACGATTATTTATTAACCAAGCATACCGTCAGAAATAATAAAGATTCATGCTAATGCTCATTAACTTAATCATCGAAGAAATCACGTCCAATTACCCTACATATTGACGGGAGTGGCGCGAGAAAATGCGAACACCTTCTCGATTGCCAAGTACATTGTAGATAACGTCTATAAATTCATAAACTCAACAATGTTGCTCGCTCGTACGAGTAAAGGCAACGTGGCGTGTCGGTGTGAACGTGCCGCGCGGTACACGTATATGCTTCGAAGAGGGGATCGGGCGGTTGTAAGAAAGTTGCGATTCCCGTGTCCGGACTTTGATGGAGTACGCCGCGGTAATTGCACCGGAAGTGAATAAGTAATGGCGAACGGTAGTAAGAAGTCGCCCGGTCGTAGGCCTCGCGTGCTTGCATTAAACATACATGCAGGAACGTACGGCCAGCACAGCGCGCGGAAAATCCACAGTTTATAGGGCGCCTGGCCGTGCACTTTACCCCGCGCGAGGTCCCGCCGCGTTCTCTCTTTGAAAATTCTTTCAGCTCCGGCCGGGAGACTCGTTACAACGGCGAGGCACGTCAGCCTCGATTGCTGATCAAACAAAGTGTATTTCAACCGGCTGCTATTACGTCCATCGTCGGCTCGGATGAACTTTCTACGTGGCTCGAACAACGTCCGTGGAGAACGATGAATTTGGTTTAGGACGGAGTGGGAACACGGTCAAAGGGGTGGCTCGACACTTGATCAGCCCCCGCTTCGTGATTCCAGGTTATGCAAATTTTTCAATTCATCGTTCGCGCTGCTCGCGAAAAAGAACGTTATCTCGACGTTATATCCATTGAAGGGGTGCTGGAGAGGGGAACAGAGAGTGAGAGACCTAGATACGGCGCGAAACATTCGAATCAATTTCCCGTCACCGTCTCCTCTCTCTCTCTTTCTCTCTTCCTTTCTCGGTCGCTGTTTCGTTCGGACCCAACGTTTCGATAGCGAAATTATTCATCGATTGTTTTCTTTTCATCTCCCCAGGACGGCGAGGGATTACCATGGTCGTGAGAGGCAGGTGGGACACATGGGTTTTGCCTCGGTCGTTTACGGTGGCCCGTTTCGCCTCCGCGATACCCCGGGCTTTCGCAATTATTATTCCATCGACGCGACGAAGGAGGTCCGTTTTACGATCGCTACGCCCGGACAATATACACCGCGTTTATACGCGTATCTACAGGGTGAGTCGGCTAAGACAAGCCACATGAATAACTCCTATAGTTCTAGGGATAAAGAACAATGATCGAGATAATGGTGGTTTGATAGTGGTAACTGTTACGTGACGGGTGGAGTTTTCGACACGTTGACTGTCGAATTGGCTTTTGTCAAATAACTTCTACGATTGAAGCAACTTCTTTAACAAAACAGAAACTGGAAAGGAAAAGTTCTTCAAAGCGACTACTATTCTAGCTTTTTTACGTCTCATAAACCCGATAGAATACGGTCCGTTCAATACCTCGTTGGGAGAAATTAATTAAATATTTTTTTTAATTAATTTTAGCATCTATTCAAGAACTTTTCGAATTTCGGTGACATGCCAGTCAAAGTGTTAATCAAGCGAATTTTCTTAGGAAATTGGAAGGTCTAGTTTGCTTATTGGAACAAATAACTTTTAAATACCTTCCGTTTCAACACTTTCTGAGATGATTTCAATGATCAGGTCATTTAAAGTCACTGAAAATCATGGACATTAAGAAGACTATAAAATGAACATATTTTAAAATATTTTAAGAAATATGTTGCATTTGTCCATAGAAAATTCAGTGATTAAAATAGGATTTCTGAGGAAATATTTTGATTAATTAACTTTTGCTGCGTCATTGTGGATAATGGAATAATTTGTACACATTTCATTGATGGGACATTAAGTCAAACAAAATACGCAAACAACGTTACGCTCATTAAATGCGCAGCATTTTCAGTGCCTACATTCTGCGCGTAAAATAAGTGACTTGTTGGATTAAGCAATTGGGGCAGTGCAAATAGTCGCTGCGATTATTGGATAATTCTGACTGGTCACCATTTTGAACATCTGGCATACCAAATTATTTACACGTTCTTTCAACAATTACACAGAAGCACGTATACAATTAGGTAAATGATTTTACGACATATGGTCAGATACTTTATGTTAATGGGATCAGCTTATTGACGATCAATATGATCAAGACGTTCAAAGTAGATATAACTATGAAATATTAGTACAGTAATTTTCTTTATTCAAGTAAATCCTTCATTGAATATTAATACTATTATGCATGCTGTAATGCCAACAGTTTTTATTTTTACTATACGAATAACTCAAAAAAGATTCATATTAACGAATTCAAGGATTCAATGCTATCTGTCGTGAATACACTAATTCATCATATGTTAGCTCTTCATAAATTTCAGCAGGGGTTTCCATCCGTAAAACTGCGTAGCATCAAGTTAAATTTCTTAGGGAACAAAACAAACCCTGCGAATTGAAGAACGTCTCTGGCCATTCAGCGAATTCCATTTGATTTAACGTGGAATGGCTGAAACGTGGCAGTGGCAATCCGAGCGTTACGTGGCCCACCCTGTATAGCGACTGGTATACATGTTTATATGTTTCGCGTCCACATATGCACGTTACCGCGGTGAGAAAGGGGGCTAGGGGGTTTGCGCGTAGCCCCGAGAAGGTAAGAGCTCCGTTAAGCCGCGGTTGTAAGCCGCGAAGGCTCCCCGTGATATTCTAGTTCGACGTCGAATCTCTTCGTTTGCATAGCAATGAGTTTATGCAGATTAATACACGCGAAACGTCTACGCGTACAACGTCTCGTGGGATGTAAAGCACCGGTATCTACACGGATTCGCGGGCGTGCATGCATATTTTATTGACGGCGGTCGCGCCCGTCCGCGGCTAAAGATTCCCGATCGTGCGGTGCCGGGCACCATGCGCGCGCCTGCGAGCCTAGGGCCCCAACGATTTGTCTCCCTACCGGTGTCCCATTAGTTATAATCCGCCAGCCTGAGACTTTATCAAACAATGCACGGCTGGGGCCGCTTGTTTCTGGGGATCTGATAGAGGAGGCTAGGGCGACCCGGTACAAGCTGCTTAGCAAATGATAGGGGTTTGATAAGTATCGGATACATCGATTTCAGCCGAGCTCTCTCTTTTTTTCGCTGAATAATGTCCGGTAATTTTGCAGCGGCCCGAGTGTCATGATGGTCTGAAAAGGATTTTGGAGTTGTTAGTACTTGTTAATTGTCGGTGCGGCTTTCGAAGTTGGAAATGTTTATTTGAGTTTATAAGTTTTAATCGCTTGTCTTCTTTAGAAACTGAACTCATTAGGGCTGTATTCTTCTTAAAAATATATTAACACTTAAGCACTTGGAAATTTGGGGTTTCAAACACGCTATAAATACCGCACGTTTTATGAAATCATTTAGTGAAAATTAATTCCATTTTTGATTAGCTGAAAACAAATCGATTTAAATAGTATAGACAATTTTGTGGTTTTTACAGTAAAATTGTAGAAATAGGCGTAAATATGTAAGTCCATAACAACGTCAACGTCTTCATCTGACTCCCTATATGAAGGTACATATCTGCATCGCACGAAACCTCTTTAGTATATCAAAATCGTCCTTTTCCTCAGATATATCTTCATATTCACTAACATTATCTTCAATATCACTTGGGGTGTCCAAGTTGTCACAAAATGTTTCATGGTCTAAATCCATTCTTAGAAATTGAAAATCATCATGACATTAAGTGTTGGATTTCATAACTGTACATTGTTTTGTAATTTAGTGTTTGACTTCATGAGAAAAAACAAGCACTAAATAAGTAAACAATAAACAAAAACACGCATTAATGCGTGACTAGGTACTTAAGTGTTAATAACACGAGAATTCTGTTTTTATTCCAAAGGTTAAATACTAATAGCGGAAAGATAAAATTTAATTTTCATTCGAAACAGACAGTAATGTTTACTTATTAAATTTAATTTTTGACCTTTATAAAGAGTGAGATTTAATATACGTACTAATTGTACGACAAGAGAGTAAGTGCATATTTATTATTATTTAGAATAGATTCTTTTCGAATAGAAGAATTTTTTAAATAACCATTTCTTAATTTACATTTCTTTTGTTTTTGGATATACACATTGGCCAAGTGAAATATTCTACTATGTTTTAAAACATCGCAGTTTATAGAAGTTATTTGTTTTTTCAATGTGCTCTGAATTTAAACGAATCTTTTTGTCGTAATACATTATTCACTTATGATCTATAACTCAGACAATGTTGTCTATTTATAGATGCGTATACATATCTAATATAAGATATTTTATCCTTCTTGATTATATCTGGCACGCTCTAAAATATGTGACTGCGCATATTGTTAATAAAATATGGCCTTATGTTCACTTATGTATTTAATTATCTTTATATAGTAAATATGCCTTACAGGTTTACACGTTCTTCATTTTATTGTAGACCTCTCCAAAGCTGAATTAAATTTCATTAGCCGATGGTTGATAGTTGAATCATGCTTACCAGGTAACAACTGGCGGAGCTAATTAGACACTTGACACCGGTAAGAGAATTCAATTGGAATGGTTATAGTAACTAATCGTCTTGTTAGTTCGTATAATTTGCTTTGTTTGCCCTCAATTTTGTGTAAGTGCTCTCCCGTCGCAAAGTGTACAAGATCTTAATTAAATGGTCTAATTGTAAGTGGTATTGCATTTGTAATGCGCTCACTCCTCTGTCTGTCCGATTCTCAATCAGTAATGCATCACAATATTACAAATTAATAATTAATATCACTGTTCTATGTTTGAATATTCGCATAATGGAGAATTAATACTCACACATTGCTAATACATAAATCGGTAATGAATAAATGAAACATCCAAAATTCAATATCTATTATTAAGTATACCATAAAGTAATTGAGTACCTTTTAATAAATTTAATATTGTATTTCTATCGAAGGAAGAAAAGAAAATATATTCATATTAGAAGTGCAGTGCGTAATAACAATTCAATATAATAAATATCTAAAAATTAATATTTTAATTTTAGAATATCAGTATTACATCACTACAATTTTCTCTCTGTAATTGTTATTTTATTATAATTTTCTTTTCTATAGTTATAATTTTACAGTTATAATTTATTACAGTGCTCTTGTAAAACGGTATCTCAAATTAATATTCTTTATATCGTTCTTGACATCAAATTAAAATATGTAACCGAGATGCATCATAAAATATGAATTGGACAAAAATGCTAATTATAATATGACAGAAAATAATTGATGTACCTACATAAAAATATCAATTTTCACCGTTCTCTCGCCGGTAATTACAGTCGTTAGGCGCAGTGGAACAGAAAAGTAAAATAATCGTTCGACGAATTCTCTGATATAATTATATCAAGCAGCGTATAAAAGCTGCCAAAGTTGCTCTACAGCTTCATCGAACTTCCTATTATCCGCAATTAAACGGACACGGTGCGCGAACCATACATCATCGCAACGGGCGACGAAGCGTAATCGATGTCGTGATAAAATTGCCACGGCGTACAGCTTTCGAGGTGATCGATGCAGGTAGACAAAAATAAAAATATGATTATCCGTAACAGTCAAAAAGAAAATACTCGTCTTTTATACAAGTATTACATGCTTCAAACTAACCGGATTTTTAACGGTAGTTGTCTCCACTTTAGTTATAATTGTATATAAAATTTAGTTTACATAAGTTAAATACACGCTGCTTTAAAAGCAACTTTCTTATCGGTCATCTACAGTTTAGCGACTACTTAAGGTTTCTTGTTCATTACTACTCAATGTATTCTTTTGAATTGGAGCCAAGAGTACGGTTCAAGCTTGTGCATACAACAATTTCTTAATACTTTTGTTCGTATCTTTCCTATAAAATAGTATAAAAATTAAAGTAAGATTAACTTCGCTTAAATGTAAATGTAACCATGAAGCAATGCAATTTATACAATGTGCAGAGAGTAAAATTAATTCATGTCCTTATCAAGTTACTACAGGTTAACTACCGGCTACCATTAGATGCTGTAATCATTATTGTCACGCCAAACTATTATAAATATTTGAAAAAACCATTTCGATCATTGTGGCTCAGAGATCGCCCATTCGAGAACCGTTAGAAAAACACGGCCCCGATAAAACGAAGTGGTTACCAATGGATCGTCGCGTTGACCTTAATTACACGGATGGCTCGAGAAAAGCTGACGACGCGATGGTACGGTTTCGAGATCTCTGCAACAAGATGCAACCGTGAGATTGGTGTATCTGCCGCGTCATCGAAACCCGGTGGGTGCGGGAGCAGGGCAAGGGAAACAAAAGAGTGAAAAATAGACGGCAACGATGGTGGAAAAGTGATTCTTATCGGGCTCAAAAATATGCGCGCGGCCACCGCGAGAGAGATATACGAGCAGCGTAGACTGTCCGGGCCGGGACGTTAATGTCAGTTAATTATCCGTAAAACGCCCGGGGCGGAAGATCCGTTTTCGAACTGGCGGTGCTTGTAACGCGTGGGCGCGGCCGGAGTGTTTTCTGGAATCACGACGCGCCCGACAGAATTTCTCGTGTCGATTTCGTCCCGTGAAAAAACGACTGGCCGTTTATGGACGTTTCCACGCCGTTCCGATCCGATCGGGTTTCTCGATCGACCGGCCGTTAAGAATTCATTTTGATAATTGAACTAACCTTCCCGCTATTAACTTTCCCCTTTCAGCCGCGAATCTTTCAGCCATGGCTTGTTGGTAATTTGACGCTCATCGCTAAACATTCTTCTTTAGTCGCGCGGTAATATATTGGGTTGTCCGGAAAGTTCGTGCCGATTTTTAAGGAGAATTGAATGGCAACACATTTAAATTTTGCTATACATTTATTAAATTATATTGGTGCCATTTTGTACTATTGCATTTTATGGTGTCTTCTAGTTCTTTTGAAAAATTTCGGGTTTCGTAGCGATTGTGTTACGTTTAGCGAAGAAAAGATCGCCGAATAAATAAATGAGATTTGAATGAATTCTATTTTATTTGTATTTTATGTTGTTTATATGAAATTACGTATTAGCAGATGTTTTATTAAAATATGTTGAACAATATTGTATATTCGATGTAAAAGTCGGTAGCGGAAAGAACAGTATAGAGCAATTATTTTTAATTAAGTAAAATATTAATATTTTGTAATATATTAAAATGTCGGAGAAGTTAGTTTTGTTCACTTGCAAAATAAGAAATGTGACAATTCATAATACGAAATGGCAGTGTTCAATTAATGAAAATATTAATGTCGCAGTAATTGTTTTTGTTTATCGCAAGACACGAACTGTGAGAACGAAACAGTAGCTAGTGAAAGTGTTTCATTATATCCAGAGAGGGATGAAAATTTTCGGTCACTTCTATTATCATCTCTTTTATGCAGAAAAATAGAAGATATCAATGTTTCGTGATATTATTTTACAAGTTTTATAATATTTCCATTATACCTACGCCGTTATTTATTATTACAATATTCTACAGTTTATAAATAGCGAAGAATATTTATTCTCTTCTGATATTTTCAATCACAGTTGCAAACATGTTAAAACATTCTTTAAAACCTTTGTGCCTTCGTTTACTTCATTCGTGGATAGACAAAACTTGAAATTGTACTATATCAAGGAGCTTCTCAAGAAAATTTTCTGCGATTTCCATTTTTTACCTTCTTAACGGCGACGTCTTATCGTAACGATGTCAGAAGTCTCGTGACGCAGACGGAGAATTTTACAACGAGCAAAAAAGCGTCGACGGATCAAGGCGAGTTTGCGGTTTGATCCTCGACATGATCCTCGTGTTCTGTTCGAAAGCACGCTTCGACGACTCCAATCCATTCCGCCCAGAATTTCGTGTGCTCTCGTCCAAAAAGAAAAGCTGTTCCGTGTCTGCGACACGGGCTTTAGCAGAATTTCATCCGGAAAACGTAGCTTTCTTCAAATATTTACGCGGCAAATAGCTTGGTCCGTTGCGGGGATGAAACCAGCGATGACAATCATAAATTTGATTCACGTCTTGCTTCTTCAGCAATGAAGACAAAATCGCTGTATTGTTTCAAACGCGAACAGAAAATAAAGTCTGTTCCTTAAATTGAAAATATTCAAAAGTTTAAATATTCTTCTCTTCATTTTAGATATTCATAAACGCATAATTGTAAAAATGAGCTACAAAATATTTCCTATCTTTTCTATATTTAAAATACATATATAATTTTAAATGTCACATATGCATAATATTCGTAAGTAATAAATTAAATAATTCAAGTCGTAATCTAAGGCAGATGTTCAATAAGCAGGCCTCTGAGCTAAATATTTTTTAAAAAACAAATTTTATTCTATGTATTTAATACATAACATTAAAAATTATTAAATTAAAGTACTTCAACGTCATTACAATATTTCGATAAAAGGAAAACCTAGTACCAGAGAAATATTTTTTTTAGTTAACTTCACATATTGCAATACGCTTCACGCAAGACAATCATGAGGATAAGGAAACGATTTTACATATTTTCTTAACATATTGCAACTTTTTTATTTATATTTTATTTATCTATTTCAAAAAATTAGATGTAAAAATACTGCTGTACGGAAAAGTTCTCTATTTTAGATGGCTTTTTCATTTAGTACCTACACATTACCATGCAGAACAGTTAAATGCAAATATACTATACGTGTGTTCGTTTAATTTAATTTTTAGATCTGTAAAGCCATATAAAATATTACAAAACTTCAAAAATCGCGTAAGAAAGATTACGTGAGAAAATAATTGAGTGTTCTTCAATTATTATTAATCCTTTACCTTATTATAGTAGTTACATTATCCGTAATAATTCGATACAAGAAGAAGTGCTTCTACGTTAAAAGAAATTCTTACACATGTTGTATTTCGAATTGAAGTAGAAAAACAATATTTACATTTATTAAAGTCGAATTGTTCATTCGAAATCTTCGTCACAACTCTGCCCTGATTTTCTCCGGCAGTGTGTTAACCCTTATACCGGCATCCGGGTACCCATGTCGAAACTTTGTTCTACACAGTTTTGTTTCGTTCCTGTGAAAATTTAACATAATTTCTTTGGATTTCCATTTTTTAAACATTTTTACACTAATTTTTGTTTCGAAAGTAAAAAATGTACAGGAAAATTGTATTACTGAAACTCGGAAAAATGCAGACATTTTAGTTGACAATGTAAGGGTTAAATCACCTCGCGGAAAGTAAAGGCAGCCGTTCCAAGAAAAAGAGAATATTCCGTGAGCAGTTCAGCTAGATCGGCGACCCCATTGAAAATCGCGTGTACCACAGTACCACACGTAGGTTCGCTGTTCGACGTCGTGACACGTTTCCGCGATTTCGCAAGATTTCCCGACTGCCTCAGGACGGGGTTAAGTCGGCCCGCGGAGAGTAATGGAGAAAGTATGCCGGGCGCTCCGTTCATCGTTTCGCATCGACAGACATCGGCCGGGATAAGACGCCTCGAAAATTATAGAGGGCTTTATTCGAGAATCGTGTATTGCGACGGTTAGATTTATGGCGTTGTATGTACAGGCCGCTCGACTTTCCATTTATCAGAACGGGTACCTGTAGCATTCGGAGCCGGAATGGCTCCACGGAGCATCCCGCAAACTTCGATCCCGCGAACAAATGGATGGAGTTTCCCCGCGAAAGAAAAACGCGGATGGAAAAATGACAATGGGAGCCGCCCCGGCCTCGGATGCCTCCGCGCGCGCGTTCCCCTTCCTATTGTGCGACGACTCGTGAAAAATGCACACTGATTTTCCGTAACAATGCTGACGAAAGGAGAATTTTACTGATCGTCGGAGCTAAAGAGATGTACCGTGAAATATTTCAGCCGTCTCGACCGATCGCTTTTCACCTATGTCGGATACGCGTCGGTGTTCCGCGCAGAATCAACGGCGCGACGGAAGAATGACCCACGGTTTCTCGTTGACGTTCATTTACCATTACGCGAGTCTCGATATCACGTTCCGTTTCTGGCTTTCTGTCAGCTTTTTATGCGTCCGTGATGAAGCATGAAGGATAAAGAGAGCGGATAAAATGGGAGCGTTAGTGTGTAAATTAATCTTTCATGTTTCTGGGGTCATTCCGTTGGTGAAATGTTCGTTGCTTGATGATAATTAAAACAAGCATTTGAACACTTGAAGATGTAGGAATATTCAATAAAATAATATTTTAGATGCGAGCATTCCGTTTTACATATTGAAAAATCTAAAAATACGTAAAGTAATTAGTAAAACTTTATATTCGTACAGTGCTTTATAAAAAAGATTCATTTGTTTAAAGTAGTACTGTTTAAAATTATTTTTCAAATTTGTAAAATTGTGAGGGTTGTTAATATGGAATGCATATACCTTAATATTTGTGTACATAGTTGTTTTAATAACAGAAGAGCATAGTGCAGGAATCCTGAGAGCCTCTGAAGCCCTAGACAAAAATTCCCATAAGCTGCAACACGTCTGGACGTATCTAAAGTCTGTAATTTGCGTTCCATGAATGATCCACGTGCCAATCGAAAATACTAGTGTCCCTGCGGTATAATAGCAGATCTCGTAGTACTGTCATTCGATAGGTGTCTCGCACGTCGCACGACTGCGCATAGATACCGCCAGATACCGCCTGGCTAAGTTATTTCAAACTTCGTAACGAATTTCTTGTTTTTGGCTTTGATACTTTACACACTGGACGTTTTTATCTGCACTGATGAAATAATTCTTCTCTTTGCCGCAAATTTCGTTAAAGTGTTGTCATGATGTCAATATTATTATCAAGATTTCGTGTAAGTCTCTATGTCAATATTTGGAAAAGAAATATTGGTGGTCGGTTACTCTTTTAAGGTTAATGTTCTGCCATATCTATGCTTCTTTATGTAGCCATAGTTTACCGTGGTGCACAAAGAACTGTAAATGATTGATATTTAATATTTTCTGAAAGTTGGAATTAAGTCAACGTAAAGATACGGCCTTACGGTTGATAGGTTTTCGAAGTTAGGCGCGAAGATAAGAAGGGTTTAAACGAAACTTAATGAGATGTAACATATGCGGATTTCTTTAGAAAGTGCATCGTGCGCGTAAGTTCTTATAACATTATATTTTATCATCCAACCACTTTAGAAAGGTTTGCTATTTCTAATACTTGGGATGATTTATCAAAATTCAATAGTAATGTATTCTGTAGTACTAGCATATGATACAATATTACTCTTCAATGACTAGTGTCATTCTGTTTCAACTTTTTACTGTTGATTTCAAAATACCTCAAAATATTGTGTAAAATATCTTATAATAAATAATTTAAAATTATTACCTGCTCCAAGAAATTACATAAACATTGTAACTCTCTAGTGTACACTTTTTTGAAAGCATAAAGATTAATTGATTTATAAATTAATGGTAAAGTCTATTGCAAGCTATGAATTAACATGCTATACATGTAGTTATAAGCTTATACATTAATTATTATGCTATGAATATGTCTGAATTCACAATGATGAATTCATTTGAATTTAAAGGATGTTGATAGTTATATGGTAGATAAATACATGTAGTTATATGGACATATTTTCTTCTTTTTATAATGACAGATATATAACAAAACAAACTTTTATACATTTCAGGAAAAGAAAACCACCACTGAAATTTTAGAAAACCTTGATTCGGTAAGGAGTTTATGATATTTGAAATATTTTTGATATAAAATCTTTGAAACTTCTAATTAAATATTTTTGTAACAGAAAATTGAAAAGATTGAGAAATGTAGGTATACAACAGAACGAAGACATAAAAGAATTGTTGCCAACCTAATTTTATATAGCGTGATACTTTATATAATATCAGTATTCATTTTTTATTTTTGCTTTTTTCCTACATCGTTATATGATCAAATACTCTATATTACTCCATTATTAATTTTCCCTATTGTGTAAGTATTTTATTTCTACATATATTTCAGGAGCCGTCAAATTACCTAAAAAATAATTAATTATTTAACTATTGTAGAATATTGCTTACAAAAAAGATGGTTACATGGTATTATAAACGTAAAATCTATAAAAATCATGAAAAATTGTGTGTAATGCAGTGGGAAAAAGAGAAAATTCTGGCTGAAGTAACAAAAACTGAGACATATGAAAAAGCGAAACAGATTTTGTTAAAATTTGCTCCAGATCAATTAAAAATGAGACCTGTGAGTGAAATAATAATATAAAAGTACTTAAGTAGATCCTTTTATTTTTAATTTATTTTAATTAGATTTTTTTTATTGTATTTCAGCTGTCTCCATTTGTATCCCAATTAAAATCAGTAAAAAAAGTAGGTTTAAATGGAACACCGTCAAGAAAAGATAGAAACTAAGAAAAAGTTTTATTTTATTCACATTATACAGTACCACAATCCTCAGAAACTAATAAAGGATCTATTTCATCACAAACAAGTGGTTGTCCAAGTGGTTGTAACTTGGGTATTTGACTAATTGGCTTCCAGAATGCTAGTCTAATAACCAGTTATTCCACTTGCAGATTATCGTTAGCATTTTTTAAATAAAATTTATTCTCATTACTAATACTATATAAATAAAAGATTAAAATTAAAAGTTTTTATACATTAATGTAATATATTTAAAGAATAATTTTTTGTAAGTTTGTAAAATTCTGTAGGTTGTTGACATGAAATGTGTACATCTTAATATTTGTGTATATAGTTGTTTTAATAAAAGAAGAGCGTAGAGTATATTCGAAATCAATACATTATACTGGTAGAATAGCTGTGTTTTGTGAATACGTAAATAAGTACACCTGACCCTCGATTTACGCTAAAATCCATTTCACGTGGATTCGTTAAATTCGTAAACAGTGTCTGTCAGAAGAAGAGAAAACAAAATATTGGGAAGAAAAGCTGGTATAAGCTTTAGGAACTCATATTTATTTCACATAATCAAACAAAAAAAATAATAATAATTACATTTCCGAAAACGAAAGTACATTTTATTTGGTATTACTAAATCCAGATCGTACATAAAAACTATCGCGTAAATTGGTTCATTTAATT
This sequence comes from Nomia melanderi, assembly GCF_051020985.1. Taxonomy (NCBI): domain Eukaryota; kingdom Metazoa; phylum Arthropoda; class Insecta; order Hymenoptera; family Halictidae; genus Nomia; species Nomia melanderi. The sequence goes on from NC_135005.1 coordinate 788,837, forward strand.
TTTTCGCTTGTGTGGATAATATAAATTGTTTCTTAATATTTTTCAAAACCTATATTTGCAGTCTGTAAGTTGTAGAATCTTTTGACTAAGGTATTGAATTAATAAAATTGTTTGAAGGATATTTAGGTCTTATTCTGCATATAAAATGAACCTCATGCTCCTTACTCCTTTGTAGGGCACAACTACAAAGGAACAAAATTCCCATAAAGCAAGGACCATCATGTTGGCCCGATCCTTCGTTTTATTAGGTAGCTATAAGTAAGCAGCCTACATAAGTAGCATTATATGAAATTCATTGTGGAATGCGGTTGATGTTTCCTTTGCACCTAACCCCAATAAAAGTGCAGCTGTCTGTTCACCATGCGCGCGAGTATATCGTTACGACTTTGACTTATATAAAAGTCGTTGTTCTAACGCAAGGCCACTCGACTCTCCGCTCGAGTACTCCTAGAAAAGAGTTAGACGACAACGTGCGTCTTGAAAAAGAGGACCCTTGTATGGTTTTCACCAACTTGTCTCACCAACGAACCCAGCAGGCGTCCCCCTTCGCGATTTGCCCGTTGCTGCTCTGTCGAGGATAAATTGAATTACAATTAACACCTTCACAGTGCTTCCTCGCTTCCGATGTTTTTGTTGCGACCGAAAACACTGTCAAACCTGACAATTACAGTTTTAGGAAAGCCTCGAAATTTATAGAAATTACATGAAGTTTGCTTAATGTCAAACTTAGCGTATCCATTCATTTAATGAAGTTCAAATTTCATATAGGCAAAGAAATCATGAATATTATATTTTAGTAATTTATATTAACTCTGATTAAAGTAATATGTATAATAAAAATACCTACTTTAATTTCTTTCTTTCTTTCTTACCTTATCTCTTAATTGTTTATATCTGTTTATAATACACCTACTTGTCCGACAGTAATACAATAAATGCTTATAAATTTAACATTAAAAATGTCTGTGAAACAGAACACCTACGAAAATTAAAATATTTATTACACATGAAATTAACAGCGTGCAACGCGTAAATAAAAGGAAGTTCATAAGAATAACCGAAAGCGTGAATCCTGGTCGACACAAAGTGCTCGGCCTGTCTTCAAAGCATCCAGGTTCAAGAACCGTAGTAACAAATGTAACGGGCGACGATGATTAATAATTTAATATCGCGGCAAATATTTCTGCGTAACGTTCCGAGCGGGGCAAGTTCAAAGGCAGCCGGCGTGGCTCGAGAGAGGAAAGTCAATTAAGAACCGCTGGAGCGACTAGCGTGCTCGGCGTCCCGTTATAAATAGTTTTCAACCCTAAACTCGGCACGCGTGTATCGGCGTTCGTGCGCGCGCAAACGTGACTCGGATTCCGCGGGTAACTACTTTCAATGGCAAACACCGGCGAACTTCGCGGAGAACACGGTTTCCGTCGATGAAACATGCGACGCAGGTGAACCGAACAATGACTCTGGATGATTTGGCACTTCCTCCTTTTTTCTTTCGGTGGCGAGGGGGATTATAATCAGCACTTAAGCCGAGTGCTTTCACAACGGGGCGAAGTGGCCCGGCTACGACCCCCTTATTGTCCTCGTAAATGATTTTATTTGACCCTCGGATTGCCGAGCCGGAAAAGAAAAGGTTGAAGCAAACAATCTTGGGGAGGACTGTTTAGACGTGTCGCGAGTCCCATTAATGTCCATTATTCTTGCGGAAAGAACAGATCCGTCGTCGGTGCAAGTACTGGCGGCGGCCATTCGTGTGAAACAAAGAGGATTCTCAGACATGTATTGGTAACATTGATGTTTCTTGGTAGAACGAGAGTAGAGAAGATGCTTAGTGGCTGATGGAGCGCTATGATTTCTGATTTCTGCTTTTTAGAACATTTTGTTCGGTATAGGAATTATAGAGATATTTTCTTATTCAATGTTCTATTAATTGTTTTGAATTTCTTGTGTCAATTATTTTAAGCAAAGTAAGTCTGTAGACAATGAACATTGTAATTTTGTAAATGAGGATTGGGTAGTCTATATTTAGAAATATATGGTTTTTTTACACGATTTAAAGAATAAAAATAAACTATTTATTTTAATAATATAGAACCATGTTATTTTAAAGAATAACGACTTTAAGAAACTATTGAATACTATCTGATCGATGTGTCTGCACCTTGAACACCGTTTCTACTTGTTTACATGGCCATCTGCACTACAGCATGATATTATCAACGGATATTCTAATTAGATTTAAATACAGGTATTTCATTCTTTCTCAACATTTTACAATTTTATAATTTCCGTGGTTCCAAGTTTTTTAACCGTTTACGTTATCGTTATCGTAATAAATGGATTTGATTAATTTTAATTTTCTTTTGCAGCAATAGTATGACAAATTGATTGTATAAAAAGCAATGTGCTCGGAAATAAAAATACAAAAAATTTTTGTTTAGACTTTGTCAAACGTGAAAGAAGACAATAACGAAAAATAATGAATGAACATATTTTACACTTGTTTCATTGAACAGTTAATTAAACTATCGCAACATCGTGTCTAACGTTTTTTGTAATCGGTTCTTCTAATGTCAGTATAATTATAAATTAGAAACATTATGTTTCTCATATTGTAAAAACAGCAAATTGACTGTTAAACAGCATTGACGTTATTACAGAATACAAATAGGGGTTTGGAATACCTCAAATTGTTTGATCGACATGCACGGCGGTATTTGCATAACTATTCGACTTAGCCGCGTGCCCCGGTGACATCGGTATTTGTTCATCTGTACCCTAATCTCTCACCTAACCGAGTCATTAGTCTTCTTCAAGACGAACGTCGACCGAGGAGGCGACAACCAATGCTGAGTCACTCGGCTGATGCAGTGAAAAGAGGAAGGAAAGTAGATAGAGGAATCGAAGTTGGGACATATCCAAACGTAATTCTCCCCAATCGCTGAATTACATTCGGATCTTTGCCACTGATTCGCTGTTTTCCATTCCACATATCGGGAGAGCGGCTCAGATTCAATTTTCTGCCATTTATCGATACCTTGTGACATCAGAATCCGGGTGTAATTGGTGGAACGAATATTTTAGCCCCGGTATATAAATCCAATCGGCTCTTGTAAATTTACCGAAAGCTGTGTAAGAGATTTTTCTATTTCAAACGGATAAACAAAAAATTGAAGTTTCCGACCTGAGTATTTCAGGGAGTGCAACGTATGATTTCTGCAAATTTATATTGGAAAATACTTCAAATTCTATCGGCCATATCTAATTTCTGATCTTTATATGTTCAAAGCAGAAATCTTAATATTGGTGTACGGTATTAGTAATAATAGCCTTAATACTGGTTATAAGAAAATTAATTTGTAAAGTTGTAAAGTAACTTGATCTCACATTAATATTTTGAATTTAGTTCTGAAACCAAGAATTTTTTGAAATTCTTTTATCGTTTTTATAACTATTAATGTATTTAATCCTTAATTAAACCGTTAATTATTTTCACTCATTTTTATCCGAATTAGAAAGAATATGTATGATCTAATATTAGCTAACTGATATAATATTAATATATTTAATTGATGTCTGGATAACTTAACAAATTTGTAACATACAGGTTGAGTTTGCACATAAAGTGAGGCACAGCTAAACTGGTTTTAGATCATTTAGTGCTATAGAGAAACATACATTTGAGTGGTTATGAAATTAAAAGAAAACAAGGATAAACCTGTATTACTGCTATAAAATACACATATATGTATTCCATTTATGCATACAGTTCTCTTCAATTTTATTACCACTATTACTGCATTTCAGCAATATTATTGTATCGTATACTAAAATAGCCTTATACATGTTATTAAAGTATAATACGTTACGATGACAGTGGAAACTTTATCTTGGAATGAAGTATGTATAATATCACACAGCTTCGTGAAAATTTTACTGATTAGTATGCGCGTCGTGAAAAGTATTAATTACGTATTAAATGTAAAAAGTGTGTGACTACAAATTACTGAGTTTACAAGCGGAACCACCAATTTTCGTTATTAAACAAACTTTAGCAACTGCAAGAAGCACTGAAAATTAATTATTTAATTAATGAATATAAAGTTGTTAATTCGAAGCACAGCGTAGGATACATTTGGCGATGTTATAATGTAATTTATGAGTAGATTATAGTACACTGAATTAAATAGAAATAAGTACGTCAAAAATTTGCCGCATTAAATTTCCATAACATTACTCCTCATATATCATTGAATAAGTGTAGCTTGAAAGTTACGTCTAAATTTGATTAATTTTCAAAATGTAATATTTTCATTTTAACACGCTGTGCAATCAAATATATAAGTAATATGCGTAAGACATTAAAGACGTTAGGTTTCTTCTCACGAAGCAACTTCACACGAGTTAAATTGAAAATGACGCATCGTGGGACTACCATCTGGAAGCTGACGGTTCAATCATCGCGGATAATTCTCGTCCAACCCAATCGTTTGGCGCAACCGCGTGAAGATGTCCCCGTTAATTAACCAATTGCGCGATGGATTTATTCTGCGCGCTTGGGAATTTTGCGGGCTGCGCTCGTTCCGTTTTTCTGACCTACACGCCGCCTGGCGTTTATTGGCCGTTCGCGTGATTTATCATCGCGGGATGAGCGCACGGTGTAATGATCGCCGCGCGGCGAAAGAGGAACGTTTAACTCGTGTGCGGTTGCCACTATTTTTCACGGTCGATCATTAGCATGAAATCAAAGTAACTCGAAATGTATCGGTAATGATTTTCGCGTGAATATCTATAATCATAGGTATTTTCTCACATTCATAAATTTTTATAAAACGTAGACAGACCAATAACAAACAAAAATAACTTAATGCACACTAATATACGGATTAAATAGAAGATTAAATGTCTTAAATACGTTTAAATAAAGGTTTATTTTTAAATGTTGATAAGAGAGGAGCTGAAACGTCAAGTAAATATAGTAATAGAAGAATTATCTTAATGTAATTTAATTGACGTAGACCTATAAACTTAAATCATGATTAAATATTTCGCATATATATAAATAAGAATTTATTAAAAATGTGTTATGAAATGGAGAAAATAAGTCTCATTAAAAGAAAAATTGGTATTTATTTTTTAATACGGTTCAGTTTTGGTAAAAAGTATTTTTCCCTTAACTTTTCTCTATTTTTCTTTGTTTTAATGTTTACATTAATAGACATCTTTACAAGTTAAATTTTTAAAAGGTATGAAACGTCTGTTAACTTTAAAAAATAAATGTTAGATTTTCGTTTACGCTATTTCAAAGAAAATAATAAATTTTTCAATAAATTTCTTTCTTCTAAACATTCCTACTTAAAAAATAAAGAAATGAATCATTTGTCTTTCGATTTATTTCCTATTCAGAGTAATAATTATTAAATTACTTGTTTCTAATATAACAGGCAGTAATATTAGAGTCAGTATACAATAAAATAACTTGCTACGAATGTTTAGATCATATGAACTGATAAACATTTACATTTATTAAATTCAAACTAAAATCTTTATCGCATATCTGATTTGATATTATAAGATAAGAGGTTTGTATGACGGTATTATACAGAGAAGTCAGAAACGACCATCAATGAATCCATGCATCAAAGCTCGTGAAATCAAAACAACGTAAAAGTCTAAATACTATTTTTAAACACAATTCAACAATTGAATAATGTATGACTATTATATTTAAAATGTATAATAGTACTCTAAATACCATACTAAATACTATGCTATTATTGCTCCTCTAACTGTAAGAAACATACAGTTATTTACCATCAAAACATAATGTCAGCCTCCTATAATTGTCTAACAATGAAAAATCTTCCAGGAACACACCGTTCTTATCAAATTCTCCCAATCATCCAGGCGAACGTCAATTTCCCAGAAAAACTCGCACTACTCAAAATCAACTTTGCAACCCCGACGCGCTCAATGTTTGACGCGCAACATTTTCGGACGAGTGTCTTCGATCGTGCAGGAGTCCTCCCCCGGAAAACCGACAACAACCGCATAAATCACCGTCCATCCCGGATAAAATTGAAATGCGTCCGCGCAATTTTGGCAGTGGCTCGAGGCGGGCCCGCGCGGACGGAAAAGATATCGAACACCGTATATCAGATCCATTATTTATAGGAATATACATAACGCAAATACATGGATTTTCGATGAATCGACCGGCTGCGAAAAGTGCATGCACCGCGGGTTGATCCGCCGAAGGGAATTCAGTCGGCGGGGGCTGTACAAAAGCGGGATGGAAAAGCGAAACCCTCGGCCCCATGTATATGTATGCGGGTTCCGCGAGCGCGCGCGTCCACACTTGCCTCCCTCCGACGTGTATGCACGTATCTGCATATATAGTTACCTTTCGCAATAAAATACAGCGGCGCACGTAAAACGCCGACGCGCTCTGTCGAAGCAAAGAACAACAAACAGCGAGTCAGGACGGACGATTTACATGCATAAACTGCCTTCCCTCGAACTCTTTTTATCCTTCTCCCCGTTTCGAACCCCTCCCCCGTCCAGTTCCCGTTTCATCTTCCCTCTACCTTTTACCCGGCCCGCCACAATTTCTTTTGGATTCACTTCCTTAATAGCGCGCGATTTTCCCCGCGGGCCCGTAACCCGGCCGAAACAGTGATTTTCATTTCGCGATAAGTCTCCCTTTGCGCCGCGAAACGTGAAAATCAATCCGCTGAGCAATGTAAACGTGTTTTGGCGAACTATAAGTGACGACTGGGAAAGGAGCTTCGTTGTTATGGATGGATTCGCGAAGCGGGAGAAACCGCCGTGCTACCTGTATCGCGCGGATTAATCGTATAATGAGAAGAAAGCTTAACGAGAACCGATGGTATCATTAATCACGGTAGATGTAAGTAGGTTGGAATATTAAAGGGTTTCTTCCTTTGGTTCTTGTGCTCGGTGAAAGGGAGGGTTATTTTTCATTGGCGTGTGGGATGGAGGGAAGACCTCGATAAAGCGGTATTGTAATGATGGGCTATTATTTATAGACTTCGAGTTGGAGGAATGTTTTGTTTTGTGTCGGTATAGTGTGCACAGTACATTAATTATATGGAAGTATTCATGTGAAAATAAAATGCTAATTTGAAAGGGCGAATGTATTCGCTTAAATTGTGTTAAGTTAGCGCAAACCATTAAAAATGGACATAAACGATACTTATATTTTATAGAAATTGCTACCTTGTACACTTTACAAGTAGATAACTTATAATCATTTTCTAATTATAAGTATAAATATAGCAATGCTGTGCCGTTCATTTTAAGTTTGCCAATTAAAACTTAAGCTAGTTTATTGATTACTACTAAAAATGTTTACCACTCCGAATTTGTTTTCTGTACGTGATAGTTAATTTTGTATTAACTCTTAACCTGTAACTGTATATTTTCCAACGTGAGCATTCGTGAAAGCGCGATTCGGGGAAAATTAAATTAATATAGTAAATACTGTACAAAGATACGCTTCAATATCGCATGGTTTGTAACAGTATGGACATTGTAGTGTGATGAAACTGAATTTAAACGCTGGGTTAACTCGTCATTCCTACTTAGTTAAGAGGTCAAATAACTTTTAGTGTCTCTTTAATAAGAATTATAATGCGCAATTGTATTGTCCTCCATTGGCTACTGACTTTGTCAGCATCTTTGTTGACGTGGATTCCAACGTATCCTAACACATTATCGAAAGACATTATCGTCTATTGTATGTTAAGAATTTACGGGCTCAATATTTTGGCCCTCGACCTTTCCTTTTTTCCGTTACTTTCCGCGAAACTCGTTATTCCTTTCGGAACAGTCGCTGGCTTCGGAGTGGCGTCTCCGCGGCGAAGTTTCTCTCTGGTATTTGATTTAATAGGACGCTATAAAAGGGTACTCCGCCCATCTTCCTCCTCCTAAGTGCCGGGAGACGTTATTTTGAAAATGTGGAAGATTCCTCGGACACAAACATGTCAGGGCGCGACTGGGACATGAAAGCCGTAATTTAAGAACCGCCGCGGCGCTTTGAATGAAAACTTAAATCACTTGGTACCTTCTTCCAGCGCTGAATGCGTTTTCAGCGGCGCTCACGTAGTTCGTTACGCGCTTCGCAATTTGTCGCTTCTAGCACGGTGGATCGTTTGAGGCCGGGGACACTCAAAACTTCGTTTAAGTCGTTCCGTAAGTGGAATTCAATCGTATCGCATTAGCGATGATTATGATTTAAAACGGTGCGCTGAATGGTTTGACATTTTCAGAGGAAAATTCCTGCAACTCGGTTCCTCTCTAACACTGTTAAGGAATTAAGGAGACTCTCGGTATTTTCTCCGAAGAACACGCGAAATTTGAGAGAGAACTTGACAAACACACGTCTGCGCTTATAAAGTACTTGCAAAGTTTTATTAAGAAAAAGTAACACGTTTCAATTTTTAAAACTGTGGAATATATATAATATATATATATATAAATAAATAATATATATGAATATATAAACTAATATATTAATATAAATAAATAAATTTATATAAATAAAAATCAAATTATGAAATTTTGTTCATTTTGGAAGGTAATTTTGTTCCAATATATACCTGGCCGACGTCTTATACATCTAAGTGTAAGCATATTTAAAGTGTAAATAAATAATTACATCGCGTTACTGAGAATCGGAGAAGTGAAAGCAGTATTAGAATTTATAATAGGAATCTAAAATAGCGAGCATTTCGAAAGAAACTGGAAGAGATGTCGGGTCGAAACAATTCTAACGCGAGGCAACGCGATCAAAGGGGATTGATTATTAAGACGGAAAGGGAGGTGACTCGCGTGGCAACGGCGGCAGTTGACCTAAAACAAGAACAGTCGCCGCGAAAGGATAGAAGATAAAGCGTGTAAAACAGAAAAGACGAGGCGGCGCCTCCGCGAACACTCCGACTTCTGTGCCCTCCGGTCCTCCCTCCGCATTCCGTCACTCTGTGTCTCGGCGCCCTAACAAGCCTCTAATGAGGAACGGGTGTTACTCGTGTCCTCCGCGGTACTTTTGCGCAATTACCATTTATCACATCTGCCTCTCCACCGTTTCGCTCCTTCCGTCTCCTTTTCCCTTAGCTCTCTTTCTTCTTCCTCCTCATCTTCCCATCATATTTTTCCTTTTCTTCATTTCCTTGTCTCCTGCGTTTCACTAGCGTCGGAACGACCGCATCTCTCTTCTTTATTTTAACTACGGTTCGCTCATAGAAACGTGCCAGGCCACTGACACAATGAGACAGGACTGTTGTTTCGACGTATCCGGTATTTACACGTCGCCTCGCGCATACACGACTTTCCGGCTCAATGATGTGTCGGAGATTACAAGCCGAGCAGTTGTCCCGTGATGTCGCGAGTCCTTGTTCCGGAGTACTTAACTAATTTACTATGAACCGACGCGCATGGATTCGCGCGCTTCGGATGTATTCCTCCCCTCCTCCATGATGTGCTACCCGAGACATTACCGAAGTTAATTTTGACTTCGTGACGCAAGGAAAATTTGAAACTTGACGCTCACTCTCGAATTACTCTGCGTTCCAGTTTTGTATGCGTTTGGACAGATTTCAGTTATTGATAGAATATTTCTGATTGTATGCAATACGTAATAGCTCTTTACTTTTTCTCTTTTAGAAGAATCACCCAAAAATACGATTCAATTGGAGTAATGTTATTCGACAAGGCGATGCGGCTGAAAGATTTTACTGTATGAATGTTTCACGGACATTTTGGACAAAATTTGTTCTTGAAAAAGCTGTTCCGATTTTTTCCTAAAAACATGTAATATTCAGAGAGAAGAGAATAATCTTTTTAATAATGTGGAAATACAAAGGGAGTAGGTATTTCGACTCAGGAAAACATCCCTCATTATTTACTAATAATTTCACATAAGCAGATCAGTTATTTTATTGTTTCAAAAATTTTATTCTATGATGCGGAAAATTATACTATGGAAATATAATAATAACATGGAGTAGAAATCATAATTAATCTTCTCTTGTTCATTACTGAACATATCAATTTACATATCAATCCATGCTTTGATGTAATGTCACTTTGATCACACTTTGCTCAACAAAATAATTCGATTCCAGAAATCGAAGTTGAATTAATCTCGTATCTTGATTTTCAAATTCCCAGGTGGCGGAGAGAACTTGTTCGCGGAAGAGGAAAGATCGAAGGGTAGGAATGAGGATCCACTTCGTTTGCCTGATGCTTTGCCGCGACCTCCCCGTTATTCGTGGTATCGGAGGAGCTGCATAGAAGCAGGCAGCTCAATTCACGTATAATGACGCGGTAACCTATAACATGTAGAGCAGACCCGAGGAGAAATTTCTGCGACAATCCCTCCTTTGATTTCGCCGTAGCCTCGCGGCTCGGGAAGCTATCTGTTCGCTCTCTCGGTCAACTTTTCACCGAAAAAGATACGATCTATCCGGGCGGAACGTTATCATCGGCCCGGAAATTTCCAGGGCCGAGGTCGTCGTCGTACTACGAAGCTGATTTTCGATTTTGCGTTGTCCCACTTTTCCCCTCTCCTCATTTATTTCGTCTGTTCTCTTCTTTCCCGTTGCGACAGCTAGACACCATGATGGCGGAACAGAAAATAATCAAGCCGGAGGAACAATTTCACAAACAGTACAATGAATTTTGCACGAGGCACAGATTCTGGTAAAATGAGTGTGAAACATCGACTGTTGTACATATACAATATTGTAAATCTTGTTCACACGAAGTTGATGACGTAATTTTGGGTTAAAGATATCTTGGTCATTAGTGATTACATATTATATTTTTGATAATTTTGGTTTTCAGTTATAAATGGTTTAGTTTTAATTATTATTTGTAAGTTTTTCGTCAGATCACTTTTTATGTTATAACGTAGATTACATTCATATTCAGGTACTAAATAGTGGGGAGATTAGTCGGTAATCTTATCCTCGTGACAGAGTTCGGCGTAATTAACTGAAATTTTTACATACAATGATTAATTATTTTATGATAAGACACCAAGAAACTTGTGTTACTTGTTCCAGTATATTGCAATGATTGTAGACATTGTATTTTTAAGGAATAAAAGATAGCAGTATGTTTCATTTAACTTTCATATAAATAATTATTGTTTGTGTTGTTAGAAATGGATTTACTTTGCATAGAAATAGAAACATAATCAATTGCAATGAATCGCAAAATTGTTCAAAATTGAGGGACCTTCATTAAGCTTGAAAATAAAAGACACTCTAGACTCTAGACGAATCTAAATTAATACAGAAGTGTAATTTCATTAGATAGTACTTAATAAATTTGTTTGAACCTTTTAGACGATAAAAATATAAAAATACTGCTGTTTAATGAAATAAATTGAAAATGTTTATTTGTACACTTACAATCAGAAGAACGAATCAGTGTTTGAAGACGTTTGTTTGCACATTGTACACTTGAAAGGACGAATTTCTTGTATTAGTTGATTAAGGGTATCCTGCTCGAAGTTAGTAAATATTCTATTCAGTATTCAATTGCAGTCTGATCGATGTAGGATTAATTTAGGAATGATTGGAAAACCTTAGGAAACAGAGATCGATATTCCATTTACTTAGTTTTAAATGTATCATTGAATGTAGACAGTACTGCGCGTCCAGTGCACATGAATTACCTTACAAACGCACCACAAAAAATACAGAAATTAACATTTCTTACCTATTCCGCAAAAGTCCAAAGAAATTACAAATGATTTTACTTTACGAAGGGTTCGATCGAACTTGAAACAGAACAAAACTCACATTACATCTTATTCGATGCTGAACCACATTAGAATTTAGACGATCACAAATAATGTTAGACACGCGAGGAATCCAGCAGCCAACGAATTCTTCAAAATACTCCTCAAACTAATCCATGTTACTTCGACTCGTGCTCTAGACAAAGGTCGTCGGGTAACAAACGTACGAGAAAGGAACCAGCCGATGACGAGAGGAAGAAGCGAAACAGCGCACGGGTAGGGCAAGAAAGTCGATTTACACCGTCGCAGGCGTTTTTGAGCGTAGGAATTCCCGGGCGCTGATAGCGTTTCGGTAGGGCGGATAGATCGAATCTCGGCGAGTGAAAAGTCGACCGGTCGTTTAGATGGGAATTCCCCGGAGGGGGCGGAGAACTAAAAAGGATAGGAAGCGGGGCTGCGGGTTGGTATGAGAGGAAATAGATCCAGGGATTCTTTCGAAACGGTTATTTCTCCGTTCATTAAGTTTTACGGTCTTCCAAGCACTCGGCTTCCCAGTGTTTCTGCGAGCGTAGATCGCGTGCTTCCCCGCGATTTTCAATGGCGCGCGACCTCATTACCGAAATAGTACTCATTATCGTTGCAGTCCGTTGAAAAGAGGTTCGAGGGGTTGCGAAAAGGGGCGTGGGGGAGAGGATCGGGCGCGAGAGGTATTTCGTCAGGGTGTTACATACTGGGCACTCTATGTAAAAAGGGACCGGTTGCTAATGACCACGAGTTATTCAACGGCACGTATATCTGACCGAGCAACCAAGGAGGAGCGAACACGGAACTGGATCGTTGGAAATACTTAGCGGAGTGGGTTCTTCAGCCGCGGTTGAATAGCTACGAACACTGCTGCGGTAACCAGGTACTCGGCAACGATCCATATACCACGGGTGACCGTACACAGCCAACTAATTTTTAGACCATGAACTAAATTCTACGAGTTTGCTTGGAAATGTCGCCGACTCGAAATCCACCGCAGCACGGGAATCCGTGACATGCTTTGTACCGTTAATCCTCGAATGGTTATGTAAGAGGATATATCGAAGTAATACTCGACGATTTGGATGGGATTTCCGAGAAAAATATTTTTTCTTCAAATATTTGTCACATACGTTTTTGTCGTCGTTTATGTTATTTTTTATTTCAAGACATTTCATCACGTATATTACGCATTTATAATTGTAAGGATTGTATTCATTCTTTTATTTTGAACGATGATTGAAAAAGCTTCGAAACATTTTATCAAAATTTCATAAAAATTGTTGGTTGTCATTTTACCATTTAGATAATAAAATTAGTTATTATTTGTTAAAATTAGTTATTTATTGTAAATATACGTTTAGCTAGGTACTTATTCATTTGAAATGAAACATTTACATAACAAGCTTACTCAAGCATTGTTTTATATTGCTTTCAAGATGATTTTCACTTTTACGAGATTATTTACTTTAAGAGACTTTATTCCCTTATTTGGTCCACTCGTTTTAACTAGAAGCAAAATACTAATTAATGTTAATGTAGTACATTAAGAACGCACTTAATAACTCATCCATTTACGATGTACATTATCCTGTAAATGAAGAAACTGCAAAAATAACGTCTGAGGTCGGTTTAATATCTCAAGCTTCTGTTCGTAATAAACTGAAAATAAGCGGATAGCTTTCAAAATAAATTATGAAAAATTATACGATAAATATTCTGACAATGTGTAGAAACTTGCAAACGTTACGACCTAGCGTTTGGATTTTGTTACAACGAAGCAGCATTGCGCTCGCAATCAATATTATTTAATGCCCCATTGGAAGTTGAATCGCTATAATTGTACGATATTGCTTAAGACCCGTTTTTACGATGTAATTTTCTATCGGCAACTTTTCACGCGATAATACACTCCTAATTGATTTTCCTTGCCCGGCACTTCCCGACGAGCTGATCCCGTCTCTCGGGTAGCTGTTTTCCATCGTTTTTAATAATATTTTTATACTGTCGTAAAAGCGGCGTATAAAGGTGAAGGCAGCGCCGGTGCAGACTCTTTTTTTATTACCATACCGAGGCTGAGCCGCAAGAATGCCATTTTTCAAACTTTATAGGCAGTAAATGATAAGTCAACGATACAAAAACGCTGTTTTTGTATCATTCACGATTACTTAGGTCATTCGCCTGTAACTGTCCACCTGCATTTCTCGTTTTTCATGCAGAGTTTCGCGGCCGTGTCACTGTTCTACCGCGGGTATCGAATTGAAAGTGCAAAACGGACGGTCGAATTACAAGTACGCGGATGATGACGCCTGGGATTTCTATTCGGAACGTGCTCGATCGCCGTTATACAATAAAACAGGAGTTTATTGTCGACGGGCAGACGCGTCAACAAATTTTCATTTAGCCGACGCGCATCAAGTTTCCAATTCGACGATGTATTACAGTCCCTTCTGTAAATTTAAATAAAAATCATACTGCGCAGCGGTCTCCCAACGCAGCCCCATCCCTCGCAGCGCAATGCGCGCCACGGCCATCGCTCGACGTCCCGTGCATTAAAAACAAAAATCGGCTCGCCGCTTTTTTCCCCCAATAAAAAATGTATTCCGTTGCCCGCGGTATTTTCGATGCTACGTGTAATCCGTGAAACATAATGGTAATCCCGCTCTAAGCCGACCGATGAAACATTACATCCGTTCCGGACGGAGTGTATCGAGTACTTTTTTTTTAACGAATTTTGCATCTCGTCTACCCTTTCAGTTTCGTTCGAAAAATACAGGGTGCTACATCCGAATTTCAGATCGTGCGTTCAACTGAGTTTTGTGTTGGACTTTGCTGAATTTCGATTCGTGTATTATTTTCAGAACATATCTCACAGAAGCGATCTTTTGTCTTTATTGGTTCTTAAATCGTTCATCGCAATTTTTTCGTATTTTCGATCGAAGTTTTTGTTTGTGTTCGTTGATGTTTACTGTACTACATGTTCAACGTAAATTGTAGATGCTTTATTGTAAAGTTGTAGTTGATAACCATAATAATAATAAATATATAAGGTAAACGCTGTATGTATTTGTTATATATTATTTATTTACTTGGTTGTAATGAAATATTTCAAGATTTTTAACATGAATTTGAAATATACAATGTATCGCACTCATCTTGACCAAGTTAAATATTTCCGTCAATTTTATAAACGGAAGCATATTTTCAAATAAAAGCACAAAATCTATCGGGTTACGGTCATATTTTTGAATATTATAAGATCATTGTCATCTTAGAAAATACCATATATTTTTAAAACAAAGGACATTGTCTTTGAATGAGTTTCCAAATTATCGTATCAGGGCTGGTTTACCTTGAACGATAACGACTGATACTTATGAAATCGTTAGATAATTTTATAACTCTTCTTTTATTATGGTAATCCTTATATTTTAATACAACTTACTTTACGGTAATTGGTACCTTGCATTTTTCACGGTCCTGCTTTCCATTACTCTGATCATATTCCGTGAATTCTAGAAGCTAACGAGAAAAAGTGGTTTTAGTCATAGTATATGTTTCTTTTAATTCATCTCTTTTTTCTCCCCATTCACGTTGTAAAAAATTTATTTTCCTGATACTTTAATGTTCTCGAAATACGTATTCATTTCATTTACATACCAAAACACAAATAAAAACTCATGTCACTGATGTCAACAGTTTCCATAAGTATAAGTAGCAAAAAACCCAAAGAATGCTAATAAAAGTATTAACAATGTTCATAAAATTAAGAGTGTAGTAACTCGAACAAGTTGTTCTATCACATTACATTACAGGAATAATAACTTTGACACGGAACATTGTAGCATCTCGAGATCTACCACAATGCTCAGTATACAATAATAATATTGTAATTCCTTCTCAAGGAATTTTGCAACCATCTCCCTACCCCAGTAATCCGAGCAACCTTCGCGAACCAAGGAATTGTTTCGTATTGTCTAATTCCGGAGACACGTTTATCGCGACGAAAAAAGGGGGTTGATTGATAACCGGAGCCGCGTTAGAAATACGCTGAATATCAAGCATCCTTGCACGTGCAAGGGAAGAAGGATCGTATTTAACAGAACTCGAACAATGCTTTCCCTTTCTTGGCTGTCCTCTCCTTTTCCTGGCATGTCCCTCCGCGTCTTTCAAGCCTTCCGTGCTCATCCTCAATGTGCCCGCGTTAAATAACAATGGATCCGTGGAAGTGGGACTACTCGAAAACATTTGCCCGTTTCCTACCACCTCCCCACCCCTCAGAACCCTTCCCAGCCCTCTCTCACCCCCGTTACTCCTTTTGTCGCGATTCATTCGTCCTCCCGCATAATGACGCCGCACCGCGTCTATGGGAGCAGCGCAGTCGCATTCACCGAGGTGAGCCTCGACGGCGCGTCTCCTCTCCACCTTTTCTCCTTTCTTCTTCCGCCGGTTTAATTGTTGCGCTAACATTTGCCCCGCGGCCATCGATCCGGGGGACCGGCCCGAACGCAATTATGTCCAAGGTAAGCTGCACCTTGATTTCATCTTCCGCCCCCGCGTCCCTTTATCTCCTCGCCCTCTTGGCCCAATACTCGACGCTGACAAAGATACTTCGTTCCTTGAAGGATTTTTGTCGGTCGCCCGTGGAAAAGAAATTCCATTCCGCCAAATGTCTTTTGGGTCCTCGAGCAGGTCGCGAATGGATTCGAGGGACTGCGATTTTAGATTTTTTTTATGGATATTGGGGTAGGTCACCCTGGGGAATTGTAATGGTACCGTTGATTTATGAAGTATGAAATTGAATTTTTAGTTTGTACGTCGCGGAGGACATGTGAAGTTCATTTATTGATTCATTCAAAATTGATAAAAGTGTTGCTGTAATTGCAGAACTTGAGTATCGTTAATAACAAAATTGTATTGTTGTGATTTATCATTTTGCCCAATATTTCTATTTCTTGCATTATAAGTAAATCTATTAAAGGGTTAGACGAAGGAAGACTGAAAAGTATGTCTGTACGAGTACAGGATGTTTAATGCGACTTTTTTTCAAATAATAGAAATTCCAAAACTTTGAAGACACCGTTAACAACTACTATTTTTTGACTAAGAAAAACACGATACTAAGAAATGTACAGATATCTAATGCACTGTCAAAGAAATGATATATACACACTAGTAACAACACTGTTCAATAAAGCAAATGCATGCACCAAATCTTTCTCCCGATTCTATTTAGCAAATCAATTCCAATTTACTAATTTAATTTCCAAAGTTGCACCGTCAACACGGTTCCAGGTGTTTCGTTGTTACTATAACATCGTTGATCGACAAATACCGAAAACTAATCAAATAATCCTAGCCCCGGAGATTCCTCTGTCGGGTTAGTTTCATTAAAGATCGCCGCACGGCAAACACACAGCAGGGCCTGGTGAGCCACGAAGTTCTGCGATCCAATTTTTCAACACGTTTATGCCCGGTGGGCAGCGACCGGAGGCGGCACGGTCCGTCCAAAGCTCAGCGGGGGCGAGAGACGGGCGCGGAGGAAGAGTTTGCGCAAGCCGGTTTCTCATTAGGTTAGGGCAAATTAGCACGCAAATGCAAACACACGTACCCCGCGCTACACCCTTACTTCTCCGGCCGACAATCTCTCTGGGGGAACGTTCTGTTTCGAGATTGATTATCCCCTATCGGCTCGTGCAGCGTTTCCTCCCCCGACTGAAACTTAGCGGGCCAGCGTCGATAATGCACAGGGAACCGCCGGGGCCGACGGGGGGTTGATGGTTGTTTCCAGTTTCGGAAGGGTAGAAAGTGTGGAGATCGTAAATTTCCTCCGGTGAGATCATAGACTCCAGCCGAAGATACACATCCGGGCAAGCGTGCAAAGCTGGATAAGCTTTTGTGGCGGGATCGCGGTTAATCGGCCGCGATCTGTAAATGTTGTTTTTTCATTATTCGAAACCAAACCTGGGGGAAAGGTGGACGGGGCAACAGAGCTTTTCTTTCGAACCGGACACCACAACGATGCCATTCTACCCTCTTTTCAGTGATTTATCAATTTTGCTTCTTTGATGATCATCTTCTTTATCCGCTTATTTACGTAATGCCGAGTATATTGTTGGTTTAAAAAAAATTGGTGTTATTCTTTTACAATTTAATTCAATGTTACAGTAGCTGTTGATTCATCGTTACAACATTAAATGAAAAGTTTCCCTCAATACCGAAACAGTGAATTTACGCACACCAAAGTGTAATCAAATTATATCAGTGACGTGCCAGGAAAGCATATTGGAACCTAGAAAAAAGGGAAACATAATTTTTTACTCCTCTCACCCATCGTTTCCCACCGGTCGTGGGTGAAAATAGGTGGACACAAGGGGAGAAAAGTCGGCCGCGTAGTTGTTCGGAGGGTACGCAACGGGAAGAATTTCCCTTCACGGTATCATGCGATTCCGCCTGATTTTGCAAACGTCGGGGAATTAGTAATCTGCTAAGAGACAGCCTCGCCGGGAACGATAACGCGAAGTCAAAGGGCCGAAGTTCGAAGAAGGGGTAGCGAGCGTGGTGGGCGACCGAGAATAAAACGGCTGGAAGGATGAGGGAAAGCCGTCTCGCGAGGGAGGAAGAACGTGAAATCAGATTTTAAAAGCTTGCTTAATGTATACGATTTTCGGCGGCGAATTTCCCGGCCTTCCCCCCGCGCTCGCCAACCACCCTCCTTTGTCGCACCAGGAATCGAGTGGCACGGACAAAAAGCGTCGGAGGGCCAGTTGCTGTCGAGCGAAGCCGGGTTTCGACCACATAACTTTCAGATTAATTAAATTTAAGCGCTGTTAAAAGGATTAATTAGTAGTGGGTACTTTTGCGAGGACAGCGAACCTCGGGACAGAATTATGTCGAGACGAAAGTTTCGGCGAAGGGGAATGGAACAGAGATGGTAAAGAGAAACGGGCGAAAGGGAGGGGGAAAGGGAGTTTTAAGGGTACATTTACACTACGCCGCCAGGCAGAAACTTCGCTGGTCGACTTAGGTCGGATCATTTGGTTGTAACTGAGCGTGACATTGACTTTAATTCCGAGTGTACTTTAAACTGTGTATTCAGCATTTTCGCCGGGGTATCGAAGTGTTTGTGTGCTGTCCCGGCTGTCGACGCGGGAGCGTTCCGAATCGCGGCGTTACAATTTGTGTAATGGCGGAGTAATTGTTCGATGAAGAGAAGTGGTTTGTGAAATGTTAAGATTGTTCCGTGAAAGAATGGGAGAATCTTTGAATGATTGTCATTCGCGTGGAACTGGAATAATGCATTTGATATACATACTTAAGTGAAAATCTCAAGTTGAATTTTATGTACACGACGTTTTCTTAAATATAACGAGGTTATTTAATATTACAGATTAAGTAATCTAACGAATGAAAATTGATAATCGAAAGAAATACTTTCACCAAAAACAAAACTGTTTAAAATCTTACACGTTTAACCTACTAAATGTTTCCGAAAGAAGAAATTAATTAAAAGGTTAATAGTTATTGTGAATAATTATCGTATTTCCTTCAGGAATACACCTCTGACAAATATGCTAGTAAAATGTATCAACTTCCATCTCTATTCAGTGAAAACTACCAATTTTCTATTATTTCCTTTGAGACAAAGTATTCCGTATGTTTTCCGAGATTCAATTGTTGCAATGTTCCTCGATCCGTTCCGACGAATTAAGGGTAAGCGTCAAGTCGTTACTTCCTGTTACAGAGATACAGAAAATCGGCTATCCAGCAACAACGTCCAGAAATTTTACAGCCGATTTACAAATGGGCCGCGGCTGCAATAAGTTAAACAACTGAATTCAACGGGATCGCATTGTTATCCAGCGCTGAAGCAGAGTATCGTCTTACCAAATATGCTTGCCGGCTGAGAAAGTGAGACTGACAAGAACCACTCAGGCTTGAGTAGCTTGTATACCTCGCAGGAGTAACGGCTGAAGTACTCTCTAAAGCCAGGAGAGCCGAATGTCGAACGGCTCAGTGTTGAAACAACCAATTCTAGTCGGTGAAGTATTCTCCGTGGTTTGAGAACTAATACTTGCGAAGATGTTACTATAGTTTACAGAAGCGCTTTACTGCGTGCCAGCCGAGGCTGAATTGCGCCTCCTAACAGCG
This sequence comes from Nomia melanderi, assembly GCF_051020985.1. Lineage (NCBI taxonomy): Eukaryota > Metazoa > Arthropoda > Insecta > Hymenoptera > Halictidae > Nomia > Nomia melanderi. The sequence continues at coordinate 808,779 of NC_135005.1, forward strand.
TCCATTAATACCGTAGACAAGAGCATAATTCGAGCACGACTGCAACGCGCATCCCGCCGTTCGGCCGGAAGATACTTGCGTTGTTACTGACAACTGCAGATATCTTGGGTAGATTGGGGAATGCTTGAGATGGAATTTGCCAAAGATTGGACTTTTTGGCGAATTTAAATAAGATTTCCTCGTTCTTATTTGAACTTTGTACGTTTCAAATCCTTGAGGCTGGATTACTATTATTAACCCCTTGCGGTAAAATGACGAGTACAGCTCGTCATTAATTTTTTGTGGTTAACCGTACAGTGACGAGCTACGCTCGTCATGCGACTAAAATTACAGGTAACATGTTTTTACATGCACAAAATTTGTACAGTTCCCAAATGAGAATAAATTGGCATATTATTTAGTTGTACCTTGCTAGGTTACTTTTCATTAATATTTTTTTAATTAACAAAATGTATGAATCATAAAATGAACATATGCTGCTTTCTTTAATAAGAATAAAATGCTTCTATCATGCTCAATTTTTCATGATTTAATCGTACCGGAAAGGGTTGAACTTCTTCCGGTACACGTGTTGCTCGTAGAATGTGTTAAATATGTCGTAATTTGAAAACGCTGTTAATTGCTACCGGTAAGTAGCAATGAATTTAGTAAATACTTCAATAAAAACTGTATTTAGTGTTCTAAACAATCAATATTGGTTTAAATTAATATGAGTTTTTGTGTCGGCGTTTGATGAATAAACGCGAAGAATAGTAAATATTATTTAAGGGGAAAACATATCTTTCTCTTTCTAATTCCAATTTCTAAGTAATTAGTCTTCAGAAACTTATGCTTACATAAATTCTATTATTTACCTTATAACAGGTAATGAATTGTAACATTTTGTATAATTATCAAAAAGAACACTGCAAAGCATCAATAATAATGAGAACATAATATAAAAATATTCTTCTTTTTCAATAAATTCTTCCAAACCCTTTATTAATGATTTTATAAACTTCTCTCGATAATATTAAATGTGAGGATATTCAAACATTTTTTAACGATGCGGAATGTATAATTCCTTGAATTGCAGCAATTAATCGTATATAGGACTAGTCTGAATAATGCAACACTCGCCCTTATTTAAAACAAATTGAAAAATGTGTCAGGTCATTAAAAATCCAGCAAGAAATAAAAAAATGTAATACGTAGTGTTTTGTTGGATACATTCACGTAATCCGCAGGATGTATTAAAGTATCGAGTGCTTCGTTCTACTTCTCCTGCTCTCATTGTACATACGTACTTGCTCTCTGCTAGTTTCTAACATACAATGTGCGCAGTTTATACCATGTAACAAATACTGCGCTTACCTAACCTGCTTCATTAATATGTTTGACATCAATTGTACTTGTATATAGAACCACCTTGCTTACTTTACACTTGAGCTTTTTTAATTTGACTTCTTAACCGGGCTTAACGCGCTCATTACCATCACTTATTCTGGTAACAATCTTTATGGTTGCAATGCAAATGCAACGTATGCTTTTTATAAGATACTTAGAAAATGTAACAAAATAATATGACTCTAGATTCTATTTAATAAATACGAATGACTCTAGATTTAATTTAATAAATACGAATGACTCTAGATTTAATTTAATAAATACGAATGACTCTAGATTCAATTTAATAAATACGAATGTTACTGAGTTCGTACCAATTCAAGCAACATTTTGTATTTACCCGTAAACACTTAACATTTATGATAAATTATAATCGAACAAATTAATAAATTATAACATTCAAAACTGGAGACTTCACGTTAACAGAATTCTCATTTGACAGAGCTCAATTAGAAAATGAGAGTAAGAAGATGATAATACAACACGTTGTATGGTTATGATACAGCGGTTGTATAAATCAAATTGTGATTAATTATCTAATCGAGGAAGAGTGTACACGAGACTTGAGTGTATTAACTGTATACATATGTTACCAAGAACGTGTCCTCAATCTTCTCTAGCATAAAGCACTGCAGTTTCTCTATCTTATCGTAGAAGTCTGTTCATATATTAATACTGATATTACCGTTTCATTACTTGGCCCAGTAATATTTTCAAGGAAATATCCTTGAACACTTGGATTAATTTCGTTTGTAAGTCATGGTTATAGAGGTATCTGGATTTTTCAAGGACTATGTATGCGAGACTAATATTGGGAACCGCGTTTCTTTAAAGTATCGTACACTAGAGACGAAACGTTACTGGGAGAAAATTGTAAGTGATACGGAGCTGGGTTCCAGGAACATTTGTCTGGGAACGAATCGATGTTGGATTCACTGCGGAAATAAATAGCGAAGTGGATCTAGGATAAATTGGAGAATACAGAATGGCCGCATCGCGAGAGTATTGGCCGTTATCCAAGAATTTATCCACCGATGTTGGCGTATAAAAATTTCAACGTTATCAGGATTCGACCTACGGCCCGTTTCTGCTGCTGAATATCTAATGAGGAAGAATAGAAGAAACTGGTCAACCGAGTTTATTCATCGACGTACGCATGCGCGGCGCACGAATACATAACTACGTTTCCAATTCTTTTTTCTCTCGAATGGCGAAATGGCTGGAAAAGATTTTAGGGTTGACCGTTCAAACATGATTTAGCATTGAAATTTTATTCCTTTATTTTCTCATACTAACTGGACACACGGTGAATGATTTGGTACAAGCTGATGTCTACATTCCTTTGCTTAATTTATTGTACACAAAAATTTTGTTACGATACTTTTACGAATGTAATTAATAGACACTTACAAAATTATTTTAATGATTTTTTCGTAAACAGTAAAGGTTCTGGGGTTGACCGTTCTATCAGGAATTAGCATTCAGATTTTACTTTTCTTAGCAATTTATTCTGCTTGACTTGCTAGTAACAAAAAATGTGTTGTAATATTACATAATACATTACTATACAGCATTTAACATTATTCTTTTCGTAAGTCATTTTTTATTTTATCAACATTTACTTTGATGTATCGAAATGATACGTGCGAATATTACCATAATAAACTTCATAAGAATTTCAATAGATTATTAAAACAATTTTAGACTTACACATTAAAATTGAACAGGATTGCCTTATTTAAGTCGTTCAGCTCCATATTATGGAGACATTATGTAAATGATACGCTGTTGAGAGCATATTTACACGATAACCATAGGCGCGGTCAAAGTTACCGGCAGTTCGTAAAGGACACGAAATTTATCGTCTCACGGAATAAAATACATTCACCCGACCGATAATTTCGGGGGATGATGGCCATGCATATTACTTAAGATGCTAATTTAGAGTCACTTGTCACGCGTGCAACGTGAAATTTGAAAATTTTAGAACGACCAAAGATAATTTACACTGGAATAAGTTACGTTCGCAAACTGAACCACAAACGATCGCGTGGTCAGAATATAATTACCCCCGGCATGACGTAAAATAATTTCAGGCTGTCCAATCGCTATGCATCACTCGTGCGGACCGATCTGTAGAGGAAGTTTAACGACCGGCCGCTCGCTTCCAGCCCTTGGTACGTTTCGATCGACGATTCTCCGTTCTCTCGTAAATCTTCTTCGGGTTCCATTTCCTGCGCGATCTTTCGGGAAACCCATCAACTTACTTATTGCTTAAGAACCTGTTGGTTTCCGTCTAAACTCCGGTAAACTCTTTGGATTTGATTATACGAACTGTAATCAATGTAACGAGGTGTACTACTTTTATGTGACATTACAATGACTAAGGTGTTATAGAAAATTTCTATGTATTTTTTTTGAGAATTTTTCATTATTTTAGTTTCAATTATTTGTTTTATTATAGCCCTATTGAAAAGCATAAGTTAGATGTTATAAAGAAGTTTATAATTATATTTTATTATTATAAGATTATTAATCTCTTTCAATTATATCGTTTCGTTAATTATTAAGATTATGAAGAAGTAAAATTGCAGGAAAGAAAAATTTAATATGTACTATTTAATAATATTAACAATAAAAATGTTTATATAAGTAAAATTTATGAAAAAATTAAGACACAATATGTGATTACATAAATACATTTTATTACAATGATTTATTATTATTATATTTCCAACTTTATATTCAGTTTATTTTAAGTTATTATTCTTTTTTACTGTGTCGAAACTAAATTTTTGGTCTTTAAGTTTATGATAGTTTTTGAAACGTTATAATGATATTTATAGCTACCGTTCCTACCTGCTACTATTAAAATAGATTTTTTAAGAATTAAAAGTTTTTAACACTTCTCACAATTCAATGTACAATAAATGTAGAGTATGTGATAATAAAGTTTTAATTATTTGATGTCTTTTAGTGATTCGTAATGTTGTAAGATTCAAGATTCTAGCAATTTTTAGTTTATTTGTGTACATACATAGATAAATACATTGTCAGAACTGCTAAAGGCATGGTTCTAGTGAAGACAAGAATTATTGTCAGGCATCGTAAATGGTAAGTCAACGTAATACAACGTGTAATGAGGGCTGAGTAGAGGAACTAACGGCTATAGGGAGGATCACTAAACTGGGGTGATTATACCGAACAACATTGGTTTATGGAGTTTCACGAATAATTAAATCTCACAACGTGACTCATCGGCAGTAAACAATCGAGTAATCGCGTTTATCAATAATCTACCAATAAAATGAAAAATATACAAAAAGAAGGAAATACATTGAGGTGTATCGATAGCAAGAGCAATCTGCTACCTTCATATTTCTACATTATCCACGATACTTCCCTTGTAACTTGCTAAATTGCAATAAATACTAAAAGATTTCAATGTAGTGCCCAGCTTTTACAAAATTGTCAAAGAATGATAATATGTTAACTGTAGAAGAAATCTTAAAAACGAACAAGTATTAAGTACATATTCGAAATCTATGGTAATTTATAGTTATTCTATGGCTTCACTTATACATATTTAAAATCCGATTATGTGTATGGCAATATTTACTTACGATTCAAACATATGTTGCAACACATAAAAACAATGTTAATAAAAATTTTCTATTTATTATACGTCAGATCCAAATGACTCATATTCTCTGTCCAAGAATGGACCGCATAAAATCCGAGGTCCAATAACGAAACGCCAACTCGAAAACTGAAACCGAACCTGAGCAGCACAGTCGTCTCCAATGAGCCGAGACAAACGAGTCGAAACACGGCGAGATCCAGTGGAACAGAACGACAGGCGGCGAACACTGACGGAGTTAACTCCTGCATCGATAATTCAAGGTAAAACGGCTTCGATTATCCACGGCTCCGTGTGTGTCTACCTCCGGTGTGTCCCCGGCCGTATCAACGAGATTGCTCGAGACGGAAAAAAGCATAATAACGCAAGAGGGGAAGGGGTTGCCTCGGCGCAGTTGAAAAATTTAGCAGTCACGGGTAGAGGCGACACGGTGCCCAGGTGGGGTGGTTGGATGGATCACCCGCGTGGTACGGTTTCCAGCGTTACGCGTCGACGGACTATATCGTGCCAGGGGGAGGGGTTGGCTGAAGGCAGCAGAGGGCGAGGCTGAAGAGGCTGAAGAGGGACGGTTAGGTCGCTGGTGTCTGTCCCCGGGGGCTCAGCTGCGGCGGCACCACGGTGATCGATGTCTCCACTCTCCGCAATTTGAACAATGTCCCGCTGTCTTGGGCAGCCTTCTCTTTCTATCTTTTCCCGCTCGACCGTTCGCCGCCATTTTCTTTTTCCCCTCTGTTTCCTTCTTCCGTACGCATTCCCTGTCTATTTTTCTTCTTTTTTCCTCTTAGTTTCCACTGTTGCGTTTGCTCGTCCTCTAACCCCCGTTGACCGTCATTCTCCGCATTCCCCGTTAAAATGAACGTTATACCGAGTAAGAAGGATGCGGACCCATTCTTATTTACTATTCCAAACGGGGCTGAATGTGGAGAGGAAGAATACGCGTGTGCACGGAGGAGGAAGCGCAGGAGGCAGCGACGGGCGACCGCGACTTCTTGCCCCCCGATGAAAGTCTGAGCAATCATGAGTTTCTTCGTGCGGGCTAAACAAACGCGGCGGGATGAGAACGTCTGAAACGTGCCGCGGAATTGGGGCTTCAAAAGCTCTTGTCCCGCCATGCGTACTCACGTGACGGTCTTATCGAGACAAGCACTTCCTGCCTCCGGACCGATGAGAATCATCATGTGCTCGTTGTTTTCTTTGGTATCGCTGCTTGTGTTTTCTAGTGGGGACGGGGGAATAGCGACGTTCGACGAGGTGAGTGAAACGGCGAAACGGTGTTTTGGACTCTATTATTCATTATCGGTCCAAAGGCTTCAGTATGCGGAAGTGTAAAGAAGTCAATGTTTTCTTAATATTTAGCCAATATTCTGTTGTGTGCTGTAGTAAGTGTAGGTGTGTATAAGTGATATCAGTATTATTAAAAAACAATCGACTATTAAGGTTTAAATATTTTGCGTAATTGATTATCTTTCGTTGAAGTAGTATTATGCTTTGAGGTAGTCGTAAATTAAGCTTAATTTAGATATATTTAAAAATACTATGCTAGTCTCTCATTAATTCTTTGATGCCTTATCCTTGTAATTTTATTTCATTTACTATTGTTTTAAATATCAATGTTCTGGTTTAAGTCAAAGATGTGTTATCTACGTAGCGACAAAAGTACAAAATTGAGTATATCAACATATATGTATTATAAACTGTTTTATCATATACATCATACAAATTTAGAAATAAAGGATAAGTACGTCTTTTATTTAGTACGTATATAAGAACAGTCTAATATGAATAAGAATGAAATAATTACAATATAATTAAATACACCTATTCATTTTCAAATCAACAAGAGCTAGTGAATCGAACGATAAAATTTACGTTGATAAACTTACTCCTAATTTGTATTAACTTCAAGTATTTCTTATTATAGGCATCTTCCTAACTCTCAGTCATATGTAACTTATTTTATACGCAAAAATGTACAACTATTTAATAGATAGATTAATGTAATGTCCCATCTTAATTAAACAAGTCAAAGGCAAATATGAATAAAAAGTTGAACCAACTAAAATATTTAGACTCCGTTTAGCACGTAGTTCTTATATCTCAATCAGAAACAATAAATATATTGGCGACAGAGGTCCAAAGATAAAAGGCTCCAGCGATTCAACATAATTCTCTTTGAAAACCCACTTTGGATTTCGTTCCTCGCTTCGGGCGTTTGCCCAGTCTACACATATAGGCGAGGCGTTATCGAGTTAGATTAGGCAGGTACCTTACCTTGAGATCAGAGTACGTTTGCCGAGAACCTTTGGTACAATAGTTCTCAAAGGGGCTGACAAGGAGTGTGCATACCTTGGATGAATACAAACAATAGCGTAGAACGCAGCCAATGGCGCACGGAATTGCGAAGTAACTTATTCAAGGGTTACGTCAATGCGGTACGCTGCCGGTAATTTCAAACTTTAAAAGCAAATCTCACCCATTGTCTGATAAATTCCGATATTCTGCGGGCCATTCACGATTCTATTAGCGGCAGTCGGTGATCGCGTGAATTAATTGCTCTCCGAATACATTACACGCAAGTATCCAATTGTGAAAATATGAACTCTTTTGAAATATGCTATTCATAAGTTAAAGATATCTTTCAGTCATTTAAATACTCATTTTCTTAAGAAATAGTTAAAGTAATGTGCTAATGTTTATCTAAAGTTTTAAGTTGCGTATCTTTTAAAACAAATAATGTTCATCATTTTGAAATAGCAATACAGGTAGGTACATTATGTATAAAAATAATAAGAAAAGCGATCCTTTAACAAGTGTAAATATATATATATATATATTTCCCACACTTGAAAATCACCACCCAAAATATATATATATATATTTACACTTGTTAAAGGATCGCTTTTCTTATTATTTTTATACATAATGTACCTACCTGTATTGCTATTTCAAAATGATGAACATTATTTGTTTTAAAAGATATGGAACTTAAAACTTTATATAAACATTGGCACATTACTTTAACTATTTCTTAATTCAATTGAATTAATTTTTTATATTCAGCTCTTTATAGATTAATTAATTCTTAGGTAATTTATTGATATTTTTTAATATCCACATAAAATTATGCTTACAGTATTTTCTACGCAAAATAATTTTTATTCGATTATAAAATAAGTATGCATAGTGAATAAAGATTTAACACTCATTCCTCCGAAAATAGTTCGAATTACGAGTTTTCATAAGCCTTGAAAGCTATTAAGGAATGCCACATTAATGTTATCATTATGACATTTATCGCGAAGTATGTTTCAATAAATGTGCCATTAATTTTGAAAACGGACTAAGTCATATACTTTCAGTTTCGAGATATTTAAAGGTTTGAATTTGAGTAGATTAAAAAATATTTGTATACTATGTAACAAAATATTGTAGAAAATGTTTAGCCTTAAAAAATAAGTATTTATTATGACTGTGTAATGTTGCATGTAGCTTATAAGGAAATATGATTTTTGATGCTTGAACTAAGGTAGACCATTTTCAAAATTAGACACAAATTCCTAACATATGAGAGCTAAATATCGTCTGTTGTTTGAAAGACGGGTCGTGGGACGACACAGGGGCAAGAGGAGTCTTTCGCTGTGTACGTTGCGTGTGGCAACAGAATTCGCGTGTACGACCGTTTCGACCAATGGCATACTAGACCCGAAAACACAGTAGATTCCGACCACTCAGAACCGCATTCCTTCCGCGAGTCGTCTTTCAAACAACGGACGATATATACTACAGTTGGCCCGCCACATCTGAGCCGACTACCGACAAGTAAAGTGCACAGAGGCAAGGGCACTTTTCCACTCAGGATGCTCGCGTCAATAGCCGTAGAACAACAGTTGTTGTTATTGGTCGTGCCGCGTGTCGAAGAAAGCAGACGCCTTGCCTCTGTGTACTTTTAGCTTGTCGGTAGCGGGTACAGACATGGTGGTTTAACTGAAGTCATTGCATCTTTACATAATATTAAAACAAAAATCATGTCGCATAAAATTTTACCCATGATAGTCTCTAGAAAATGATTGTATTAATCAAATATGCAATTTAAGTGCAAATATTATTATTAGAACTTGTATTCTAATTTGGGATTTCTGAGGAGTAACAGAAATATGTACGCTTCCTACAAGTCTCACTTGAATACCACGGAATTACTTAAACTAACAACAACGGTAGATGTAATATAATCTTTTCATTAGGAAATTTACATCCCTTTATACAATTTTATCCATCCAATTCAATTTCCCTACATTAACGAATACACGTACATATAAATATGCATATACAAATAAAATGCTATCCACCATTATCAGTAATGTAAAGAAAACGAATCACCGGAACGGCTGAAATTGTTCGAGGACCTTCAAACGAAACATTTTTCCGGCTGTTGCAGGTTTATCCGCGAAGAATGAAACGAATCCGTCTAATTCAGTCTTCAGGAACGCACGAGCAAATTGAAATTTTGTATTCTCGTCGGTTGAAACGACAGAGAAGCGGCGAGACGGGGAGGGAAAGGAGGAAACTTTTCAACGAGTTTACGCGCGTCTCTTTCCCGTCGGGACTCGAAGCCGCGGAGAGTGAAACTTGGCCTCGTCTGGAGATGAAATCCGTGGCGCGTGACGGCACGCTTTCCTGAGCCAAAATCGCGGTACGATTTTAATTCTGCCGCACGCGAAACGCGGGAGGATCAGCGGCGGCTCGAGAACGGGCCTCGGATGTTCCGGTGCCCGGATATTCGACGCTTACGTTTTCGACGTGATGAATATTTAGCGGCGGTGCTTCGCAGACGTTAAGACGCCCCGCAGACGCGCCACTATACGGCAACGTTAACCCTTCTTTACCCCTCCAGGCCTTATCGAACTGTTTTATCCCTTTCGCAACGCGACGTAACAAGGTATGCTTCCGTCTCAACTTCCCGGCGACGGGAATTCACCGTTCCACTGCGTCGACGTTGTTTACTGCTCGCCGCCGGCATCTATTTCGTGCGATTACCGTTCGCTTAGAAAAACTATAGGTTCCTTGTTTCTACGCTTTGCCAGTTTTCGAATGTTTCGTAGCTCAAGGGTGCAGTGCGGCTTTAGTTGTACGTCAGACGTTCAAAAAATCCCCGGAAAAATGTAAGGAAAGAGACAGCATATCAAATTCAGCGCTCTGTTTTTCAATATATACTTAAGTTAAATACTAATGTCTCATCAAATAAACCTCGATAAATGTACACAAATTTATTATAAACCTAGTACTTTATTTACGATAAAGATAACCATTTTTCGGGAATCTTTGGAATACCCCTTATATAAATATTGTATAAAATGTCAATATAGAATAAATGTAGATTTACAGTAACGACGAAATATTGTTAACATATTAATTTTCATGTTAGTTAAATAATATAACTTTTTGTCTAAATATAAAAATTAAGTCTGTCTTATTGGAACGAGCGAATTAAATGTTAATGGAATTTATGAGGCATAAAAAAATATAAAAGTAATCAGCATGATTAATATTGCCGAATCAGTTTCTGTTTCATTCGATCAATTTCTTTTAATTTGATAAAAAATCAATTAGAGAAATACTTGGATCCTATTTCTGTTCCAAATTTGTTGTCATATTCATATATTTTTCTCTTTATTAGTAACGGCCTTTTCATTTATCGTAGTATACTGTATATTTTTCAGTTGATAATTGTACCGTGTATAATTTTAAAAACTGATCATTGATACTTTACCGTTTACAGCTGGTGATTTTCAAGTGTGGGATAGATCTTCGTTAGAAAATTCAGCACCTGGAAAGAAATAATAACAAATTATTAGTAAGAGTTAACAATTCATATCCTTCTGTAATATTAAATAGAAATGTCTTGAAATGTCAGTCTCGCTGAACCATCAAATCTTTATTGTTTCCAGAAATTCTTCCACAAAATATTTAAGATCTATCATCAAACTACACACATTCAAACATTAATAATAACTATTCAATCAAACAATATGTTGCAAACAAAAAAAGTTCTCAAATGTATCCCCACTTTTGCCATCTTAAGCGTCTCTAATTCCTTTCCTCTAACATCACACGATTAAACCTCCGTTTCCTCATTGAACATCAACAATGAACGATAACAAGAAAATTGAAATAATTGCTAGGGATACATTAAACACGATAGAACTACCGTAATAACGAAAGGCCTGATGATCATCTAATCAAGCGTGGCGCTCGCGTGTATAACTACAAAGCAGGCTGCAAAATAATTAACGCGCAAGGTCATGGGATAGGTGTTATTAACGAAAATTAACTGCGCTCGCGCGTGACTGGACCGAGCGTGATGGAAAAGGACAGGAGGGAAAGAGAGAAGGAAGAAGCAAAAAAGAGAGAGAAACAATGATAGTCAGGGAGCGAGAGAGAGAGAGAGTGAGGGGGGGGGGGGGGGAGAGAACGGGAGAGGTTGGGAGGGAGGAAGAACCAGTAGACCGGCCTTAGTTAATAATAACGAGAATCGCCAACTGTCGCGGATTTTAATTCGAAATGTTCAATTAGCGTGCGGCCGGCGAGCCGTGACGCGGCCCCGTATCATCGCCCGGTAACGACCGACTTCGTTCTTCGCCGGCATACCGGCCGTAAATTGGAAAGTGATACCGAATTCACGCGTCACCGGTCGCAGCGTGCGATCACCGCGTTAATTATAGATATCCGGGGACCGAGTTGCGACGCGAGTGTATTTTAGGTAATTGGGGGTGGAGCTGGGGCCGAAATCGCGGCGCACCCTTTCGGCGGCCACGTCGCGCCTCGCATTTTCCGCCGTTGAGCCCGACGGATATACATACAACGTCGATTCGAGGAAACTGGAAGAAAAAAGGCGGCAGGGGGAGTGGAAAAAAAGAAGAACATGGAGAAGCGGCGTGCACGCTTTAAAAAGTTCGACCATTTATACCAACCCCTGTCCACCTCGCTCCCGTCCCTCCTCGGACGGTTAAATCGTTCGACATCGTAACTCTGGCCGAATTAATAATTTTACCCGCTCGAGATACCTCTTTTTTAGTCGCGTTCTTTTCACGGAAAAAATTAGCTGGGAGAGGTCTAAGTGGATTCCCTGTGCAATCGATACTGCACGGGACTCTGAGAACGCCGAGGCGTGTTCCAGCGCATTATATCGGGTACGTACGTTCGGCGCTAACTTCCGCGAATGCGATAAACTCTTTGACCGCCGTCAATCGCGTTTCCTAAAGCTCGTTCCGCTGTAGAAGCTTTATAAATTTCTGGCTCGCGCGGTATTGTCCCTGTTTCGTCAAACGCCGTCACTGTTGCGAAGGCGAAACACGTTTCGCTGTTGTGTTTCGCGATATTGTCCGGTGACAATCAAGCGAACACGTTGGTTCTGCTTTATTTGGCGATTGCGGTGCTATCGTAGTTCATAGTTATTTCCATGACTTTATTAAAAATAAATTAGAAATCAATCATTTTTTCACGAAATCCATCTCTCCTCGTCGTTCTCCTGTATCCTATATATATATATATATATATAACATTCAGATGAATATTATAACGCCACGCCATAAAGCAAGAAATTAACAGACGAATCGGTTATTCAAATTTCTGCAGAAGTCCTATATGTTAAAGTAATTTTTCATTCTTTACACTTATGAAATTTAATTTTAAATCTTTGCGGCGATATTATAACACAGGGGGTAATAAAACAGTTAGTCCAACGAATTTATACATTAGACAAGTCTATACTCCAAAGCAGTTTTTCAATCTCCATCCACATTTCATGCAAAATCCTTTACACTTCTGTCTCATTATAGATAACCCTGAAATATCTTTTCTTTATGAAGAAAATATTCAACGGCAATACTGCAGTATATGTACATATAGTTTCAAAGCAATTTCCATTTGATAAGTACTCATCAATATATAGCGCTAAAGGATGACATTACCAACCAGTCCAATATAATGCTGGCTAACTTATCTCTCTTTTAAAAAATTCGGTATTTGGCACGTACAGCGTGTGTTACGAGCACTCTTCAATTTCATTTTATCTCACCTCGTTAATAAAATTCACGCGACAAGCCTCATCCCAAAAAAAGACCGAATCCAATCATTAAGATTATGCATCGAATAAAGATAAGCAATGCAGTCTAAAATATCGCGGGACGTCCCGACAAGAAAACAAGGTAGCAACTAATTTCCAATAACGACTCCAATTACGCCCATACACGTCGTTTCGAACGTTTCGGTCCCGATCCTGCGAGACCGAGCGTTTTACTTGATCGTCGCGTGGTCCGCATAATAATAACCCCCATGAACGAGCAAAGTATCCATCTATATATCGTATACTCGGTAAAAAAAAGAAGGAATGACGATTACGAAGTAGCATCGCAGACGCGCGTGGGATGACACTTGAATTGATTGGCTATCAGGAATCGAAAGAGTTTTAAAATAATTACCTGAAAGCGTTATATATCGGTTCTAATTGAAACAGTTATGGAAATTTAACTGGTGTCCGTGACTGCTACAGGTATATCGGTCCTGACTCCTATCGATTTGAGTCCCAGTTCTTCAGAACTAATACTTTATCGGTTTCGTATCAGTTCCATAACTGTTATTTCTAGATTTTACATTATAATAACTAGACAGCAGATCTTACCAGAAATTCAAATTTTTAACTGTACAGTTACAAATATGGGATTACGATAAAAAATAATTAGTCACAACCCATATAGTGCAACAAATATTCGCAACAAATATTTTTCTCATATCGTGTGTATTCTTTGCTAATTTCCCACATTCAAATTCCCCACAAGTTCCTCAAAAACAATGGTCACGGGACATCGGCTCGAAAAGTAGCAATTACGAAATCGATATTATCAGTTGTGAAGAACCGAAACCGAACCCGGCATGGATCAGAACCAAAACATCCACCACAATCGTAGATATTTCCTCGGTTCCCGCAACCGCTCCAGGAACCGAAACCGATATCATGACTGTTTCCAATCCCTGGTTGAAAATCATGCGATACCCGGTGCGCAGCTGTCCCCGTAATTTTCGCAGTTCAGGGACGTGCGAGTGCGTGGTACGCGCAGGTTCCTGGCAGCGCGGCGTGCAGGTGGAAACGCGTGCACGGTCGATCGAACGGAGAAACACGCCGGAAGGCGGATGCTGCGGACGGAAAAGCGCGCCATTCGTCGGCCCGTTTGTGATTTAGCGCGATTGCCGTCGCACGATTTCGTTGGCTGCTGGGTCCGCCGGGCGAAAGGGTGCGCGCGTACCGCCAGCGTCACCTATAGACGCGTCCACCTACCGGTTTGTACTTCCTAGCGGATGACTCTCCGGTGTACTGGTGTTAGGGATCCATTAGCTAATGGCTGCGCACCAGCCATCTGCTCGGCGCTAGCTTTTATTCGTCCGTTGCTGTTCTCTCTCGCTCCCTCTCTTTCTCTCTCCAGGTTTCTCTGTATCGCTGTTTCTCTCTTTCTCCCTCTGTGTCCCGTGCTCTGTTAGCCCTCCGTCTTTTTCGCGCCACCCTTCCGCGCCGCTGTCCCGTGGCTTAGCCCAGGCTCATAACGGGGACCGCCGATTCATTTATTCATATCTTTCCTTTTTTTCTCCTCGTAAGTGAACCCCTTGCTGCCGTCAACCACCGCCGGCCGTGGTCCTTTCGTGGTTTTTGTTCAACGCTGCCGCTACCTTATGGGGGTGTTTGTAAACGCCTCTCCAGGCGAGGGGTTGCAGCGAGAGAAACGCGCGAGCAGCGTTTGTGAAAGGAATCGGCGATATGATCGATTGCCCTGTTCTCAGATTCTGTCGGTTTTGAGTGCTTTCGATGAGGTTTCCCGCTGATTTTAAGCAGATCAGTTGCATTTCTCATTGTCTTTTCTACGGTGGCGTGGTTGTTTAGTATTAATTGGACATTATCGCACTGTAGAACGTAGAGAACAAATTTGCAGGCATCGGGGCGAGTGATGTACAGAATATTTAAAGGGGAGTGGTCTAAAGGCAACAGTGAAATATGTCTGTATCAAAAATTAGATAACTTACAATTAGAAAATATTTCAGACATATTTCGTCTTGGCACTGAAAGTACAGTACTTGACAGACGGAATAAAGGGTTTAATCAAATTGTATGTTGATACATCAAATGTCATTTTTAACAATATATTACAATAACGTACATGATTTGTATTATTGTTTCAATATTTTTTCCTTTAAAGCTAATAATATTAATCAGCCGACAATATAGCTTTGTCGTGAGGTTATTGAAATATTTTTACACTAGAAAGTACAATTTTGTTAAAGAAGGAAATGCAGATGTTTTCGAAGCATGAAATGTCTTCACTTATCGAGCAGGTAAATGTATTACAATACACAACATATAATTTGAAATCAAGTAATTTTGCATAATCATATTTTTTACTGCCTTTCAGGTACTGTTTTAGAGCTGCGGGCTGCAGCAGTCGGATGAAATATTGGTCTACCTGCACGGTAGAATCCTGGTCATTCGATTATTGATTATTCGGACATTCATACAGTGTGTTCGCGCAATCACTAACCTGCGCTTTTGTGGTGTATGATGTGAATATAGGAAAATAGAAAGTAGGACAAGATTTAATTTCAATTTTGCGACTAATATAACAGCATATATAAACTTTTTTGTTTAAAATGCACAACCAAGGACAATGAAAAAAAGGCTCATTTTTTAAATGGAGGGCTACGTATGTTTTTATTTTATGTAAAAGCGCCTCATGACTCTTTATATGACGTCAAGACAAATTTAACGATGCGTAATACAATATTCACAGTTAGAAATTTCTACATGCTTAAGAATGGAAAAAATAGTTTAAATGCTTCAATGTATTGTATTTATCACCTATTGAGTTTTAGTTTTTATACAAAATATACGTATACTATTATAAATTATGAATATTAGCTACGTAGAATTCAAGTCTTTTCTACTGAATCAATTGTGGAATTAAATATAGTATAAGGTTATAACTATATGTGACCTTTCCATACTAGGCAACTAAATTCTACGTAATCAAGCAGGTTAGTATATTTCATGAAGACAATAATAAATAATATCTAAAGTATTAAACGGGCACAAAAGAATAATATAAACATTATCGAAATAAATCACGAACATTTAATTGAATACTTTGTTAGTCTGATTGCCAAATAAAGGAAACAGTTTCGAACGAAATAATCACGCTGTTCTAATTTACGAAAAGTGCAGCTATGTTCTCCATAAGAAGACGATGTCAACGTTATTGCCGCGTATTTCCTCCATCCGGCCGTCACTCTGTTATTTATGCGAGCACATTTTTGCCACAAGCAAAAATTATTTCCTCGTAAAAAGTTCAAGAAGATACATATGGGATTTAATTTCCGGACACCGATACACCGGGGCTGGCCAGAACCTCTTGCCAGCCACGAAAATAATTTCTGCCTTCGGAACGAACCGTTAAAACTACTTTTACAATAAACGCGTTTATTATTGCTTGACCACGGACATTTATGACCTGTGTATCACTAGATGTTTATTACCAGAGTCAAAGAAAAATTTATTTGATCTCCTAAAGAGTTTATTAAGGCAACTAATCCTGGATGATCATCACCACATAAATGCCTATAGGGTTTTGCTTGTAGGATGAAAAATGACCGCTCTGGCAGCGAGCGAATAACTCCTTCCTTTAAAGAGAAATACCATCTATAAGTTCCTCTAATATTCTTGATTCTTACGGATAATTTTATCTTATTTAAAAAACAATAGATTTTTCCATATATAGAGTCACGAGAAAACGTTATTTTTATGAAACAAAGTAGAAAATCGAATATATGTATACGTCCGAATTTCAAATAGAAGAACAAAATTAAAACAATTTATTTCTCAAATATATCATTATTGGTATACTAACCTTAACAGACATAAACTAACAAAGAAAATAAAAATTAAAATGAGTACTTTATTTAAATAACTGTGTGAATAAGCAATTACTTAAATAATACTTCTCTTCACCTACATACATCAACCTAAAATATCCAAAAAAAGTTGGGTTTGAAAAACTCATTCCCATTCCGTCGATTAAAAAACACATTCCCTGCAACCAAACAAACTCGCGAAAACACTCCCATGTACACCAGCCAAGCGAGCATTATTTATAAAAGTAAAAATGCCCGGTATCATCCTCGCGGATGATACAGAGACCGCGGAATCTCATCAGCATTCGTTGCCTTCAGAAATCCGAAACGGAGAGAGACGGTCTCGCGTAGCGCGCGGCGCCGCGAGGATTACCATTTCCACGAAATCTGGCTTTCCCCGGAAGCGACGCTTTGTCTTCGTGTAAATAAAAAGACGCTCGTTTACGGGGTATATACACCGAAGAAAGAACTTTTCCCAGGGAAAGTATACGCGCGAATCCCAGGTGTATCCTGAATCTTCGAGCGGCGGCGGCGACGGTGGCGGCGTCCATATCCTTCCGGTGTGTCCCAGGGCGGCGAAGCGGCGAGACAGCGCGGGAATCACGAATCCCGAAGATTTACAGAAAATATTTTGACAGAAATACATGGGGGGCGAACGTTGCATATTTCATCGGTCACGATTTCCACGGGGCCGGGCCCGCCATCCAGTTCCTTTCCCCCGGAAGGGTTCTTTGTCTTCGTTTCGCGGCGGTGACCGTGCTCCAGGGCCCGCGGGAGAGCGAGAGAGGCTGCGCGAGAGAGGTTGAAAGGGCCACGCTCGGTACTTAAACGCGTGATATATGCGATATACACTCGATGCTGCCCACAGGTACTTTACCTGGCGTAGTATCGCGAGGGAGAGAGAGAGAGAGAGAGAGAGAGAGAGAGAGAGAGAGAGAGAGAGAGAGAGAGAGCAAGAACAGGTAGAGAGGGCCACGAGGCTCGGAACCACGACTTCTACACATGTTCGCCTACTTTACATTGCCGGTGAGTAATGCGCCACGGACCTGGCATTAAAAGCGCCAGTAATGTCGGGCTTCGCCAAAGGGTACACACCGTCGCGGCCGACTGTTACGGGACGCCGTGCGACGAGAAGATGAACGAGAGGCCGCGTCCCGACCGCTAATAATATGTCATTAAAACTGGCCGTGTACAAGAAAAACGAGGAAAAAGCGACGCGCGTCGCGATTATGTGCAAATGCATTTTCATGCGTCAGTTTTTCTTTTCTATTTCTTTCGCTTTCCGATTTATTTCTTTTCGTGTGGCAGCTAAGAAGTGGAATCCACGCGACGGATATCGGATCCTTTGAATGGAAATGTGAGAGTCGTTATTGCTTTTTGGTAATCGTTTTGGAGGTAAGGGGTGGGATTGGAATGGGATGACCGAGGTTGGATGAGATGACCATGGTTTCTGGCGAGAGACGGTTTGCATAGTTGAAGCAGAGCTCTCAGTTATAGGAAGTGTTTTGAATATGTGTTTGTTTAGGATGATTAGTTGACAATGAGTACTTTAGTTCACTTGATTCGAATGAATGTTACTTGTTATTCGTGGCAATTTAGTCTATCAATTTATTCGAATAATTCATTCTTATTTAATCGAGTTACTTATTCGAATCTGTAGTCATTGTTAATGATGTATTAGAACAGTAATACAAATAACTTTAGTAAGATTCGATACAAATACGTAGATATTCCTTAAAACCGAACACGATTTTATCCAAATAAAATTTTATTCGTTAGTCTCATCTTTTATCTATTGTTTGAATGAAATTTTATCCTACATCGATCTCAATTCTGTATTATCATAAATTTTCTTATTGGATGTTTCGATATTCAACATAAATATATCTTTTCATTAGAGTAGAATTCAGCTTAATTTTTCATACAAAATTTAATTTATATAAAATCATACCAAATGACAAAAATTAAATAAAAGTTCAGTTCATCTGTCTTATGTTCGTCAGAAATGCATAAAACGCATAAACTTGATAGCTTATTAATAATCTTTTGTCATGAAAACAGAAATGGTTAAGAGACAAAACTTTTCGACAAATCAAGTCAGTTTTCGTTTTTGTTCGATAAACATTACGTTCCTTATTATTCGATAACTTCTCAAATTGAACAGTTACATCTAATTTGGGTGATGTCGGTTTGATCGTGCCATTAATAATGGAAGTCACGCGATAAACGTTTCGACCACGATCTGCTTTGACATATAAATGTTACGATCGACATTCAGCGCGAAGGTTAAGAGTAGTAAAATTGAAATTCACGCAGCGGCCGGAGTATTAACGGCGCATATGAGCAATTCAATCGCATCGGCTGGCGATTTTGCATTTAATATTGCGCTCATTGTTTGTACGCGGTGGGATTAATTTTGCGTCGCGGTTTATTGGTAACGCAGACAATATTGCTGGCTAATTTACTTATTGAAGGGTACCAGGCTTTCACCTATGTATGGTAAACATTATTATTCAATCGTAGATTATATCTACATGCCGAATCGAAATCGTTCGATTGATGATATGAGTTCTATTGCCTTTTCAGTTGGTACTTCAAAAGTAATTAGTCCATTTTACGAAATATTAACGTCATTTCACAGATTCTGATACTTTTTTTACACGAATAGCACAAAGTTTTTCTTACGGTTGATTAGACTTTTAAACTTTAAATGCAATCATTATTTCAAACTAAATTTTCGAAATAAAAGGAAAGTGTTTCTCACAACTAAATGAGTATTTTTCTTATTATAAGAATGTTAAAAGTAACGTTTAATATCAAAAATAAAACATCAGAATCCATGAATATTGATTTCAAAATTGGATACATATGTGTATTACTGTAACCGATTGACTATCATACTGAAAATTAATATATAAATGGTCCCTATCTTATACAACTGTATCAGAATGAAATTATATAAAAATTAAATAATTAAAACAATAGTGTACAACGAAAAGGATCCTGTTGTGTTTCAAATCATAAAACCGATATAAGACGAATATATAAATTAAATTTCTTAATTTATCAGAAAATATTCATTACTCTAATGCTACTGAACGAACAATATTCAATTTCAGAAGATTTATTGTAGTTAAAAATATAGAATAAAAATTCTGCATAATTAGTTTAATTTCTACAGGGATGACGTTGCAGGTGTTAGCGCCAAAGCAATTATTTGGTTGCTAATTATTTCACTGTTTCCCTTGACTAAATCAGCCAGTTTTTAAAATCCTCTGAGGACGCGCGGCGCTCGGGTAACTACTGTACACAAGCCAGCGTTGTTGTTTTGGAGTTTCGCATTACACGTCTGCTTTCCTCCAAGAAGTGCACCTACTAATTACCTGCTGCGTCAGTCTCCTCGTTAACTGTAGACGAGCAAAGGGAACGGAGAACAGAGAGGAATTCCGAAATAACGGTTAACTCGTGGCAATGAATCCCGGAATTCAATTCAAAATTTTCTACGTCGGGATTTACAGTCTTCTTTCCACGAATTTGCTGCTTTTCAACGAACTTGAAGAATCAAGAGAAACGTACGTAAAATAATTATACAATTTCATTAACAGAAATATAAAGTCAGAGGAAAATTGTTAGATACTCAGCACATTTACGTAAATGTTACATGAACCAGCGCACGTACAATTTAACGAAATTTTCTATTCTTATACTTTTATGTTGTTTAATTTTTTATGATTTTGACTTGTACTTGTAACGTTTAGATATTTCAATTTTAAACAACGAATGATTGCAGTTATTATATGTCGAAGTAATATTCTTTACGATCATTTACATTTTAATTTCAGAATCGTTCTGAATTTGGGTACACCTTTAAAATTGCAGAAGTTTAAAATGTTTCCTGTTTCGAAAGAAATTTAGCAATTCCTCCAAGTAGAAACAATAAATGCACAAACGCTAAATATTTATCGTTTCGGCGATAAATATCTATGTAAGATTAATTTGAAGTTGAAAAATATAATTACTCCATTATGGTCCTAGTATAACAGTAATTAGAGCGTGCAAAATCTTTAAAAACTGGTAAAAGACAAAATTTAATAAAACTGAACACAACTTCGTTTTCGCAACCAGTAATAAAGAAAACAGCATTTTATTTAATTTTCATTTCTCCAAACACTCGACCAAGAACCTAAATTTCCATAAATTTTCGTTGGGCAATAATTGGACACGTAAAGAAACAGTCGGGTTAATTCGTCTATCCCTCGAACAGGTTAAAGAATAACAGGGACTGTTTGGCCGTGGCCCGAACTAATTCGGTGCAATTCCTCGGACAAGCGTAGATCTCGGTTGCAACGAGTCCTCGCCGACAAACGAGTGGTAACAGTCACGGTCATAATACGATTTCGCCGAGCGTCGTTCTCCTTTTTCGTGCCGCGACTCGTGATTAGTTATCCGCCTGGAAGTTTCAACGTTGACTCGGACCAATTGTTTCCTTCCACAACCGCTCCTCCTAATTACTCGTCGACAGCGGGTCTTTCCTCCGGGCTCGGCCCGACCCCTTTTTCCTGGAGACAGAGACGCGGACAGCGAAGAAGCAATCAACGAAAGAACGAGGGGGAAAACGTAGAGACTGGCCGGCCCGGTGAATCGAACGCTAGGATTCGACGGATGAAGAGGAAAATGTGAAAGGAACACGAAGTCCAGGAGCAGCAAGGTGGTGCGGCTGGGAAACGGGAGGAGGAAGACGAGTCGAGCCGTGTGCACAGTACGCTCTATTCATCCTGGCAGTTGCCTTTATACGCAGCATAATTACATTGAATCACAACACAGTGTACGAGTGGATTAATGATTCTGGATGTACCACGAAGTTACACATTACAGATCCAAAGTTTGGAACCGTTTGAAACGAGACTGTCGATCTTCGTGGATGTCCCGATTTTTGAAAATTCGTTGACGAGGGTGAGAATTTAGTGGGCATTTAAGTTGTTTGTTTAATACGAAATGAAAGTTTGTCGGAAATATTTAGAAAATCAAGTTTTTCAATGTATTCGTTGATTTTTTAAGTCTTATTGAAAGTGGTAGGAAATGAATATTTACTTATTATATATTTTTCAAATATATTACTTGTCACAGTTACTGTTACATTTAAAAATGTTCTATTGCTATCGGTTTTTGTGGTTTACTAATTACATTGTTATTATCCACGACAATTGCTTACAATAAATTCAATACTTCGATGTACTCTAAATTAAAACGAAGATTATGATGTGCATAAAGTCCACGATGTTTTAGAGTTGATATTTTTTCAATGATCGTTCAATGCAGAGAAACTTTTAATGAACAATGAATAATGCACAGCCTTAGTATTACCATTTCTTCCTTCTTATATGTTTGCATTAAACACTGTAGCTTGAGAAATTGTGTTGTAACGACAACTTACGGAAGAGAAAAGTTATTCGGAACGTTTCACTAGATGGATGGTACATATTCATTAAACTGACGATGAGAAATGTTTACCGAATAGGAAACTTAGAAGTCATTTTTCATTTCTACAACTTCCCGGAAAGGAGTGGGAAGTTTTAACAAAGTTTGTAATCCGAATAATGTTTCGTTCCAAAGAAAGCATTAATTCAAATGTATTTCCGGGAACTGCTTTTATTTCTCAGAATCTTATATAATTATTCAACCTGACATCTCAGAGTATGTACCTACTTATATATGTATGTTCCATAAAAGGTCTCTTTACTTTCACCGTTGATATTTGCGAATTCGACTTCTTTTTTCGAACAAAACATATCAAATTAAAATTCGGTAACTCCATTCATTAATATTTATAGGATCAACACAGAAGTTTTTAATGCATAAATAAACATAAATAAATACATAAATACTTATTTTATGGTAAATTTACATAAAATTAATCCTTTTAGTTCCTTAGAGTAAATTTGAATGACCTTTTCACGCGTATGAGTATATTTATAGTGTAAAATAGAGTGAACGAAAAATAATACATTCACAGTGTCTGAAAAAGAAAATTTCAATTCTTGCCGAGCAAATGAACTGTCTACTCGCGAAAATCAAATTTCACGAATACTGATATACAAGATCTAGTGCAGACGATGAAAAGACGTCTACCGAACAAGTTCGAATGAAATTGGACGATTACTTTTCGAGATATCGTGTGCGCCAACGAAAAAAGTTGTTTCGCAGAAACGGAATTAAACTTCCATGCACTGTCATAGAGTTCACGAGAGACAGTCCATTTCAAGACTTCTACCATTATAAATTTTTCTACTTGATAGAAAATACTTCGGGGCATTATTTTCAGAACACAAAACTGTAATACAATGGTATTTTCAAGACGCAATAGTATCAGACAATGCAAAGGAAAATTCCATACTCGGTGCGGTGAAAGTAGGTAGACCCTTTAATCCGTTCAGCGGCTGCTATTTACCCTCGCAACACCTGAACCCTTTCCCCAACCACTCGGTGTAATGGCTTTAAGTAAGTAGCCGAAGAGAGAAACAGTTGAACGACATCAAAGGGTAAGAATCGAATCGGGCGGCGGGTTGAAAGAACAGGAAGCGTGGAACGGCGAAGAGAAACGAAGAACTCTGAGTGAGTACACGTCGGTGTCAAAGTGGTTGAAGGCTGGCAGGGGCTCTTTTGTTGCGCGCGGGCTCGAGACGCTTGGCATTATTAAAATTGGTCCCGCGGAAACACTTAACCGCTTGGCGGGCGGTGGCCGAGCCTCGAGGCGTCTGAATTACGAGCGAATATACATTTCCAAACGGCAACACCGACGACACTTATTTCCCATTCAAACGCCTTTCTCTGGAACTTTGTATCGTTAAGCAAAGTCGATCGCGGCGGTTGCCTTTAAACACTCGAGTGATTTACACTGGGAACCGATCCTTTCTGTGACTTCGAAAATTTTCGCCACCTGTGATTGCCAGACGCGTCTTTTTGTAATTTTATACGTTTCCGTGAAAGGTCTCTTCCTCCACTTTTACGCAGGGGGAGAGTTTACGACGTGTCTTTTATGAGGATATTTACTTTACCAAGCAGGAAATTAGTTTCTTTACGTTCATCAGTTTTAGATATATAAATACTTTTATGCTCTCTGGAATTTTAGTTTGTAATACGAAATGATAGGTGTTCATTTAAATTACCACTTATTCTCTTACAGAATGGAAATACGTTTTCGTTTAATATTATTTATTATTATTATTTAGAATTATATAGTATGGACAGTAACTTTTGAAGATTTCATGTATCTACCAATTAATGCAAGATAAATTTTTCAAAACGACGTTTGTGAAAATAGAAACATCTCTACTCATTTTTGTGTAGATCAGAGAAAGTAAATATTCTGTTAAAGTAAATAAGTAAGGCTGATATTTATCACAGCAAATTTTAAAATGACCAATTTATTGAAAAATAGCAGCTATTTCACGTGAAAAATGATTTTTCACGCCAAAAGTCGTATTTTCTATTTCGTAGAGGATTGCTGTATGAAACATTCACACGCAAGCATCCAAGTAAACCGATGTATCAGTAGTTGAGATACCTTTGCTATCCACTCTGAAAACAGCCAATTTTTCTAGCTTGTGTGTGTGCACATGTGTTATTTTAAACTAGGAATGAGCATTCAATTTATCTCCCGTCCATCATTCGAAACGTTTTTGGAACTTTTATAAAACTTCAATCTAGTAGATTTCACTGTCAATATTCGGACACGAAACACATAGCGACGCAGTAGATTCAATCAGTCCGTCACGCACGTACTGCATAACCAATATCGATATATCCTCATTTTAATACTCGGCTATCATAATCAATTGCAAACAGCATGTCACAAAATTCTTATGCATGTGTACGCGTAAAAGGCAAAAAAGTGAACCGCAAATTAAAAAATTCATAACTTTTTAAGTTCCGAAGTTTTTGAACGCTTCTGTTTGTATTTCATCGTCTACATTTTACAATTTCTGATAGAATTATTCGATAAAAGAATGTTTACCATTATGATAAAGTGTTATTTATATTATCCACAACTTAGAACGTTTATTCTTACTCTTCGAAACCAGGATAAAGTATAAAATTAGCAACTGTTCCGCAAGTGTACAATTGTTCTCTTTTCACATCCAATTTAAGATGAACCAGACACTTTAAAGCGAGAAGTGTAAAAATTCTACGACTGCACTGTTCAACAGAAAGTAATAATTCCGAAATTCCACGCAATTTATCCTCCATTATCGTTCCCGTGTAATTCAAACTCAGTAAACCGGAAGCAATAAGCCGAAAAACACGACAACTATGTCGCATTGCGATATTGTTTCTGTAAACGTCAATATCACGTGTATTGGCACGCATAGACTTTTATGGTTACGTACGAGCATTCTCGTTGCCCGGTTAGAAACTATCGCAAGTGGAAGGGATGCGGCGGAGCTGGCCTTTCTTGGAAGCAACGAGCCGTCCCGAAGACGATTTCCATTGCTTTATCGATGGATTCACGTGATATGACTGCTCCGGCGTCATCCGGCTGTATCGAATGTCCCGAGTCAACTTGATTGCCGTAATACCGGGAAAAAGCTTAACGAACGGATTGTTGCTCCGTCGACAGACGAAACGTGCGGCCGGGACGACGCCGGATGAATGTCTAACAAGTTACGAGGCATTCGTTAGCCGCGCGCACAACCGTCTCATTGAGCTGTTCCTTCGGCGTGAATGTCTCCGTTCGCTGCCGCGCCAGCTAAAAATATTTTTCGACACCTTCCCCGGCTAATTAAATTGTAAATTATATTCCGGGCACGGCCGCCGCGCTTTATCCGCGAAATCTCGCGTCCCGCGATCGCCGTAATGCCGATAAAAAGGAGGGAGAAGTCGGAGTGGGTGGTGGTAACGAGCCGATTGTCGACGCGATGAATGGCTGAACGCGGGATCGTTGTTGCGACGAAGAACGACTACGCGACGTGTAACGCGTTCGACGATATTCGCTGGACGGAAACGAATCGTTGATTCAAGCGAACGTAGGAAAAGTTTTCGGTGGCTCTGATACTCGAGACGCTTTATTTGCGTCTGATCCTTTGAGAAATGAGTGGCTCGGAGTAACAGTGGTTAGCTCTTATTTTTGGGTTTCCGAGGAACAAAGTTCTTGCGAAATGTTCTTGGATTAATTGAATGCTGAAGTCTGTGACAGTATTGATAACTTGTTGAAAGCAAATATTGTATGGCTAATTTTAGATCTCTATTTTATCAAGAGGATGATTATAAGAAAAATTGTTATTTTCTCTATTTAATGGGATGCGAACATTCTGGAAATATTGAGGAAATTGTAGTTATCGGGATAGGTATTACGAAAATGTGGATTTCTTGTTTACAAATTCAAGTAGCCAAAAATTCTGTTATTATAGCTTAAAAGTGATACCATTGATATTTTACATTTTATTCATCGGTGATCTTTCATATAAAAATATAGAGAACTTTATAAGTAATAGATATTTTTATATATTCCAACAATTTAAAATCCGTTTTTCTAAAGTAAATAAGAACGTAAAGTAAACCTCCGTTTTGAAATACATTTTTTATTGTAGAAATGCAAATACATCTATATTAACTTAATACGAACAGTGTATAGATAAAATTTAGTTATGCATAAATGCTTTTTTAGCTGGAAAGATTCGATAATGGAGAATATTCTATACAAATCTAATACGACTAAAGATTCCACGGTGTTACATACTCGCTTGATGCCTGCACTCAATAATAACAAAGTTACGTAGATTTAACACAGCGCAGCGTCATTCATCATAAAATGTAAAAGAAAGTTTGACTGGTCGTACGTTGGACAGAATTTCCCCAATCTCTCTCTCCTTCTCTCATACTCTCTCCGACACGTATGCTTCTACACATACACGGAGCGTGAGTCGTGAAAAAGCTTGATGGATGATTATCGTGATCTAATGGGAAACGCGCCATGAATTTTGGCTTGTCGAACGAATGTCGAGTGAAACGAAGTTTAAAGGAAGCCCGTATGGAGATGGGAACACGTGTTGGTACACGTAGAGGGAGAACGAAAATTGTCAGTCAGGATTAACGTTGTCCGTAGGCTCCACCGTGCATTACGTCCCGGGAAATATTGGCAATAATTCAAACGTACGTTCCCTCGTACCTCCTCGGTCATAGTCAATCGCATCGGACGATATTTTGGTGAATGTCTCTGGACGACGAGAATTTCCCATATTAAACGTCTAACACAAAGAACAGGAAAACGGAAAAATAAAATTAATTGGAACAAATGTACAACGGATTATTATTGTTGTTGTCCATATTATTATTATTATTATTATTATTATTATTATTATTATTATTATTATTATTATTATTATTATTATCATCATCATCATCGAATACTTTACATATTCTATATGTAAAACACCGAACGTACACGCAATGCGCGCGATTAATATTAATATCTATATCAAAGCGCAGTAGCACCGCGTGTAAATTCATTATACCGAAATTCCACCTTCTAATTAATTTAAGATATTAATTACCGTTCAAAGGCTTTGTCGATACTTCGGAATAGAATATCGATAAATTATATGTAATTAAAATCGTATTGCGTTACGTGACGGACATGTTACCGCGAAACAATTGTTGCTCCCTTATTCACCGTGCTCCCTTTTTTTAATTATACAACGCGGAAAGAAGGTCGCGGCACGGGACGGTATGCGCCGGGATCAATATAAATTTTTGTTCCACATTCCGGCATCATCGATCGCTCGCCGTATAGTTCGGCAAACATGTAACAAGCCCCGGTGATCGAAGAATCCGAAAAATTTCATAATTCCCGCGGCGCGATGAAATTTCAATATCAGTGTCGCCCAGGCCTCCGCCGACAATTAAGCGGGAAATTCTTAGGCGCGCGTAATTTCGTGCCGGGATACGGCCGCCGATCGCGCGCGGATCTTTGACGCGGATAAATAGGGCTGATCCCTTTAGAGGTGTACACTCGCGCGCCATTTCCGCGGAAATGCCTGCCGATATTGAACATCCGCTCGTCTAACCGCGCGTCCCGTGGTTATACGAGAAATTGCTTAACGAACAGGATATAGAACGGAATGAGCTACACTAATTCCGCGGCATGAAACACTTTGCCGCCTGCGAGCGGGGCCACCCCGCCAGTGTTCCGCAACACGCGACGAAACGCGGAGTACGCTGATTGTGAACGAGTCTCGCGCGACGATTGCTTGTTGTCGGGATTCGAGGATGCGCGCTGGGTAAACCAACGACTATTAACACGTTAATTATAATCATTTGGAAACCGTAGCAACTGCAGAAACACTTTACTGATAGAAACAGTGTCTTCTTTTTTAATTGAGCATTTTGAGGCGGAAGGGATGCAGTTGCATTTGTACCTACTTCGAGTAAATGAGAAAAAGGTCTTTATAGAATTATTGTTTTTACTTAACGTCCGAAAGAGAACAGTAATTGAATTGTTTTCGGTGAATTCTTCAAGTGAGAAGCGCTCTCTACTTGCACCATAATGTACAAAGACTTTTACTTTTCGTTAAGCATACAGAATACAGAATACAATTTATCGTTTTAGTATTGTTTTATTAAGCACTTGCCTTATGATTTACTTTTTAGCTATGCTCGATGCAACTACTTTAACGTTAATAATGTATTAGAAAAAGAAATAATTGTCATACTTATTCTATGTCTATGTGTACTTCAAAGGTTAATGATTGATAATGGAAGAGTAATATTCATTTTATATTTAAGGAAAGATAAATAATAATTAAATTTCTCAAATACAGTTTAAAATTATTGTCACGAATCTGACACGATATTCGTAGGAGTTAATAAATTACGTAGAAAATATGTTAACATTTCTTATAAAGTATATAGTAGGTTATATACAACGTTTTTTTTACATGTGCTACATATCATAAACTAAAAATTGTCAAAATGAAAGTTTCATCTCTTTTGCTGCAAGGTATTCTCAATTGTAGGTGGAAGACAAATATTCAAACTTGTATAAATATTCAAATACAAGTATAAATTAATACTACAGGCATAATTACAAATATGATAGATGCGGATAAATGTCCACCCTTATACTTACAGGGTCGTTCATGGAAATGTGTTATGCTCGTAACTTTCTAAATACATATAAGATTTCAGTTTCAACAATATGTTGACTTCGTGAATCTCACATAAAAATGATTGATTATATTTGCAATAATAATTGTTAATTTACACTACTATTTAGTTATTTAGGATACTAGAGAATGTTTATTCATTGGCTTTAATCCTCTTGTTTGTAGCCGTTTCCAAACAACTTGATTTTACTAGTAATCAATGTCCACTATGGCAATCAAAGTGCTAATATAACTTGGCACAATTATTCAAATAAAACTTAAGAAATACGGAATGAATATTATAATATTTTAAAAACAAAAGTCTCGTTTTACTTTCCAAATATGTTCAAATGGAATCCTGAAAAATTTCTTTCTAAAACGATTTCAAAAAGCAGATCCTCAAAATCTGGCAACATTCATTCAAAGCATTCTTCCATCTTACAATTACTGAATGAAGCCTAATGCTAATTCCTTCGAAACGAAATGAGACATCCGGTTCGTCCGAAATACTAATTGAGTCATTATGTAATCGAAAAGCTCAGCCACGAAAGCGGATGCTTCATTGATCAATATGGTGATCGATACGCGTGCGTGTGGGTGCAAGTAAGGGGCGAGGATATTATAAATGAAATTGTCGACGCTTTTGAAGGAAACACGTTCGTTAATACAAGTTCGAGCCAGTCGGTTCTTGAATATTCATCCCGCACGATGTTCCACAATGCGCCATTGTTGCATTTCAATAGAATGGTTCTCATTGTTCAAATGTAATGCTTGCACGAGCCGGCCACGAGGGGGTCGCTCATAAACACTGACAAGCGTGAGAACCACGAGGCCGGCTGCTCGAGCTTTCCGTGGTGCACGCTGATTTTTGCGCTGACGCGACCACGAAGCAGCGTCGAATTTAATCTCTTCGCCCGATTAATTAATCTCCTCGCATGCCACAGCTTGTAGAGCATAAATCAGATCGCGCCGAAAACCGCTGTGCTAAGATACACCGCAGACTATAATTACATGACGAAATTACTGTGTGGTTTGGATCATGACGTTACTAGAACATCATTTTGTTATCAGACAACCGATTTATTCGATTAGCATAGAAGGGTTTAAACGATTCGAATTTTTCACAAGAGAGAAATTATTGAAAATGTTGGAACGTAAGTCTTAATAAAGTTTGAAATTTTGTTATGTCAACTTACAGAAGTACGATCTGTCATGTATACATACAGGTATATCATTGCAGTAGTTCGATTCTTGTCAAACACGTATTGACACATCGTTATTTTAATCGACTGCAACGATAGTGGCTCTGATATATTCGTGGTGATCAACGTGCGGCTTGAATTGATTACTATCATTTCTCTGTCTGAGCCAGCACTACGAAATCTTTACCGACATAACCTTCCTCTCTGAACTGCAGTATCATTCCTGGAACTAATTCAAGCCACGTCTGAATAATTTTAATCATTTTTTTTAACTCTTTACGTACCTACGTTAAAACGGACTTAACATTTAAAGAGTTAGACATTAAACAAAAATTTTCCTTTAAATTTAGTCTTTCACAAGAACCATTTCGAAGGTATTAATTTACACACACTCAAGTGGCCTAATGTTTTTATTTTATCTTAATATCTAGGTATTTAACAAACTTCTGTTGCAGTTACTTGTAACTTAACAAGTAGAATTTTAATGCAACGGCTGTTTTTTTATACTTTCTTACGAATTATTTATGGAAAGTCAGTAAAAGTTATTAGCATAAGATTTGTGCCATAATATTTACATGAGTCTGAAGAATGATTACAAATTTTGTTGTTGACTAATATTTAAAAATGGCTGCCATGGAGTACGTCAAAGTTGCGTGTGAAAGAAATAGATTGCTGGTTGTCATGATTTTAGATGCTCTGCTTATCTTGAACAAAAGAATTCAATTGATTCTAAAACGGTACGAACGTGGATATCGTAGGTACCGGAAAGAGAGATTTAGTGACACCTTAAAAAATGGTAGACCTTTAAATCCGTTTTCCGTGCCTTTTTATTTCTTTAAATGATTGTAGAAATCAGAAAAAGATATATTTTGGCATGATTCAGATACAGACGATATCCATGCATGTGTCGATGAAGCATGCAAAATTTGAACTCAATCGGTGCGAACGTTTTTGAGATATCGTAGCGATCAATTCGAAAAATGTAGTTTCAAGAAAAACTCGTTTTACCAGTTAACTGTCTTTAACGAGTATACGCGTCATCTTAAAGCTTGAAATGCTACTAATTCTTTTAACGATTATTTATTTTTTCAGATAAACATGCAATTCTTCTTTGTTTCGCTTTGGTTTGTCATTAAAATATACTTTAGATGCATTCCTCCTGCGTTTGACAAGTACACACTTCCTTTTTTTGATTTTATCCCGCGCAAAACGAGAGATTTTTCAAATTAAATTCCACAGTTAGCAGGACAAAGTTTTGAGGTTCTGTGGCCGGACCATAACAGCGCCACACGGAAGAATCTTCAACTTTGTTATTTTTTTGGACATCACTTTTGGCAACATATTTTTATAGAGTTATACTTTGGATATATCAAATAAAAGAAAAACAATTTTTTTACCGGTTTAGTAGAAGTTAACCCTTAAGTTAACTATTACAGTGACACATTAAATTACAGCAGAATCTGGCAACGATAATGCAAATTCCGCTTTACTTTACTTCACGAAACACATGAAATCGCAAAAGATTAATAAGACATTGAAGCTGTCAATTTCTTTCGTAATATATCCTGTAATTGTATGATAACGATCGGTTTCCCCGTTACTTGATCGGAACTGCTCACCGCAGCAGCGGATCTTGTAATGTTAAATGTAATTGGCCCCCGTGTCAAGTAGTACTTTCCTCCGTAAGTGGATGATAAATGATCGGGACAAGCTCGTGTTCACGGTGCGCGTCAGATTTCTCAAGAAACGATTGCGTGGAAGTGGCTTAATCCACTGCGTCTTGGTCGGATCGTAAGAAACTTGATGCTTGATACGGTTGAGGAAAGTAGAGAAGAGAGCAGTGGCAACTCAAGGATTTTTACGTCTTGCGCGCTACATATTATTTATATGTCCAAAATTAGCGCGCTGTAGCGCAGTATCGAATATTGACTAGTCATTTTTAAGAATGGAGAAAGAAGCGCTGCTCTCATTGTCGCGGAGAATGCGAAACCAAAAGATGGTTATTATAATAAGTAAGCCCAGTCGTTTAACCATTTTGCGGCATATAACAGAATGAAAAGTACTGTACTATCATCAAATGTTCAGTTTTACTAGTTTTAAAGGTGTATAAATAAGTACAGTGTAGTTTCGCGTCTTCACCGTCTACCGAAAAGCTGCACAAGGCTAAGGAGAATCGGTCGCACGTTTCACCTTGGTCCTTCTAGGAAACAGTAATCAGGACCCTATGTCTCCG
The DNA here is from genome assembly GCF_051020985.1 of Nomia melanderi. Lineage (NCBI taxonomy): Eukaryota > Metazoa > Arthropoda > Insecta > Hymenoptera > Halictidae > Nomia > Nomia melanderi. Next base: position 841,326 of record NC_135005.1, read on the forward strand.
GGATTCGGTAAACATAAAAATCCGCTGCTGCGCTGAAATGGAATCCAATGTCAATGTTCGTATCTCACTTCATCACATTCCGTTTCGCACGCGTTCTTTGTTGCGCGGCTCGACCAATAACAAAGACGTGCCGAAACTGAGACGTCACTGTTGCCATAACTACCGGCCGAACGCCACGAGTGGACGTCTCCCCTCGCCCCTGTGCTGTTTTAGCTTGGCGGAGCTCGGTCAAGGCCTAAGAACTGCACTGAACTGCCCGTTGCACGAAAGAAGCTCTGTCCGTTGCCTCACGTATTTTCGGCTTTAGCATGCGATTAATCGAAACGATCATATACACTCCATAAGTCTGTTGCATTACACGATACACACAGCAAAAGATCCCTTTTTCCATTATACTTTCTCGCTCGCCTTCTCTGGTGCAACGGACGGTACATAGATCATAGTATAAAACCACAATAATAGACATAAATAAAAATAAAATAATGTTGATAATGAAATCATAAATTAACAACTACAGATTTCATAATCGATCTTTTAATTGTAACACATTTTTTAAAATAATATTATACGACAATTGTTTGGGAATTTATACAGAAAATGTATTCTCTAGAGAAGCTCAGGTATTAAAAAGCATATTAATAGATTTTCGGTAGGTAAAGTGTTAACAACGGGCATGCTGGAACTGTAAGAGGAGGGGGGAGTGGGTGGGACGCGATTCGTGTCGAATTCACGGGGTCCGTTTTCCTCCTTTAACACGCTTACAAGCGGAATTGCTTAATGACGATACTCGTCCTCCCGTTCACTTAGTTTAGTATGATGCCAATGGGGAAACCGCGACATAAGTGGATGGTGTCCTGTGTGCTTCCAAGCACTTCTACGGTTAAGTGCACCAAGGGATGCCGGAGGGTGCAGTCACACCACCACCGAGTGTGCGCTGCCAACGCGAAGGGGGTTTGCTGCGGCCAGACTGGCTGTCGCACAGTCTCCTCGGGCTGGTGTCATACTTTTTACAACGCGATCCGGAAGAAATAACTGAACCATAAGGAACTGAGTTTGCGAACAGAGATTTTTCTTCGATGTACTTACTTATATCACGGTTAGTGATGTATAGCGTTGAATGAAAATGTTTGCGCATCACGATTGTTGCAATTTAAAATGCGAATATTTGGAAGTATTGGAAAACTTAAATAAAGAGTAAATTTTTGTACAGATTTATATTTTAATTCAAATTATGTAACAATATAAATAACGCAATAAGAATTTTTCGTGTTATTTAGTAGCTGCAGTAAAAGATCTTCGTGACTGCAATGTGGAATGTCGTAAAATGACTTAAGCGGTAGAGGAATATTGTGAATTAGATTGTAGGACAGAAAGATAAATAAAAATACAGTGAAGAAATTGGAAATGAAATTCATCAGACGATACAATTATGATAAGTTGTCAACATGGAAGGGAAATAAATTATCTAAACTTATAAATTAAAAATGTGTCAAATTTATAAAACTCAGTCCATCTGATATCGATTGGGTACGAGTTAACATAAGAAGTGTTATCGATGATGTATATTGAATACTCGAAAATGTTTTGATTACCTCTTTGGCTTATAATGTTGTCCACACAAGTTCGTATGAAATATTTTATTACTAATAATTTCTTAAAACAAAGAAATTGCACGTTTATCGTAAAAATACATTTGGTGCAAAAGTTAAACATTTATCAGCAGAAAGTGTTATTAATCGATATCAATTAACAATGTGTATTCACGTTTATTATATTCAACTAGAATTCACCACGAGTCTCGCCAAATACCATGAACCAAAGAATTAAGTAAAATTCTATAAAAAGCAAAGTTTTATCGTTCAAACTACGTTACTTGAAACAGCAATTTCACACGACCTATCAATAATTTCACCTTTCATGTTATTACGTACCAAAAGTCCGTTTTATTGCTGTTTTTACGAGTCCTTTCACCGTAATAACCAACCCAGCTTGTCACCAGGCACTATTGTTTAACTCTTTCCCAAATTAACCAAAAGAATCATATTAATCTCCCCCGGTGGTAACATAAAATTCGAGCCGCGGCGCGGGAGACAGGAATTTATTTCACGGAAGTTTCGCAACTGCTAAAATTACGGCTCTCGAACGACACCGGTGAAGATACCAGACCAGTGATGCACAACCTTCTGCGTACAAAAGGCCGCATGTAACGTCGTGTATTAATCGTGGACCGCAACAACGAAGTTTCTTCCTCCAATCGTAGAAATAACTGCTAAGTAAAAAAGTCTAACGAACAGAGAATTATAGATACAACGAAGCGATTTATTATTTCAAGAGACAATCAGCCGTATAAAGTTACTGTTTCAACACTTTTTCTTAAGTTTTATATAGAAAACAGATTTAATATGTTTGCGGACGAAATGTTTTTCTTATAAAGCAAAACAACGTAGAATTGTTAACCGTTATTAAAAGCAGACTTTAAAGTATCGTCTAGACCATATAGATCTGCGTCTCGATGCACGACTACAATTTAATTTGGTGTCCACGAATGAATTAACCAATTTGCATCTGCAACGAAATAGTCCATAGAAAAAGACTTCTAAAGAATTATAAGAAACCCGAGGAATTAAGGATCTACGTGTAATTGGTCATACATATTCCGATCACTGTAATGCGGTACAGACCGACTATAGTATTTTAGAGTTCAACGGACCGCGAAGGATCCGCTAGCCACAAGAATTGCACGCAAATCGTGCCACGGGTGGTGCATCACTGTATTGCAGACGCAGGTAGCGACCGAAAGTTTTGTTTCTGGATGAAGACGGTCGTGCGTAGAAAGTCGTCAATACAGAAATACGTCTGACGGTGCAACTAGTTTTTCGCCGGCGGCTTGTCCTCTTTCCTTCTCCATTTTTTATCGGTCCGTCCACGTGGCCGGCACGGAGCGACGGTACGCGTGCTGTCAGATCAAAAGAATGAAAATGCGGGGGAGCTGCGACTGGGCCCGGCAGAAACAATGAAAGCAAATACGGGCAATGGAAAGCCACCAACACAACACAAAAGAACGAAAAAGCGGTTATTGCAAGTTACAAAGGATCGAGCTCGGAAAAGTACCGTGGATATCCAGTTTGTGCAAACACCAAGATGAATAAAAAACAACACACATACTGATGGAGGGTGAGAGAGAAAAAGTACCGACCAGCGAGTCAGACGGAGAGCGAATGATGAAGAGGGAACGGACGGCTGCGCGGCAGCGATATTGACCAAAAACCGCCGACTGCGGACCCGATATATCGACGGTCACGGACGTAACCGTCATACGCTTCGTTTTACCGACGTACAATGTGCGTCAAGTTAAAAAACGGAGAGGGGGATGAGGGTGAAAATCGATCGAGGCAAAAATTATACCCTGAAAACCAGTGGGCAACGAAGGAAATTCGCTAGCCGCTAATGGAGGAGAGACGGATCTATAATTTAGCACCGTGAAATACCTCCGAAACGTGAACTAATACCGGTGGCGGGGGCTGGGGGTGACTGCCGCCGCTTATCGCGTTAATTTGCACGTTGAATAAACGTTTCCCGTACGAATTTCGCTGGTGCAGCCGGATGTCCGTTGTTTGAGCCGCAAATAACGGAAGTCTATTTTCGCGGATCCGCGGCAACGTCCGAGCCCTATGATCACGGAAATGTCGACTCTTCACCGGCGAATCTGCGGTCTAATAAAGTATCTGGAATCAAATCCGAGAGCTCCACGGTTGCGGCGAATGGGGAAGACCCAGATGGTCGAATACGGAAAGGCCGCAGATGCGAGATAGCGACGCCGAGCGCGAGACAATATCGACGGTGGAGGGTGTATCGCGCCTTCGCGGTATTACCTTCCCGTTCGATTGAATTCGCAAACACGTGGAATATTTATCTCCGCGAGCAGAAGAAATTCGGAATGAGCGGGCTCAGCTTTTTATTACGTTGTTGGCCGAGTAATGTCACTTTTCTCGATGAACAGGTGAATTTATTATTTGGCTGCTGAGTTATTTTGCTTATTCAACCGAGACAGCTGAGAATTATTCCATTTCTGCGAGGTAATAAGTCGAAAGTATGGAATAAATTTTGCTTGTATGGAGCTATCTTTTCGAAAAAATTCGAATTGAAAATTCAAACATGTGGAGCGTTACAACTGCGGATTGCTGACTGGCAGAAATTGAGTATGACTGGACACGAGTTTGTTATCTTGGTGGGCAAGCGACGTCAGGTTTGTAGACACAGGAGTGAATTTATTACTGCGGTGTTGTTTTATATTGTTTATTGTAATGAATGGTGTGTACCTAGTGGTAGGAAAAATAATCAATTTTATATGAAAAATAAATGAAAAATGTAGAATGATTTTCTTTTTATTTGGACTACATTTTTGAGGAATTTGAGATTAAATATACGAACTCCTGGTATATTTATAGCTGGGAACAGTCGACTGTCTTTACTTATTGCAAATGGTAACCCGTAACCGATGGTCCAATCAAGAAGAGTACATTCTTATATGAAAAAATAAATTGGAAACGTCGAATAACATTTTTTCATATAGAGATACGCTTTCAAGAAAATCAAAAGTAAATGTTTGACAAGCACACAAGTTGATAGTTAAATTCTATTTAATCACGGGAGGTACAATGAATAGAAAACTATTTTACATGTGAAAGAAGCATAAAGTATAGAATAAAATTCTTTTTCAAGCGTCGTCTGCAAAGAAAGTGGGTTCACTCATTTTCTGACAGCAATTAACCAAAGTCAAATACGCTTCACAAATTTTCAAACTAGATTTTCTCTGCAATAAGACGTCGAACAAAAGAAATTTATTCTATAATACATTTTGTATATTGAATGCAGTTGCTCAATCTCATGAAGAGTGGATTCAAATTAAAAAATTGTGTGTTCAATTAACTTTTTTATGCGGAATTAATCATTTCCGGTTTGACCATCAATTATATGTGTACATAGAACACTCGAAATACTGTTCACAGTTTACTATGGAATAATAAAGAACATTCTTACCTTTATTCTATCAAGAACAAAATTAACTATCCCATTACCTCAATAAAGAAGACTATACTTACTTTTTGCGAGAAAATCTGAGATAACGCTACATCATTTTTTGCAGCAGGAAACATTCTCTTACTTTTCTTACTTTCATGTTAAATCTAAGAAAAATACGAATAAAATAAAGTATCTATTAACACGTTGAATGCCATCGGAGTCACCGGCGACCTCCAACCAAATCGAGTTACTATACTTCACTAAATTAAACGATAATTATTTGAAAATATTTCTATATTATAAATAATGCTATCTAATGCGATGACATTCAAATAGACGAACATGCAATAATAATAATGCAATTCAATTAAATGATTTAATATTATAGCTTTTACAGTTTATGTATTTTGCTCTATGAAATCGTGTGGCATTCAACGTGTTCAAACATCAGATTGAAAATGGTCTACAGAAATGAGAGCTGACATGAACATCTGTAATCTAATAGTGTAATTACAATTCGCAGAGATCTTCTCTTTCTCCTGCACGGGGAATGTGCCCATAGAAGGAATACTCATTCGAGGGGCCGGAGCAGAATGAAACGAAGAAATCAAATCACCTTTAATACGGTTCATTCCGATGCGACCGATTCAATTCCTGCGCACGCAACGGCGTAAAACGTAAAGTGCCGTGCAAACGCGCGTGCTATCCTGGCGGTCGCCAGGCGTTGCCGTATGCGCCAAAGGCACCGAAGTAATTGCGAAAAAGTGTTATTCCGCTGTCCAGCTGCCTTTTACCGAAAGCACGACACGTTCCCTCGGGAAGAACGCCGTTGACTAGGGAGAGACATTAAAGCACCGAATGGGTTGCTTTTCACTGGAATGAAAATCTGCGATCTTATGATCAAATACTTTTCGAGTCGCATAAGATTATGAAACACAGCTACACTGTAAAGCTGTCACTGTTTCAAATGTAAGTTCTTTGTCATCGTGCGTTCCGTCGCATGGGGAAATCGGTTTACTTCAAGTAATCCTTTGGTTGACTGAAGACAAAGGTCAGTAATTATACAACGGAATTTTGAATACACGGTAGTATGCGCATATATTTTTTTAAAGTCCTTTAAAGAGTAATACAAAAAATAATGAGAGAATACATGTAAACGTATGTGTTTAGTCGTTATTGATTCAAAGATCAAGTTCAAAGACGTAGAAAGATTTCTCTTTCTTGACTAGCTAATCTCCGAAGAGATCGTGACAGTCAACTCGGGAGCATCGTATAGAACTGTAAAAAATATCTTCAAAGTTTTGTGTTACTTCTAAGTAAATTTACAAACAATAGAGAAAGCTTAACATCTGAGTGACTTCTAAATAATAAAGGTGAAAGCATAAGTGAAAGCATATATTATAACATAATATAATAAAAAAAAAACAATAATATAACGATAATTAGCACTTTAATGAATAATGCTTCCATATATTACGGTATCGTATCACAATTAATCCTTCGTCTTTAAAAGATTGAAAATTTATTTTGTTAAATGTACATGAACATAACTCAAGCGTACGGACCAAAAGCAAATATTTTACAGTTATATTTAAACATTTATTTCACTGTTAGAAAATTATGCGAAAACATCTTCGGAACATAGTTACCAAAATTATTTATGAAATATAGCGTTAGAGAATATGAGAGCTGTTTCAGTAAATGATTCCGAAATACGTCTGCATCAGCCTTCAAAAAAACTTGCATTGTAACCAGAAAATATCAGTAGTCCTTTCAAATAAACAGTAAAAAACAGTGCGGATTAAGAAAATAGAATAAAAATGTTTAAACCGTTTCGTCGTCCTATTCACGATACCATTAACATCAATACACAGACACAAAATTTCGATTTAAATAGAAATGTCTTCTCCCCGCGGAAATAAAGCTCAAACCACTACCACTTCACTCGACCCGACTCATTTTAATTCTGTAAATGCCCGGTAAGCGGCACCCGACGCTAAGGAAACACGAGCTCCAGAAACACGGTCGTTAAACAAGACTCCATAAAATTTGGCAAATAATTAACGTCTAAAACGAAACCGCTTCAGCGATTCTCCCGCAGCGGAATTTAATTAATTAAAACGAGGAGTAGAATGTCGGTGGACTGGGTGGGTGGTGGTGGCTGGTTCGATGCGGAACATCGAAAATGTAGGCCGTGTAATTCATTATTTCGATTACACGACTCGCGCGAGTTTGCCGCCCGTATTCCCGGCGCCCCATAATGATTACGATTTTTCGAGTGTACGCGTACAACGAGCCGCGCAGTTGTACCCGTGGCGAGCACAAACAGACGAGCGTGGATTTACATTCCCGTCTTAATTTGCGACGGGACGCGTACCGCAGCGACAGACGGTCTTTCTAATTGAACGGACCCGTCGACGGATACGACGCGAGGGTCTCCGCAGCGTCGATACACCGCCATCACGGCCGAACACTCGTTTTTTCGAGTGGTACGTGCACTTTGAATTCTCTGTCCTCGCGTCCATTATAGTCGAACCCACTCGCGGAACGTGTTCGCATTGCCGGTAATAATTCGTACGTCTGTCGCCGAAAGGGGGAAAAAGTGTCGGGGTCCGAAGGAAGAACAAACGACAAGTGGGAACGCGCGCAACGCTCCCGTGTCCGATCCTTGGCTGCCTCTGTTGGTTTCAATTTATTTCACCGTTCTTTCCTAAACAAAAGATCATTATTGCGACCGATGGGCTTTAACTGCTGTTAGGGATCGACTGAATTCGTTTGATTTGTTCGCGTTTGACCGCTTAACCGTTTGCCTTATGATTTCTTTCACAACTGTGCTTGATAAAGATACTTCATCGATAATAATTTCTTAGACAAAGAAAAGAGTTTAATGCTTACTCTATGTCTACGTTTACTCCAGAGGTTATTGACAATAGGAAAGTAATGTTTAACTTGTATGCATAACGAAAATAGGATTTAGATTTGTCAAATTTAGTTGAAAATTTTCGTCACGAGTCTGACACGATATAGTAGGGCAAAGGGTTAAGCAGGAACATTTAACACATTACTCGCTACAGCATTCGTATATGAATACTTACTTTGTGCAAAATATGTTTAAAAACGTATTCTTGTAATTAAATTGTGCCACTAAATGAAAAATGTGAGTAAGCCTATAGAGTTAATATTTTTTACATAATGGTAGCAACCAACGCGTTGATATACTACCAGATTTTTCACTACTAGAGGTTTTTACCTGGATTTTTCAGAAGATTTTTAGCAGAAGTTATTTAATTGCTGAGCGTTCTACTGAAAGTTATCTGATCATACAGATTTTTAATGGAATCCATTCGATATTGGAAATTCTTATTAGAGCCTATGCACACGAGCGACGCTATCCGCAGCGGTGACGCTGACGATTCTGTAGCGTTGGTTGGGTAACCTTTTGATTCTATAATCGCTTGTAAACGCTTGGGCATAGACTCAATGAAATTATTTGTTATTATATTATCTATTTCGTCCCATTATGAATATAACTATACATATATATATATATAGATTCCTTCATTTTCAATGTTTTAGCTGTCTTTTTCTTTACGTTTTAATTGTGTTTAATTTTATTTTTATTTTAATTGTGTATGTGGTACACATGTATATAGAATTGTCAACATCATTTTCGTGAGATCGTAGCGAAATCGTGGCAGGATTGCGTCGCTCGTATATATAGGCTTTTAAATGTAATATTCTTTAAAATCTTAACATTCGTTTGTTATACTTTTTAATATTTCACGAACAGAATTGATTAAATTAATGAAATATTGTTAATGTAAAGATTATTACTGAAACAAACGGTGATAGAGAGTTAAAGGGTTGTCATCGGTAAACGATTGTTCGTGCTCAAGGTAAAATTAATTGATATTTTTATATTTTTTACAATTTTTTGACACTCATAGTGTCGACAACATGTCTATCAAATAAAATTGAATATGCTGTCGAACCAATCACATGATTTTGATTCGTTCGAACCTATGTCAGAAGAAAAGAACAGTTTTAACACTTGAAAGTTTCGATTGATTGTGATAGATAAATTTTATTCTGTGTGAAATTGTTTGAATGTAATTAAACAATTGAATCATTGTTAACAATGATTTTTGAATGTTTATTTAGATTATCATTCGTGAGGAATTGTAGATTAATATCATTAGTAAAATCAATTAGAACATATTTACATTCTGCTATTGCTGTTAATATCTGATTCATCATAAAATAGTCAGTAAATAAATCTGAGATGTATGATATAATATAGTATCTATGGTAGTTAAGAAATGATAATATTGGTATTTTCCATTTTTTACTTCATATAATACACAATACGCATTTTAAAAAACCCGATACCGATTAAAATTCTAAATAATTATATTTTCCCTTTGAATCCAGTAAAACTTGTCATATTTCATTTTTCTCGTCAATAATTTCATCTCCATCGAAAGTCTATTAACATATTAAGACACGAATACAACCGAATTCAATTAAACTTTTATCGATAATTAAAGCTCCTCGGAATATTGGTGATATTTAAAAAGCTCTCGGATTCAGTAGTAATCGCATCAAGCCCGTTTCATTGATTACAAATTAATCCAACTTCCACAGGAACATTGTCACAAGATTATCGCAAACACACTCTAATCTTGCTTCCCTCGTGGAGAAATATGAAGAAGGTAACGACGTATTCGCCAGAAAAATATGAGAGGCGTGGCGAGCGCGGGAAGAGGACGCCCGGTTCGCCCAGATAATTACACGCGCCATCGGAACGATAATCATATCCGCGTATTAAGAGAATATACCAGGGCGTTCGATTACGAGCATCGAACTCTAAGAAATTACCCGACCGCTGCGCTGCGAGTGACTGCGCCAGCGACTCGTTTTCTCACTGTTTAAGCAAATTGAACGGGGCTAATGAGACCAGGTGCGTAACGGGCTCGAGCCAATCGGTGGAATGGGTGGAAGAAGGGTAATCAAGCGAATACCGGCGATTCGTTTCGCCGCTCATATACGAAATTGCTGTCGTTTCGTATCCGTTATAACCGTGGCTCGGACGAGATCGAGCACGCTAATTCATGCACGCGTGCGCGCGTGCATCTACCGAACACGAGACGAACCATCTCGGAAACGGGAGGGACCAATTGACAGCGTTCGCGAAAAATAGATGGGTCACAGAGGTTGAGTGAAATGGAGATTGGGGTGAAGTTTGAAAGGGTTGAAAGTTATACAAGTATAGAATTCACTGTAATCTCAATCTTTTTCTCGAACGCTCTTCTTCTTGATGAATTAAATATAATAAATAAGTTATTGTTGCTTATCAATGTGAACCCTACATAAATTACTGTTATTTATTATTAATCCTACACAGTAGTAACTGTGGTGTCGCTGATGGCATCGCGAATTGTTCAATTTGAACTTACGTATACTTACAATGAAGTATGGAAAGTCCTGTGATTTACTATATTTTGGGATAAGTGGAATTGATTGAAATAGTTAGTATACGATAACGTTTGTAACAAATAAATATATTTTAAAATCTAATTCGTGTGCATATTTATTGAAATCGCAGACTGAAAATAATTAATTAATTGATGATGTATTCGACACCATGTTACTGTTTTAAGATTAATACTGATTTATTAAAAATATATTAATCTGTCTGCAAATTTTTTTAGCAAAAATTCTATTTAAATTTAAATTTTGTGAAAATTTATACAAAAAATAAGAGTGAAATTCATAGAGTAAGTATGACGCTTAATCCTTCCGAAGCAGTAAATGTATTTATACTTAAACACTGTATTTTGCAGAGTCCGCAAGAATTATTCGCCTGTAATAACGTTTCGTCAAAAATAAAAATTTCAGTTTATTCATACTTTGTACTCGTGTCCATAATTTTCACATACGAATGATCAAGGGAATGAATTAACGTTTCACCAGAAAAATTAACGAGCACTTTTTAATGTATTATTTCAATGAAATAAATTTTGTGGAATATGTGCGCACAACTGAATTTCTTGTTAACGCATTGTTGACCGGTCATGAGTACACTCGGGTTTGCTTATGCGTCAGGTTAAGCAATTATTGGAATACAAAATTATAATATAACTTGTGACTGCAATATTGTTTATCGTGTTGAATAATGTGTGTTTAATTCATTCCCGCATTGGTAACACTACACTTGTTATTTAACAATTTTAATTATAAATGTTTAATTGACATACATATTGAAGATATGTACATTTCAAAGTATTCCTTTTAATTAACATTGGTACCACCGAGCAATTAGAGTAACTTTATTTTCATTCTATTACGATTTCATTCTTACTTACTACTATTCTGTTTAGATATAAAGCAACTTTTGTTAACTTGGAACAAATACACGAATTTATGTCATTGGTTCTCACAAAATGTCTAACGTAAAATTTCCAATAATTATGAAATAAGAAGTCTAAAAGTGTATCATTCCGACATCTCTAGTACTCCTAATGTTAAATACATAACACAAAGTAACTTTTAGCTACGGACAAACAATAAGAAACGTAAAAGCACTCAACACATAAACATGTATAGTTACGAAACATGATTATCAACAAAATGTTTGGACCGCAATGTGTTAAAGATCATCTCGTAATCGAGACGGATCAGTTGACAGGGTACGTGAAACAGGCTGGTGCCGGTGGTTGCAGAGTAGAGCAGCGAGGGTTGAAAGCAGAATTGAGAAAGCCGATGGAGGGGAAGGGCGAGAACGTGCGAGCACTCGAAGAGAGGGAAACCGCGCTATGATTGCATTCAGTAGGGCACATCTGCCGCGGTGCATTGTGCCGCCACACTGCGCTCATCCGCACCGTCCGATCTCCAGCGCGATGCAACCGCGAAAGAAGAGTAAGGGCGCAACGGAGGAAAAGGGAGAATCAGAGTGTCGATAGGTGGAGAACGGGGGAACGAAGAACGAAAGCATCGAGCGACTATGGAAAAAAAGGTGCGGAGGGGGAGGGGCACTCCCCCGGTTTCAGGCTCGTACCAGACCTTTATCGAGTTATATCGTCATATCGTCATACCTGCCAACCAATAAATCCTGAGCGAGCCCTTTCACCGAGGCATCCGCTCTGATTTATTGCGGAATTAATATTAGATCCACCGAAAATATCGTCGATATATCGGGTTACGCGATTACCTTGCGAAACTCGGGGCCCCGTGAAAAAAAGGTGCGGCGCAGGATATATACTCGTGCGCCTAACCCCGTGAAATATGCCGCGAGTACGGCCTAGGGGTGAGCGCCACCCCTGATTTATCCCCCGACCGTTCTTAAATATTTTCGGGATTTGTAGGCAGCGCTGAATGGCGGAGTCGGGTCGTAAAACGCTCGACGTTGTGGCGCGACGATCTTCCAATATTAGGTTCTTCAGGGAAAACGGGGGACGCCGTCTGGGGGGGTGTTAATGGATACGCGGAACACGTTTGGGAGATTGATAATCTATTGGGTTAATGTAATGTCTTGCAATCTGTCAACATTTCGAAATCGGTGGATGATACTTTGGTTTTTCCCCTCGTAATGCATAAAATTTGAATATATTGAAAATATACACAAGGTGAATTATCTAAGATTTGAATTTAAAACACCTGCGTTGTTTTTAAATACATGAGGAAACTTTTACGAAAGAAAACATTCGTTTTAGAGAGCTGAATACTATGTTGAAAAGAATTTCTCTGAAGATCGTATACATATACTTGTTAATTTATGATACATACACAGAGTGTATAATATGTGAAGTCATATCATTCGTCTCTTTAACACTAGCTTTACGGACGTTTATTGTACGGTTTATTCTATTGTTCCTAGTAAGAGTGATGTTCGTTCGTTTGGATCCTGGAACATAGAGATTTAAAAATAAACTATTAAAATACATATTCGTGTAACTCCGTGAATCGAAACCGACATAAATATTGACCAAGTAATGTTTATAAAATTCAGTGTGCGTCAATTTAACGTGTTCCGTAAACCTAGCGTTAAAACAAATACTTTCTCTCAAAAGGTTTTCTCGCGCAATTATGAAAACAACATACTGTAGATTTATAAAATAACCAACTAACCAGTTCCATGATATATTTAAAAGCCGTTTACAATTACATGTACTGTAAAAGAGAAACTTGAATAACAAAGGCCAACTAACTTTCAACGAAACTTTAACAAAACAATTTCCAACCTAAGTAATCATCAAATGAAAAAAATCCTAGATAACCATTGGCACAGAAGACAATTGAATCTATAAATCGACGGGGTTGAAACAAATAAAATCCGTACGATTAAATCCCGGCGGTTGGTTCATGTTCAGCGATGGTTCGATACACATAAATCAATTATCCTGCAAAGGGGGAATTCAATTTGGAATCTCAAGGCAGCTGGATCTGCCAATCCGGTATCTTCCTGCCGTAAAACGGCGGGGCGCGCGCGGCCGGAGCCGAGCGACGAGGAAACATCAAACTGACGCGCGAAATAATGTCAAGACGCGCATTGGAAACTGCTACCCACGGTGCAACGGGCGCGCAACGTTCGCCCAGTCGCCCCTATTCGCTTATAATCTCGAGTACATTTTTCATGGCAGCGCGTTACGTTACATATTTATGTCACGCCCGGCTCCGTTCACGTCGCCTGGATATGCAGAAGCTGCACGAACGTAGGACGAGGGCTCGCGTGGCTCTTACAGCGTGGCGCCCATTAATAATTTAGCAAGCTGAACAAAAGGGCGGTACTTGAATTTGATGTTGCCGTGGCTCTCTTTCTCTCTCATTCCCTCTTTATCCATCTGCCTCCTTCCCCTTCTCGTTTCCTCTTATCCGTCGCACGTCCGTTTGCTTCTTTCGTCCTTCTTTCTGTTATCCGTGACTCGACGCGGCCCCCATGTATCCCTTGTATCACGATATATAAATCCTTTTCAGCCGGAGCGTCCACCCTCTTCACAGCGAATCCGGACGGACGGGGATGAAAATGGGAGCTTACACGCGATTACAAACCCTCCCGTCGGACCCTCCGGCCAGTTAGCCTACTTTCCGCTAACTTTTGACATTTCACTGGACCGAATAAAGCGGCTCCCGAACGACAAGGATCCATTGTACAATTCGCGATGAATTAATGATCCGTCCTCGCGTCGTAATTCGCCCTTGAGAACAACGGCTCGACAACAAGGTTCTCCTCTACGCCTGCTTTGATCTCAACACGGTTCGCTGCTGTTTCAAACAACGAATCTTTCGAACGGAAATGTAACGGTTAATTACTGTTTTTCATTTCCTCCGGTGACTTTGTTAAGAGACGTTTTTCTGTAACCGTCGCGGAGGGCAAAGCAATGGACGTCGCGACCCTTCTGTCTCTCGTCGTTGGAGCGTCTAAATCGGTTTTTCTGCCGCGAACACTTCAATCGGGATCGTTTCGCTGCATATTTCGATGCACAGATGACAGATTACACCGGTCGTTGAATATTTTTCAATCGTGACTTTCCGTGGCGACGCAAAAAGGGGCGTGTTAGCTCGCGATGAAAGATCCTTGTATTCAAACACCGTTGACCGCACGCCTTTCACGTGTCTCCGTTGTACATACAATCGAACATAAAAATCATTTGAAATGATTTTCAAATAAGATTTGATTGAATTGGCAGTATGGTTACTCATTTAATATTTTAACGATCGTACGTTTAACGCAAATATTCTCACGAAAAATTGGCGAGTCTTGCTTTTTACAATTACGTTTTTGTTGTCATTCGTAAAATTTAGTATGACATGTTTATTGAGAAAAAAATTGAAGTTATAACTTGAACTGTATAATGCAGAGTTAATTTAGGTTATGAGAAATGTAAGTATGATACTGATCGAAAATCAGTTATCAAAGTATTAAATTTCTGTTATTGTATATATTTATATATATGTTATTTAATTGGCAATTGAAATTCACATGTACATTTCTTTGGAAGTATTAGTGTAGCCGTTTTACATAATATTGTTTTACATAATTAAAGTTATCTATTATATTAAGTTTCATATAATAAATATTTTCCTAGCTTGGATTGACTTTTTCATAATTGTTGGACTAAAATATGATATCTGTTTTGGATCATTGTCCCAATGAAAGTTTCACTATCTTGTTGAAGATTATTTCGGTTCTCCACAGTAATTTATTTATAAGTAATTTTACAATACTATTACCATGTACAAGATTTTTAATGTATTTTTGGGTACACTGTGTGTCAAATAAGATTATTTTAATTAGTGCTATATAAATACAGACGTATAAATAAAATAATACACTTGTGGCGTAGAATAAAAAAATACCTCAAAATAAATAAATGTCGGCAACATACTAAAATAATATAACATTTAGTATACAAATCACAAACATACTAGATTCCAAGTTTAAGTTTACTTTTCTTCGCGAATGTAACATGTACGATAAATTTCAAGTTGGAACAATAATATTAATTTGATTAAAGCTTATTGAGAATCATTACTATTACCCACTTCACAACTCGCACCCTCACTTTTGTCCCCGTCTGTACGCACAGGGGTAACCACTCGATTCGTGTGGGGTTAAGGTGGGGACGAAATAGTCTCGTTATGTAAATGGACACAATGTAACAGTGCGCGACAACCTCCTTCGTCGACGCACCCGTCATGTTCTACGCTTGTTTTAGCCCCGTGTCTCTTTATTTCAGCTCGTGACGAAAGCCAGAGAAACGTCGAATCATCCCGCGCCTTTTCACTCGGATCATTCTTCCGTCTTGTGAAATCACGAATAGCTAACACCTCGCCGGCTCATTTGAATGTGCCTGTCTGTCTAAGCAAGCATTTTTCCTGCCGACAACTTTAATAAAAACCTCGAATAAGTATCTCGTATCTTACGCTTACCCCATTCCGCGATAACGCGTGTAAGACAGGATTTTATGGGCTGAATAATGGAATGGTATGAATTTGGTTTGAATATTACTTCTTTTAATTTGATGTTCCTCGCTTGGAGGTTACAGGAATAATACCATGAGAAGGACACTGTTTAGCTAGAGGACTCCCTTTTGTCAGCGTATCTCTCGCTCAGTTTATTGCGTCCCGAGACTCGGGGACGCTTTCCCTTGAGAGGGAACCGACTGGCGAAACGCAGACGACAAGCATTCGACTTTCCCTTCACTCAGGTTATTTTACACGTGATTTAACCTTTCCAAACACACTAGCCATTATACAAGTACTGCCCTCCAACAATGTTCGGTAACTTGTCTCTCGAACTGATCGGGCAAGAGCAGCGAGGGGACACGTCTAAAAGCAATAAACGTTAACGCCTAGGTTTCAGCCGCTTTTCTTATTGGCTCATTCGCGTAAACGAAGATCGCAAATGAATCAGAATACGACGAAGTAAGATAGAAATAAGAAGTTGACGTCCATATTCATTCACAATCGTTGTATTTCTCTTTGTCGTATTCTGTTACACTTTCTTCGTTACTTCTCTTCGAGCACTGTTTGACAAAGTCGGAGAATGAATATAATGAGAAGAAAGGAGATAGGCACAGTCCGTCGAGCATCGAGGGTCGAGACGCGGGACTTCAAAGCGATGCCGCACGCGTCAAATATAAACATGCAATAAAGGAAATATCAATTTCATTAATTTCAATATTACTTTCTCAAACGTAGTGGCAGTGAATTAATAAGATTGTTACGATTAAAATAAGTTCAAACTCGATATAAATGAGACTAGTTTTATCTGTTTTAAAGAAAGGAACCTTTAATTTTGTTAATTAAATTAAGTATGTATGTAAGACTAGTTCTATTTACATCATGATTGGACTTATTTTAATCGTAATAATCTCAACAATTTACTGGCACTACGTTTGAGAAAGTAAGATTGAAATTGATGAGATTTATATTTCCTTTATTGGATGCTTATATTTGACGCGTACGGCATCGCTTTGAAGTCCCGCGTCTCGTCTCGATGCTCGACCCTTATTTGTATCTCACTTTGTCCTACTCTATATCACTTGCGATTTTCGTTTATGCGAATCAACGAATAACAAAAGGGACCGAAACCGAAGCGTCAACGTTCATCGTAAGTAGATGTGTTGCCTTGCCGCACGTGCTCCTTCATGACAGTACCAGTACATTTAATTTTAGTGTGTCATTGAAGACTAATAATGGTAATTTCCTTTCCTTCGTGTTTCTTATGACTATCTTCGTTAATATTTATATTCTGTTATCCTTACCCATTTAAATAATACATAAAAAAATATGTACCTGAAGATATTAAGATTACATTCAATAAATTGTACTGATAATTTCCGGTAACAGACCATTGTTCCACTGAAATAATCAAGCGAACAGCTACATACATAGGTATGTATTATGTCTGTGATTATGACATGATATATATGATATATATATATATATATATTATTTCAATATTTATGGGAAGACAGCAAGGCCATAGATATTTAATACGAAGAAAGTCTACAACAAACTTTCCATAGCTTTTAAACAAGTAAAGTGGACAGTCATTTCCTTTCTTTTTTTCATTGAATAGAAACTATAGAATCACATTATACTACTAACTCTATTTCAACTGAAATGTAACACAGATACTTATGTAATTGGTTTTCATTTATTTCTTGTTTACTACCCGATCGAGCGCCTCCGCGGTGCCGGTCGAGAATTTTATCAATGGCACGTATCTGGAATGCGTGTTTTACTGCCTTCGCCACGGCAGCCGGATAATAAATGCTCGCGACAGGCCCGACGGGTAGTAGAAGAAGTTAATAGGAATTTCTCGAGTTAATTAAGAAATGATAATAATTCACTCGCTACGCCGCGCCAGCATTCCTTCGTTACGCCCGGGCCAGCTCACGCAATCGTCCTATCGCAATGATGCACAACCTTTTGCGTTTAAAGAACTGCATGCGACAGCGTGTATTAGTCGTGAATCGCGACAATGCATCCTCCTTCTTCAATCATTAAACAATTGTTGAACAAAAGATCTGACAAAAGCACAAATATAGATGCAACGGAGTAATTTCTTATTTCGGTTGAAAATTGAATATATTAAGTTATAACTTCAACAATTTTCACTAAACTTTAACAAGACACGTGCCTTGGACTTAAGGCTTAGGTTCGGAAAACCTTCCTTGGTCAGTGCAAGCTGGAAAGCGATGGTGCACTTTATCTAAACTGAAACGTTGCGTGCCCGATGGTGTAAACAGGTTTTATGTCAGAACTGAAACGTTATGTGTCTGAATGGATGATATAAATGCACCCTAAGGTCAGAACTACACGCGCTCCGGAGCGTGTCACAGCGTGTTCCACACTCGTGAACCTAATTGCATTAAAATATACAGTTCTTACTTGAACAGAAAAAACGTGACGTGTAACACGCCCCGTGTAATGCGCTCGTGTAGTCTTGGCCTAAGGGGTGTAAGCTCGCGCGAGCATTCGAGACGCCATCCGGCGTGCAGCCTTATTACGGGCGCAACGGGCGCGATTCATCGTAAATTAAAGGAACGAACAGAGCAATCAGCGATCTCGCAATAGACCGGCGGAGATAAGACTCCTCGTTGAATCTCGTTTAAGGCAAGTGTGTCTAAACGAAGTCGAGGGTGACTCGTTCGCCCTCCGTTATTTTCCCTCCACGGCTTGGAAATTCCTCGACCATTGTCGAGGGTCAGTGACGGCGGCTGCTGCCGTGGCGAGGACTCCGCAACGACACGCTCTTCAGGATTTTTTCCGGGTCGTAGATTCTATTTACGCTTGATCGTAACTGTGCATAAATTGATTTGCCGACGCGCTGCGACGTCTGTCACCGAATGTGCTTGTGTCTTGTTTTGCTGATTGGGGATATTGTTCGTGCCACTGATTTCTTTATGATAATCTTTTCTGTATTCCTCGTGTATACTGTATTTAGGATCGTATAAAATTATTCAAATTATTAAGGGTATTACAATTGTACGTAAGAATTACGCAAAAGTTGTACAGTTCGTTTTCTTTTGGAATTTCAATATTCTTCTATTGCAATTTTATTATTCATTTTAAGGATTGTAACAACATTTTTGTTGCTTGTCAGACTCCAGTAATATCTGTTCTGATTAGTATAATCGATATTGGGTGCGTATGGTGATTGAACATGTTTCACCCCATTACACTATTCGGATTAATTTAGCATGAAATGCATATTTAACAGTAAATTTACAGAATCCATCAATTTGACGGATTTATGATTTCATGTTCAAAGATACAGAAACCATAAACACCATTTTTTAATAATTTCTATTAACTTTGGTTGAGGTAATAATATGAATACATAACATAATCCATTTCATTTCTTAACTTTCTAATTTTGAATCTTTGAATATAATGCACGTCTCTTTAAATATAACAGAATGCAATATACAATTAACATCCGTAATTTTAATCCGAACTTTTGGCATTTTTTTTGGTTCGCAACGATACTTTGTTATGAAAAATATAATAGTTATACATTTAAAATACATTTATTTTATTTATATATTTTTCTTTTCGTATTATAAAAGTGTAATTTAATTCGATATTATTTTTCTTAATAATATTGTATACGCAAACGAAATTCGTTTATTGACAAGTTAAACAGCTATTTGAATTACTTACAAACGCGAAAAATATTCAGCTATTTCTATAATATCCATGTGCGTCAGTCGGTTGAGCACGGTATAAAACTATCCATGAAATCTTTATTGAAACGTTGTCGATAATAAAGCAATTTACAAAGCACTAAAGTAAGCGAAGTAAGGAATAGAATACATATTGCTTCTCCTTTCATTCACTTTCTATCAGCGTAACTGTGTTTGACCGACAAGTGAGCATAGAGACGTTAACCTTACCGAGAAAGCTTTCTGATGCACGAGAGATGCATATGCATCCGAGGATCGCGGGGGAACGTTATCATTCATCCCGCGAGTCCAGATGTTTCGCTGTTCTTCCAAATGCTTGCTGTTTTTCCATTCATTGCCACGCGACACGGTGATTCGTAATAATTGGTGATAACTGTCTGGCGCAGAATTATTATTCGCAGTTTAGATTACGTTATCTAAATATGCATCGGCTCGGTGCAAACGTGACGTGATTGCTTAATGTACGGACCGAATGAATGGCATCCCTATCTTAACTTGGAATGCAAAGTGTTTTCTGGGTATCCAGTTTATTAAACGAAAAGATTCCACAGAAAAGGAAGCAAACTATCTCTTGTTGTAATAATTGTAGTAGTAGATCAGTAAAAAATATGAAATAATATTTTATAATTAAGACTGAAATAACGCATGAGTTTAAAAACTAACATATATAAAAGTTATAGGATAACATCTTTTTTCGATAATCAAATCAAATTTGAGTATTTGTATGACGGTAAGTAATATACTGTTATATTGGTGAAAAATTAATTTCGATTTTTGATCGAGTTAAGTTCACATTTCTTTTTCAAACGGTTATATAGTTAAACAGTAAGAATTTATCGAGAGTGAGAAATGTAATTATAGAAAACTATGGACATCATATAATTCGATTTTTATTAATCACCGTAAGATTAAAAAAAACAATAACACCATAGAAAATTCGTTTATCCGCCCACAAAACCAACATTATTATCCCACTAATCTAATTCGCTAATATTATTCATCTCGTATGCTTATTCATTACTGATAATTTCTGTTTGCATTAATGTTTATAAATGTCCCATGTCATTATCCGTTTCCAATAATAATTCGATGTAAATTTGTAAGCCGCTGGCGGTACGATGGAAAATGGAAACTAGATGAAACCCAACCGCTGTCTGCATTTATCGCAACCAGGAACAGCGAATAATAGTTACGCACATGAATTAACACACCCTAAGAGAATTTTCAAGTATGATTTCCTCGGAATCGAAGTTCGATTTTATCGATTCGCAACAAAATATACTATTCCCTCCATTTCCATTGTATCGTATTATCCGGCGCTCCATATTTGTTTTCATTCCGCGAACTCCAATTTGCGTCGGTTTTAATATGCATCGAACTCCTATGGTTTCTCAACCGCAAAATTGTAAATATTTTTATGACTGTCGCACGATAGAACGCGCAAAAGTAGGCGCCCGTCTGCAATGGAAACCCGGAAGGAGAGCAGCGGTTAACCTTAACGCCTGCCATTAATTTCTATTGGGCGTCATTAATGCGAGTGGATTGATAAGCGGGCCGATGGTTAAGTGACCGAGGCAGATGGGACTCCGACGATAATTCCAATGACACGGGATCGCATTACGGCTGCTCGGGATTCTCGATTAGCCTGCAATTAATAAAAGCGATAACCGTCCGCGGGAAGTCGGTTGGCGCCAATCGCTCCAACGATAAATGGCGAAAGTAGGAAGGACGTTTCAGAGAAATCGATAATTCCGTTTCTTTCATCGTACATCCGTTGTCCGTGTCTATAAACTGTTTTGTTTAACGCGCTCGCTACCAGCGTCACATTATATTTATGGCGATCAATAATTCATATTTTATGCAAAGGAGAATAAATTACGTTTACGTATGTTTTCATTTAATATGGTACCACATGGTATAATGTGCAGGAAATCGCGGAATTTTTTTTTTTTAATGTCATTTGTATTTTGTAAAGACGATATATTTTATTTAATAAAATATTGCTTTTCACGTTTTGTCTAATAGCTTCTTTGAAAGTTGTTTTATTCGCAGTTTGAGAGTATGATGAAATGAAACGTTTACTTGCTAAAGTAACACCAGTTTCTAAGTTTCTTAAAATTTTTAATATCAAAGTACTTAACTGGTGTTTAGTTTTTCGTATTCAATATAAATTTTTTTATAATTGTATTTAACAATAACTATTTAATTTTTAATTAAATCAATTTGTTTTGGAAGCAAGAAATGTAAGCAATTTACTAAGAATTTCTATGTACGATAAGGGATAAAACTATGCACATGTGCAAAAAAACATGTAAAAGAAAAGTTGCAAGAATTTCTAAAAGAATTTAACAATTTATTTCCCTGAAGTAAAGTGAAGATGTATTTTTGATTACACTCTTTATCATAATGATTGTAAATAACAAAGGGATCATAAATTCAAATCGCAAAAGAATGTAACACAAGTAAGTACATTTAAAGAAAGCAGTGAATGTAATCATAATATTCAGTTGATTGCACTGATATCTACAGTAGAACACAGGTTCGAATAATATTTTTAAACACAATGTTTATAATTGTAAACATACATTCATTCTGTGAAAATGCAGAATTTATATACAATCTAATAATTTTCTGCCAGAGTTCTATTTCGACCCTTCGCACTCTATAGCTTTTTTGCTACATATATTCATTATTTTCTAATGAAACATTGATCAAACTACTGATTCCATTGTATAGAAATAATACACGACTAAATGAATAGAGCTATTTAATTTCAATACATATTTTATGTCTAATTATATTCTACAATACACACATGATACGGAATTTTATAATTTTGCTGTGCCAAACTGAATGGCGATTGTGCGTCGCCCCACAAATGCAAAAGGTTACTAAGATTTCTATTCAAAACACTAAAAGTTGTATTCCGAGAAATTACCATTTCCCAACTTCGAGTTTAAAAACAAACCATACCGCGTCTGACGCATTACTAAAATCATTCTCGTATACACCGACGAAGGGGTTGCTAATACGTGCCGCCAAGGGGAGAAAGCGCGGAAAGAAGGAAACGAGGTCAAGAAAATCCGGTGTAACGCGCGCGTAGGAGAATGTTCGGTTTAAACGAGCGCCGGTACCTTCTCCTAGGAAAATCGAGTAATAATATGATACCACGTGCCGGTATATTATGTTCCATTAGCGAAATCTCATCGTGTCAGGCCTTAATTATCATTAACGACAGCGAAATCGATAGCGCACTCGCCTCTACACGGCTCGTCAGGTTTCATGGAGAGCGTCGATAAGCTATACGGAGCTGTGCGGAATAATTCGCAATAAGGCGGAACGCCGTGCGCCGTTCCCGGCCATTCATGAGAGTTCATCCTTTTTCACAGACGGGCGGCGCACACATGTAAAACTCGCATGTAAATTCTCCGGCGCGTCTCGGCGAAGATTCCTTTCGCGGAAACGAGAAAACGTGGTTGTACAGAAATTGCTTTGCCGTGTTTCGCCCGCGTATACGATCTCCCCCGCTCTCTAGATCGTCCCACCCCCGCCGCCTGCAACCCCAACCCCTGTCTGCCCTGTCTCACTTCGGTTTTTCCTCTCCATTTTCTTACTTGGGTCACCAACACTGTTCACCCGTGGTGTATATGAATAGAATTCGGCGTCGAAATCTAATGCAACTGTATTTCACTTTCGACGGACCCAGCCGACCGCTCGGATTCCGTTGTTAAACGAATTCACTAGCCAATTACGTTGCTTTTATTAGCTATAAGTTCGTTATTTTTATTGTGCGCCGTATTTTCTTGGGATTTTTAGGAAAAGAAGCGTGCATCTTGTTGTTTGTTAAATTTGCTGTGTAACTATTCATGGTTCGAGTCGTAGCAGGAACATCTTTGTCTGAATTCATTGGGAGAGAACAATTAGTTTTTCATAATAAATTATCATTTTTCTCTGTGCTGATTGAGAAGATTGAATATTTGTTCAAATATTTATGGTTTTCATAGATTCTTGATTATTACGAACTGAAATTGTTTGATGGAACCATCGTATCATCCGATATCACGCGAATGTACCTACGTGTTTAAATAAGGAAATTATACAGAAATTTGGTTTTTTAATGAATGGTCTTCAAGATATATTTCTCATTTTGCATATTTCTTGAATATTTCGTGCGAATACAGTTGACTATCTATCGCGCTCGGAATTAGTTCATACAGCAATTAACGACCAGTGATAAACGTAATAATGAACGAAGTCGAAATGCTACATTAATTTTAATATATCGTACACAATTAATAATATGCTGACGGTTATTGGAAAACAATAAGAGTTCGTACATCATTATCTACCATAAAAGACTCCTTATCAGAGTAAATTAATATTAATTGATAAAGGTCTTCAATTTACTGTAGACTTTTCTTTTTATTAATTGATTATTTATGTACCGATGGGGCAAAACCCAGCCGTACATCTGCAGAGGCAAATTTTGGCCTGTTGATGCATCATAGCGACAATTAGGCTTGGTCTCCTAATACCTCGACCGCAGCATCATAAGTCAGGAATATAGCGACGCCGATGCGTTGATAATGCCGTTGATAAGCATTAGGTAATGCCATAAATAAGAAACCGTTTTTCTTGCACTTATCGACGTTGCCGAAAAAGATACACAAGCATCGCACAGAATTTGAAGAAAGTTAGTGTAAGCTTAACCACCAAGGCCAGCTGAGATTTCGATGCGACTGTAAAAATACCTTTCCTCTGAATCAAATTATATACCTAATATTCCAGTTTTACTAAATATAAATAATTTACTAATTATACTTGAGAAAAATTGTTTGAACGCTCAAGTTAATATCCTACATTATAAATTAAAAATAATAATAAATTATAAATGAATAAAATAATAAAGTGATCAAGTTATAGAAAATACATGCCTGTTCTACATATTCCTTAGATATATTTTGCACATTGTTCGTATATTGCGTATTTCGATATTTTATATTTTTGCATGAACATTTAAATATAAACAGTGTAAATAAGACTATGTATTTATGTTTTGTGAAATAATACTCTAAAATATTTACTAAAATGCACAGTATACTAATTGTAAAGCACTGATATGGAACAAATTCAACCACCAAAATAAATTAAGTAATTAAAGTTGAGAAATATTTTTTATTAGGTACATGTATATAGATGTCTGAGGATAATTTTTTGAGTTTTCTGTGAAGCAATTAACTGATTCTTCCTTCAAGTTAAGCAAGCATGCTTGCGAAGATTGCTTTAACCCTCTTGAAGCTAAATGGAGATAATCTTGATAGCGGGTTCTTTGTGTTCAGGAGGGTATCTGAAGTATCTCTTATGAAATCCTCAGAATCATGAGGAACTGGGAAGGTATACGGAACATCATTAAGATATTATTTCTATGAATACGTCGTAAGTATTAAAATGATAAATTTCAGAGATATAATACCCTATTAGTATATGAAAAAATTTCATTTATGCTATTTTAACAACGTACGCCGATTCGTTATGTTATTCTACATCACTACAGGTGATAAAATGTAACAGTAAAAAATGTAAATAAAGTCAAAAATAGCTATTTAAAAAATGGCTTCTAATATGGACCACCTAGATAATTTGTAAACAAAACTTTTATAACGAAATATTTATCACGAGAAATTGATATCTATGGAATTAAAAAGGATAAATGAACGAATTTTCCACTTTTTTAAACTTATATTATGTTAACTTTTTTCTTTTTTTTCTTTTATACATTCGACATATGTATAACATATCGACTGCTACATTCTTCGTGAACATAATGAATACGACATATTTTTTCCATTATTATTAGTTTTGTAATTCCCACCATAAAATAAAAATAATATGTGACATTAATAAAGAATGTGCATCCAATATAGGACATGTTCTATATTAGGAACCCATGTATACCGATAGAAAAATAATAATGATTCTAAAAAGAAAACAAATTTACACCAAATTGCTTTTGAATAGTGAGAAACAAATATGTTCAATGATTTCTTCAATAACAAATTCTTAATTGATGTCCAACTATTAATTTGATTGTTTTCTGCTACTAATGAAGTGTTTCCCATGGTAACTTGAAGTAAGTCATAACTGTTATTTTTAGTTCTTCATTTCAGTTGTCATAACTGTTTCAAGCACCGAAACCGATATAACTACCTTCAATCCCTGGAAAAAAGTAATAAAACAAACTGTTTTAAAATTATCATATCACATAGAATAAAATGGAATTTTTTCTAAAAAAAAAAAAAGAAAAACGAGTTTCTAGTTGGTATAGTTGTTTGAAAATTTGGAAGAAACTGTTCCTGCTTCTTAAAGTCTAATCATATTCCCCGCAATATTCATGAACAAACGAGGCATTCGCATGAGGGCCGTAGAAAATCTTCCAACTGGCAACGCTAAAACACACGTGGATACACCGAATAAATTTTCGACGAAGTCTAATTTCGTGATTCGCCCTCCGTATTCGTAAAATTCATAATCTAATGCCAACATCGCCGTGAAATACAGTCACTTAAGCGAAGAGAATCGAAGCGAAAGAAGCACTCGTAGCTATTCCAGATAGATGGATTTGCACGACCGATTAAACTCTTCTCGTCGCGGCGAATCGCCGGGTGCGCTTGAAAAGCGACAAGTTCGTCATCCGAAAATTTTGTCCCGCCTTTGGCAGTCAGCGTCGCGTGTTGCTCGTCGCAGTATCCACCCCCGGCCCATCCCCGTCTTCCCCGCACCACTGGCCCATCTTTCAACGGTGGCTTCTGCTCTTTGCCTCTGTCGGGGAATATTAATTACGACCACTTCACAAAAGACACCGACCGGAAGTTTTTGCTGGCTATCAAATGCAGAACAGGTTAATTAAATTCTCACCGCTCGCGGCTCGCAAAGGGAGTCCGCAACGTGGCCGGTACAATGCCGAGGTCAAGACACCTCGAGGCTCTGTTAATTAGATGCGCGATGAATAGCGTTACATACGCCCGAAAACGCGCGCGGACTCGCCATTCCGCTTCATCTATCTTTAATTCGAATCTTCGGCAGCAATGGGCGACCGCTCGCGCCTAGCATCCCGATTACGCGCACGATGTACGCGTTCCCGAGGCTTCTTTAACGCCTCGATTGCCGGAAGCGCAATCAAATCGTACGGAATACCGACAGACTACTCGTACCTGCTCGCACGGTTTATTTCTGGATGACTTCTGCAAGCCGCGAAGATATAAACGCTGTTCTGTTTTATGTGGATTGGTCGATAAGTAAATAACCTCCCTCGGGGCAGAAAAAGGTGATTGAACGGAGAAAATAATTTCGTTTGTTAATATAGTATATAGATATGTACATTTAACTGTTATTTTTCTACACGGTTATTCGAAATTTGTGGACATTTATTGTCACTACGAAAATATAGATGATGTCATTCTTAAAATTCGAAAATAAATCGCCACTTTTTTGAATATTTAATGTTTTCGAGTTCCTAATATCTATCTCATTAATAAGTAGTGGTCCGCATTTGTTTTATAAATATATTTCAGCGATTAAATGGTGTAGATAGAAAAATACTTGAGTATTTGAATTTTGCCTATAATTACACTCCTGGTTAAGGTAAATACTTGAAGCTAGAAACAAAATATTTCTGATTACCTCTCAAATTCTTTATCAGTTGGGGGTTCGTTTAACATCCTTATCCAATTATATAATAATAATAATAATGATAATAATAAGACAAGTAATGATGTTGTATCAGCATTGTTACCAATCGGCAAGCGAATATCCCTTAAAACGCGAGTTAAGAGCTGGAGATCATTTATTTATATGCCAATTCCGCTAGTTTCAAAGGAGAATGTCGCAAAAGGTATTCTAGAAAATGTGCCGCATCAAAGAGACAAAGCGCATTAGACGCGGTCCGTTCGAATTCGAAAATAACCGCACAACGGCGGTCCTTGTCGGGTGATCAAGTAACTCCAGGAAGTCACGAGATAATCAAACTAATTAGGCGATACCATCAACGGGCGGCCAGCGAGGATTGATTTCCACGGACATTCAGACAGAATCCCATAACCGTAATTGGATAGAGAATACCGACGTGCAGTTTATATTGATCGGAATGTTCACATCAACGATGTAATCATATTTGTCCAGGCGTG